>NC_142857.1:23005227-23327954 GCF_061612785.1 Hesperophylax consimilis | reverse complement strand
TGAAGCTAAAAAAATAAGTTCAATGTTTAATACAGGTTTCATTGGATTTAGTCTTTTTAACATAACTTACTCGATTTTTTTACTGCTCGAACACAGTGGGACTACGGTATCCTCGATTCGAGGTTTGTTGTTAGGCTAAAGGAATACTTGAAAAACTGACATTTTGATTTTTGTGTTTGACAAGCTCAGGAGAAGTAAAACTTTCACAAAAATCCGGCAAAATTATTATACTGGATTGGGCAAAAGTAATCACCCTATTGGAAAACGCTATAACTTTTGCAAATGGCGCCAAATGTCAATTCGATTTTGACATTTGTGAAGTAAACAAACGCAGAATACAAATCGATAAGACATGAATCGATTTACCGGAAAAAAAAAATTTCACAAGCAGTACCAAAGTTTATCATAAATTTTTTTAAAAATAATTACAGCAAAAGAACATCGGGTGATTACTTTTAACTGTATAAACCCACTATAACTGCCCCACCCTGTATAAGGTCGACTTCAATTGCAGTGTTGAAGAATTGTATTCCGAAGCACTGCAATTGTAGGGCTCCTGCCGTTAACCCATTGGCCTCAAACGACGCCGTCCCGGCGTGTCTGGTGTCGTCGGCTTAAAAACGAAAAAGGGATACATTATTGACATCTGTGTTTAAAATTTTAAATGCCAATCGCTCTGTAGATAATTAAGCATTCATTTCGTAGTAATTGGCAGGACTCCGTTGGTACAGTTTTTTCCTGATATTTACAATTGAAATTTTCTTATATTTCAGCGTCATTGAATTTTTTTTTAAATAGCGTGTGGTTCGGGAATTGACAAGCTTGTTCGTAAAATGCGTGGTGGGCGGCTAACATCAGCCCAAATTGAAATAAAATATATTATGGTCATAAGTATGATTAGTGTAAAACTTTTCTTAATCCAATTATAAAAAAAAGAAAAAAAATATTGTTTTTATAAAAAAATTATTTTTATATCCTCGTTTAATCATATTATTATTATTTTTTTAAAAACTGCATTTATTTTTTGCATACCTTAATTCAATGAACGAGTAAATTTAAAAAAATTGTTTCGTTTGCATGTTTAGTTTAAAAGTTATGTAAGATTTAGTACACCACTGCAGATTTAAAACTTCGGTACAAAACAATTCGGAGGCGAATGGGTTAAGGAGATTAAGGAGAACGAGATGAAGAAACGAGAAGGGGATGGTTAAAAAGTTTAAAGGGTATGTCATGAAGTTGAAGTAGTGGGAAGGAGATGGAGATGGGGAATAGGAAGGTTTATAAGAATTTGGCCATATATATTTGGTCACCAAACATGGATAAAGCCATTTTTACGCAACCTTTCAATCGAAATGGTGCTCAAAATTTATTTGGAAAAATGTTGTTTTAGCGAAAGAGATATGTAGGATGTCCGCTGCTATAACACTGTTTAGATAAAATATGTAGGAAATATATTAAATTGAAAACATTATCAGTACTTACTCACTAATATATTAAAATGAAAATACTATCAGTACTAAAAAAAAGTCAACCCGTAAAAAACAAAGTTTTTTAAACTTTATTTATTAATTATATATTATTTATTGATTACAAGATGTACCCCGCAATGCGTTGCTGTGGCTCAGTCTGTCTGTGCAGATAGAGAAACAATAGCGCATGTTGCTTTTAAGTCTAACAGATTGCGCTGTTTTTCAAAAAAACATGTTTTTACTTATCACAGGTGACATCTATTTAATATAGATATATAAAAATACATGCATATTTGAATGCAACATGCCAAAATTTCAAAGCGATCATTGAAGAACTTTCAGAGACATTTTGAACAAACAAACATTTTTATTTATAAACATAATAGCCCTGATGGACTTTTACATGTTTATATATTTTACGATTAAGATTTGCTGCGTAATACAGTGACAACAGAAGTTTATTAATGTTTAAGTAATAAAAAAAAATAAAAAAACACGAACATATTACATGGTAGATATAATTTTCCATACAAATGTACATAATATAAGAAAAGAAAAAAAATAGTTTTAATAGTGCAGATGGCATAAAAATAATAGGACAGGTTGATAATACGTAATTTACAAGAGAATACAAGTAATTTATAGTAAGAGAATATGAAAAAAATGTAATCGCTCCAACGTGATGCTCCTAAATAATAATATAATGCTACATAAAAACATCATTCAGGTATGTCTTTTATGGTGACCGGATAAATCATCAAAATGATAATTCATCACATCTTTAAAAAGTTATAAAAAGTCATGGAAAGTGATGAAACAAGAAGTTTTTAACTGAGTTAAGTAGGTTAGGTTAAAATTTTTTTATTTTACATCATTTTTAATGACTTTATATCACTTTTTAAATGTGTGTTGAATAATCACTGTGTTGAGTTATCATGGAACCGTCTTTTATATAATGGTAAACGTATATTAAATTTGTCAATATTTGAGGTGTATTGTTTCAAAGTGCATGAAGGCGAGAAATAGGCGCGTGTGAGTGATAGAAATAGACGTGTGTGTGATTGAAATAGGCATTTGTGTGCGATAGTCAGGCGTGGAATTTTTGTTGTAGAATAATATATTTAGCCTGGTTGCTTGATTTGGTACTTTAAAGTCGACGAGATGCAGAAAGAGTTCACTACAGTCTACTTTGGAATTAATAATTTTATACAAAAAAGTTATGTCATTTATTTTTCTTCTATTTTCTAGGGTATCTGTTTTAGGCGTATTAAGTAATGATGCATAGTTTATGTGTTGAATAGGTGTGAATTTTGAAGTTAATACATCATTAAAATTTGTACTGCACACATTCAATATTTCTTGTATGAATTTGATAGTATGGAGAGTATAATACATCTATTAATAAAAATATTTGTTTTTGGTTTGACTGAGGATTAAACCTTCCTCCCCAAGGACCGGCTCTTAACTGCTGTGAACTTTTGAAACTTTAAAATAAATAATGGTTTGTCTGAGGATTACTCCTTCCTCCCCTGGAAACTTGACTTCTTCTTCTTTCGTAAGGTGGGGGGGTCAGAGGGGGACATCTAGGCCTGCGAGCCATTCTAGGGCCTCAGGCGTCGCCATGTGAACCTCTAAATCGTATGTTAGGGTGGCATTATTGTATTGCAGAGTTTAATATTTTTTTCACAACATTTATCCTTGACTCTGTTCAGAAATAGGCGGTCGGTTTGTTAGATTGCCCTATCTTAACAAACGGATTGCAATCTTTCGAACACAGGTGTGGTGGACAGGATGCTCTGCTTGTTTTACCAGTATTTCAATTGAAGATGCGCCGAGGTAAATGTTATTGATCCCTTCGGCACCGTTGCATACTCGGGAAGCACGCCAAACGCTTGACCAAAATTGTACGCGATTGACATTTGTCACATGAGAACTGGTCGTTTCTACGACTCGTTCTTGAGTTGAACAGCTCGGCTGTGGAACGATTTGCCGGCCTCTGTGTTTCCTCCTTCCTTTTACATGTAGTGGCATGCACAGAGGTTTTAATCAATGTAGGTTCCTGCAAAACCAGTGAATTAATCGATTTTCAAAAAACTTATCGCAGACGTGGTAAGTTTTTGTTTTTGGTAAACTGCTGGCTTTAGGCGTGTTAGTTGGGACTACGTCATTACCTGTCGTATCAAATATCCAAATATTACAAGCCCATCATTGGATATATAGAAAGTCAAAAATATAATATTGTACTAATTAATAGAGGTACCAACAGATGGCACTGATTGCTGCATTTGTTATTTAACTAAAAGGCTAGGCGTGTTTCGACACTAACACAAACGAGTCTTCCCTTGAATGTGCAATAAGCACACTTTTGTGTAGAATACGGTCAACATTTAAATATGACCTGTGTCTCCCTTTTGCATACTTAGTTAATGCTTTAGACACGTGGGGCGGTCGGTAGAGCGCGCATGGCACTGCGATTCCATTCGCGATTATTTTTGGAAGTGTAGATTGATTTCTTTTATAAATTAATTTCATATTTATTCAAATATTATTTTATGTGAATAAGATAGAGTAGCAGTGCCTACATGCGTATTTGGAATGCACGTCTCCAATAACATGGGTCTCTTAAGGTCCCATGTTCACTCCTTCCTCTCTGATAAGTAGGGGCCATTAAATATCTAAGCCTTTTAAAGAGTGGTCCGTAAAGCTACGTATTAGCGAGCATGGTATTATTACCTAATTTTGAAGTCATATTGTTGTTTGCAAAGACGATTAGTCCCGGATTATCATTTTATAACTTTACGGTTATGTTTACTACATATACCGTCAATGTTGATAAAACACACATCAATGCCTAGATCTTATCAGGTATTATGAAATAAATGTGATGAGATGAACGAGTAATCAGTAACAAGTAGCAATTCTTTCATGGTCAGGGAGAAGGTTACGTTAGAAAATGGCCAACATTCCTCCACCCAATCACCTGTCCCTGTCTGACAGTGTGGAGTGCCTGCATTTAGTGACATTGCAACTTTTTAAATTTATTTATGCACATCCAGTCTGTTAAGAAAAGCGGTGCAGTAAATATGTTGCAAAGCTGATTGATATCGCTGAAAATTTCAAAGTTTGTTCTTATTAGTGCTAGAGTGCTTAGAGAGTCGTTTGAATGGTAGAAACAGTCAGGGACGCCTGAGGAATACTTAATGGAATATCTCTGCACTAGAATGAGATAGGGATTCGAATTAAAGTCAAATTAATGTAGTTTTTAAACAGTAACATCGTGGTATACAATAGTGAATGGTGAAAAAATTCGTGACGCCCGAGAAAAACCACCGATAAATGTCCACCTGTAATGTATAATTTATATTATGAAGCGTAAATAAATAATTAAATAACAATTATATAGAAGAGGTGCAAAAACACAGCTGTTCTTCATAAATTGACCACTAATTGGTTTCATCAATTAGGTAGAAAGGAGAGTGAACTTTTAATACACAAAAAATGAAATCAAACACAAAACAAAAACAACAACAAAAACTCCAACAAAAAATAAACCATGTAAAAGATACCTTTATGTTCTAATCTTTATCATTATGTGTATATATGTACCTACCTAGTACTTTTAAATTAGAATGCTACCCAAGCAGCAGTTAATCTTGTGTTTAATTGGATATTTTATTTTATTCTATTTCTTCTCTTTGTTATTCATATTTATACAAAATATGTATGTTAGTAGGCTTAGGCACCAGTTAAAAGTACATATACCTATTATTTCATTATTATTTTAATACTATACTTATCAAACAACTTATCAAAATGTTAATACTCATCCTAATTTGACTGTCCTAAAACGGGAATCCTCCCATTTGGGCAGTCAAAACATTTCTTAAATAATACATATAAATGTATAATCTTTTACTAAAAAAAAAAAAAAAAAAAAAAAAATTATTAAAAAAAAATAAAATTATGCCATCTATCCAGTCAAAAGTCAAACTGAAAATTTGACTTTCAATTGTAACCTCACATTTGAATCTGCTATATTTTGTTCCAAAATCGGTTTTACTCGGTGTTGCCATAGTATCTAATGATAAATTTTATATTCAATTTAAATTTTTTTTTCAAGCTGTACTTCTGGTCTGCTGAGAACCGTAATTTGTATTTTTGGGATGGGTTGTATAAAATATTAATCTTATTGTTATTATTAAGTAGTGTTGACTCAGCAGAATGTTAAGATACTTGTAAATACAGATAATAAATTCACAATCAATGAATGACTTGAAGTTTTATAAATAAAGATTTGTCATTATCACTTATCCTTCTGTCTCAATCTAATTTGTTGTTACATATCTTCTGTTATATTTTCTGATAATCTTACTTAAATATCAGTAGGTAGGTGGTACTTTATTTTGTAATTTTTATAACACATTCTCACGGGAGAATTAATTTCTGATGTAAGACTTTTTTTAACCTGGCAAATTGGCATAATTTGAAGTGGTAAGTTAAGGGGGGTGCATAACCTCACATGCATTTAAATCAGTTATCATTCTTGCTGCTTGTGGCGTGAAATCGTTCAGAGAATTTATATATTTTGTTTATATTTTAAGTCTACCTCTTTTCGTTGCACGTGTCGTTAAGAGAAAGAGGAAGACTTTACAAAAGAGCTGTCAGTAGTAGTCACTTCTTCATTCCGGTAAAACTTATTGTCATTTCTTATCTTATCTCGCTGTTACCAATTTTTTTTAATCTTATCTTGTGTTAAAAACTGTACATTGTTCGTTATCTTGCAAGTTAAAATTATGCAAGTTGTGCACACTTGCTTAAACGTAAATACCATTCACTTCTGAACTCACTTATTCCCTAACTAACTGTTATTTATTTAATTTATTGATTAAGAGATGGTCTGCGTAGATTCTTTTTAAATATGTCTATTTGACTTTCACTTTTGTTTTCAGTAATGAAAGAATGCAAATTTTGAAAGGGGAAATAAACCCACTTCCCGACATCTGATCAAACTGAAATTCTGCAGATAGAATCGTTGTCGATGATAGTGCATTCTATCAAATTTTAGTTGCAATAACATATACACACGCGGACATATATGCATTTCTCTGAAATCGGATGACATTATAGCAGTTAATGTACAAAATAAATGTCCGTCCTACCCAATGGGATAAGGCATATATGCCGCATAGATTATAACGCAGTTGACTTTAGTCCCTGGAGAGGAAGGTTCGATCCTCAGTCAAAACAAAAACGAATTCTTTGAAATTGCTACTAGCCAGCTCAAAAGGGATGGCGCAAGTAGGCCGCAAATTTTTATTAGCCGGATCAAAAGATGGCGCAAGTAGGTCGAAAATTGAAAATAGATGTATTATAGGAAGAAAAGTTTGTTTTTTATGGGATGATTTTTATTCAATTTTTTACAAAACAGTTTGTTTATAAACAAGTTCTGCTCTGTAATTATTATTATGTGTGACAGCTGTTTCGCCTTCTGAAGGCATTATCAAACTGTGGTGAAGCCACTTTCAGAAATTATTTATATTACTTCTATGTAGTTTCTTATAGTAAAAATCAAATCAAATTTTAATACCAATACCCTTTTTGATTTCTTTTCTTTTGAGTTAATCGGAAATTATTGATGGTTTTTATCAAGTTTCCCCACTTATTGTATTGTTCAAATTTTACTAAAGGTCGTTAGAGTGAAGTGTTTACGAATTAATATGTTGGACGAACTGCGATTATTTAAACATAAAAATTAAATAACAGGTTTTTTTGTTGTTATTTTTAAAGAAAGACAAATATTTAACAGAATATCCTGACAATATTTGAAAATCTCCTACTACCACCACAGCAAGCGGAAAATGTTTCTTATATTGTGATGGAGAACTTATCCGACCTAGGAATTGAACTTACGACGCCAGGGTGGGACCCAAACGCGATGCCAACTCAGCCACCAACCGGCCATTCAAGTAGGAACTGTGTTAATAGCACCACTATGTCCCTCGGAGATTTTTCATCCATATTGAGTAGTTACCTGTTGTTGAGGTTAAGACTTGATCCAGCGGGTTTTATTTACTTATTCTATCTTTAATAGGAAAGATATGTAAACATTCCTAAGTTACAAATATCCTGATAATATCTGAATTCCTCTTGCTGTCATCATTATAAGCGGAAAATGTTGCCTGCGATGAAAGCTACATAGCAGTAGTGTTGATGCAACTATATGCATCTCCTTTTAACATATGTTCCTGCATTCCTCCACCCAATCACCTGTACCTGACTGACAGTCTGGAGTGCCTATATTTAGTGACATTGCACTTTTTAAATTTATTCATACACATCCAGTCTGTTAAGAAAAGAGGTTCAGTGAACATGTTACATTAATGCATTTAATTTGAGTCTATTACGGAAACATTTGCTGTGATAACCAGCATTGTTCCTCAAGGCCATAATATCGATCTAAAAGGCAAAGGAAGTCCGAATCCTTTTCAGATTTTATCTGTTAACCACAGATACCCCAATTGTTGTGTTGAATATTGATTACAGTCAACAATAAAACCAGACTCCAAGTATATTAAACCTTCGACACCTGGTTAGGAATCCAACGCAAAAGAATTTGTCCACAGAATACCAACCTTCCTAGTTTTAGACTCCAAAGTTTGCTGTAAAAAGACCATGGCAGTGTTTTTGACTCCAAATGTAAACAGGACATTAATAAGACTATTAGTTTTGATTTCAATACAATAAATACGTATGGACGTTTTACACAAATTATAGGAAACTGTACAGAATTCATTAGTCACCTAATTGCTAGGTAGGACCTCGAATTTAATGACAGTAATCATCATTACATACAAACAAATTGTGATTTTCTTTGATACCTGTGTATTATATTCGTTCTATAGTAAATTAAACACAACATAAAAATAGTTTTATCATTTTGTATTAATGGTTGAATAGTTCAATGCAGAAATAATTTTTATAGCATTGATTTTAGTTTTTACGGACTCAATCTTCTGTTTCAAACACTGTTTTCATTATTTTTCTTTTTGTTAAAATTGCCAAGGTTTAGTCTCCAAATTTTATCGCATCTGATGATGGTGTTGTCGTTGGCACCATACCTGGAAATGAAATATTTTATTAATTACCTAATTAGCACTCGGGTTTTAAGTGTGGCTTATTCATGGAGGAAAGAAGGGAGAGGAGATGGCACTAGGGCAACTAGGCACAACACATCAAAGAAACTCAACTGGGCACAATTGGGTGTTGTAGCGCGTAATATTTGGTCCGATGCACGGATCCGAATACTTTCTCCCTCACACGCATAGCGCCGTCTCGCTCGGCAACTTTCAGCTCACCACCCGTATAGGAAGACACCCCATTGGCCGAGCTATCCCTACCCCTCCGTCATCGGTCGGCACTACCCTGCCCCAAAGGGTATATAACACTCCTATATGGAGTCAGAGTATCCAGTCTCCTGGTTAAAATAAGCCACAGAATCCTAGTGGTCATTGCCCAGTTAAACCCTCCCCAGTACCAAGTCGAGAGAACCCCCCGGGTCCTTCTTGGGAATTCAAGTAACAGCTCCCTCGGGGACATTACTTGTCGGGAAAACCTCAACCCAACTAAGAGACCACGGGTCCTCGGTTGAGGTTATTACGCTAAGTGTTTAGTGAGAATGTTAGTGACCATTGTTTAAACTCTAAATGACTTTACTTTGTGCTACAACTTTCCTGTACTCTGTTTTTTACTATAAGCTGTGAACCCTGTATGTAAGAGAAATAAACTGACCAACGCTGAAAGACTACCTTCTTACAAACACCCTGACACAGTGTGTTTTACTAGGCCAGTATGATTTCACCACTCGGTGTGAGCAGACTGTTAAAATTATATTTATTACCTGTAAACGTTGCAGTGTATCGTGAAATTTTGTAAAAACCGTACAGGACAAAAGTTTAAAACTATGGATATCATTACTTTTCACGTGAAAGTATTTGTATTATTGTTTTTTATAATTAATCACCGGTTTCCGTCACGTGCTTCTGGTACGCATTTTGTGGTAGTCGACTCCTTCGAAGTACATGACACAGCAATGTTACCCAATAATGGGCTTTGAAGAAAGTTTCTTTAGAGCTCACAATTCATAGCATTGATTTGTCAGATAGGACGTTGTTATTCCAAAGAGTCGATATGCCGTGTTATATGTATATATGTTTATGTTCTTTTCCAACTGCTCCCAACCGTCTGGAACCAGTGAGACTCTGGCATCCCGAATTGGGGTATGTGAGGCTAGAAGTTGTGTGGAGGGAAAGGAGATGGGGAAGATGAAGGTGGGGAAGTACCTGACTATTCAGATATGGTCACCAAACATGGTCAAAGCCATTTTAAGCAACGTTTCAATTCTGAATGGTGGTCTTACACCAGGGCGATACTGAAAGTATCTTCCACTCTGAAACATGCCACAAATATACTATATTTTATTTTAAATGAGTAATTTGTGAAATAACACAAATTAATCAATAAATTGGGAGGCCTTATTCTTCGTGAAAAAACACAGGCGGCGCTTTTTGAAGGATTTATGCTAATTCGCCATTGTTTGAAAAAAGTTTCTAATTCTGGAGCGTGGGCTTAAATGCGACGGGTAGCTGTTATTTCACTTACTGCGTTCAATATGATTTCAGTATCGTCTGCAAATTTGCCTATTTTAGTATTTTTTCTGCTCTGGCTGTACATACTGGGGCGGGGAATATCGCTTAAATAGATATTGAACAGAGCAGGCCAAAGAATGGAGCCTTGAGGGACTCCAGCTCTTTTCAATCTCACTGTGGAAAAAATTCCATCTAACTTGATTCTAAATTTACGGTCTTTAATAAAGTTTGCTATGAGTTGAATCATTGATGGATACCTAGGAGGGACATTTTATAAATGAAACCTCTATGCCAGGGTTTGTCGAACGCTTTGCAGACATCTAGGGAGAGGCCATTTAGTCTATAAGTATATCTCTCTCTCGCTTCAGTTTTGTTTATTTAATTTAATATTTTGCCTGTATCATAAACTATGGCCAAGTTATAAAGTACGGGATGGTTCCGTAGCTTACATGTTTATGTTATTGTAAATAAAAATTCAAGGCTTCAAAACAAGATAAGTGTTTAAATGATCAATAAAAAAAATGTCAAAACCAAGCCGTGCACGGTGGATGTCTGAGCTGATTTGTTGAGCAGTATACGGGTTAAACTTCTTTAAAGTTATTTCTTTAAATGCTGTTTGTATTTATCTATTACCAATATGTACTAGTTAAATATTTATATCTCTCTTAACTACTATGTACATAGTGGTTGGGGAGACAACTGTAAGATATTATGTTGCCAGCTGTATATATTAAAACTAATTACTGTGGCATCAAAATTGGACATGCAGTTAAGACATGGGCATTGAATTATGTTCATATTGATACATCAGAGGCGGCCCGTGACTGCATTTGACAGTAGTGCATTTCACTTAAAAAATGGTAACATATTATAATACAGTTAAATTAAATGAGAACAGGAACGCGCACCTGTAACTCGTATTTTTTCAGTAAAAACACTCTACAGGAGTAATATTCTAGCCAGAGTGAAGGTGCTGCACTGATTTGGACATAGATAATAGTAACAAAGGGAGGAATGGCATTGAAGCATGCTAAATGTCGCCGAGTTACAACCAATCTGCACAAAGCATCATTGTTTCTATCGTCTGTGGATTTGGTATTAAAAATTAAAATTAGTATTAAAATATCTTACTTGTTGTCAATATTGGCAGTCTGGTTGTTGGCAGAGAAGGTAATGTCACTGGCGTATTTCCGCTCATCGCGATTGCAGCAGTCGGAAGCGAAATCAGTGGACGTGGTGGTGTGGTGCTTATAAACGGAACGAACGTCATCGGACCAACCCTCGTTGGAGAAGTTTGCAGTTTTGGCACAACTCTAGTCGGAGAAGTGGGCAGTATCGATATTGCACTGGCCGCATTATCTAAATTGTTATACAGGAACTGGTAGACGTACCACGGGTAGTAGTGACTAGGGAAATTGGATGGGAAGTCGCCCTGTTGGACCTCCCAGTTTTGGGTGTTTGAGTAGTTATTGTTGTTATTGTTGTTTTCTTTGACTCCTTCCCCCCAGCCACCAGCCCAGCCGTCCCCCCAGCCGTCCCCCCACCCCCACCAGGGGTCCTCGCTGCCTCCCCCGCTGCGGTCGGGGGACCTGGCCTTTCTCACTATATAGTTTTTGGACATGATAGCCATGTTAAAATCTCTCTTGATGTTTCTTAGACGGGAGTTTTTGTAACATTGCTGTGGATTAGAAAAAATATATTTTAGTTTATTTATCTCTAAATCGCTATTTGTCGCTATTCGCGTCTGTCTGTTTGTGCGCTTAGTCCTTCTAAATTACTGAACGGACTTTGATAGGGTTTTCACTTAGAGAATTTCTTCCGAAAGGTTTACATATAAAATACATTCATATTATATTTATAGAATGTAGAGAATAGTCGATGTTTTGTAATCAAGTCGTAAAAATATATTTTCGGGCAATACATTGTTAACGCTAGCTAAGACTTAGGAGAAATATCAAAATAATGTACTACAGAATTGTATATCTTAAAAAGGCCTATAGAAAAGTCCACGAAGGTATATGTCTATATCCTAAGGATAACCCCCAGCAACGTCGGGTACACGTCAGCTAGTTTGATGCATAACCTAAAACTATCAACTGCTGAAAGCCAGTGGAACTATGGCACTCCCAATCGAAAGACATTTTACAAAAAGTTATGAATTGTTCAGGGGAGACAAAAACGTGTTAACTGTTGCCATCATAGACTAAATTAGACTAGACACGGCATATTCATTTAAAAATAACCCCAACACAATTTTGGTTTGGTTCACATGCACATTTATGAAAAGGCCCACGCGTTATGTTGCAATGCGAAATGGGCACTGTGCATTGCGTTTTACCTTTTGTTGGTCTATTTTGCTTCTCAGCTATGCTGGGCAAGTTCATTGTTTCAATCACAAAAATAACCGAGTTCCAAATATTTAAATTTGAATTATGTCCATATTACAACACCTCTGACAACAAATTCTCCGTGGTTTCGCTTACGAGTTTGAACACTTATACAAGGAGTTTAAACAGAGTTGGGTTGTTAAGTTCATCTCCATATTTGTGACGTACGCTATGTGGCGTTGTTTTTAAAATGAATTTAACTAGACAGGGCTAATCTAGTATAATACATCAATGGTTGCCATAGAACAAAGAAGAAAACTAGAAGTGCCTTCTATACAAATTTGAATGGAAACAAGTTTTCAATATAGCCCATTAGTCCAGCGCTCTGTCACACTTACACTCGCCTGACATCGAAATTCGTAATGAAATTTTGGGTTGGAAATTTAAGGCCCGATTGGAGGAATATTTGTATGACGAAACACGTCCACAAGGCATTTCATTTCTTATGTTCTTCTTTATTCTATGACTGTTGCCTAAGGGAATAAGATCATTATTTGTTTACCAATAATTTGTTGTTTATCCCTTTACAACTAAGATGATACGAGAGTGGGATTGTCTTTGATAATATTCTGACAGAAAATAAATTTGTTTTTGGGAACGGAACCAGTGTCGATAGAACGTGCGTGAGCTGCTTATGTATGGTACCTTCACGCGCATGCGTTTCAATCAGTAAGTCACCCTGCCCTATGGGATCATAACTAAGACCTTTACTATTATAGCCCAATACAATTTGGAAAATATTGCCGGTTGCAAAGGGTTTGAAAACATCTGTACCGAGACAGTTTTAATTTTGCATCAATATTGTTTTTAGATGTAACATCTGAAAAAACAAGAAAGAATGGACGGTAAAATGAGTTTAAAGAGTACACATTACGCTTTTGTGAATGGAATAAGAAGTCGGGGACTTCCCAAGAAGACATGGCATGATTAATTGAATGAAATACTTGTTTCAACGGCCAGATTAACAGTATGTACAAGATAATGTATCAATCTGAATTGCGCAAGACATTCTTTCATCTATGCATGACTAGTCTCAGAAATAGCGTTATGTTCAAAACGTTTTTTGTTTGTCAGTAATATTAAATGTATAAGTATATTAAAGATTTAATGGGACAATTTTGTTTCCCATTAAATCTTTAATTTGCCTATGGTTCTGACTAACCTTTCATATTTCACATTGATTGCCGTTCACTTTGTAGTATGATTATTTACTTCTCAGCGTACCGATAATTGCACTAAAGAAACGTTTGTTTTAATTCTTTTTTTTATGGTTAAATAAAATAATCGACGGAAAATAAAATATACTCACCATAGACGGCAATATCACACATAACAGTAACAGTATCCAAATATTGACAAACGCCATTATGTAAACGCGTTTTATTTCTGAATGCAATTTCTTTTTGTTTGCTGTCAATTATAATAATATTATCAATGCTGTTTGCATACACTTTATACCTTTCAAACTAACTTTTTCCCAAGTACCTAACAGAATTTATATTATCTTTGACCATTGGAAGTTACATTACCTCAATGATAGAATATGTATCGAGAATGTGTTATTTTAATTATTTTTAGTTTCTAGTCTTTTTTAGTTCTAACTAGATGTAATCAGTGTAAAATTACAGGTTGTAAGTCAAGACAAGATGAAAACTAAGAAATTTTGTAATTGTGTAAACAGCATAAAAAAAATTAAGCACTCCAAATAAAAATTTAAAAGGCGAGATGGGCGTACAATCAAATATTTCAATACTACGCTCAATTAAATTATATTATTAACTGCAAAATTATGTTTTTTAATTAAATACTGCGAGTAGAATACATCTTGGCCTTTCCTACAATCAAGCGGATTTTGTCTTCTTTTAAGCCCAGAATAAAATAATGTGTCAGGTCTATAAAAACTGATTTATAGTGCAAAATCTCGTACTTTATTGTATAATGTGGAAAATTAATTTCTTTAAAAAATTATCAGAAAACATTATATTAGTTTAGCCTGAACTTCACAGTATAAAATAAAACACAGTTTTAAGTGATCTTATGGAATTTCAATCTTATCGCCATGTACATGGGGTTAAGGTTGAAATGAGGCGTATTAAGACAAAGACGGCAATCTCCACTATTGGTCTAAAATGAGTTTGATATGGTGATGAATAGAGAATGAAAAATATCATTGATAACTGCAAAGGTTTCTGGAGCAAAAATATCCTTTACAATTATTGTATTAAGTTCAGCATCAACAACAGCAATCTCCTTCAGGTTACAGAACAAAAACGACAGTATTTGTTTGAGCCAATCAGAGATCCAAAATGTAATATTCAACATGGCCGCCCCATACAAAGTGTTAACCTAAAAAAGATTGCATTTCTGACGATACCAGCACAATCCGCATGTGTTTGCAACAAAACCGGCAATATCCAATCTCTACACAACAAAAGCGACAATCTCTATCTGTTAATTGAAAATAACTCAATAATTGATCAATTAATCGCAATAAAATATAAATAGAGTAGAACTGAAGGAAACACTTATTACCAAAATTTATGTTTTATTTTATTTAGCGCAAACACTATCATATAACTTTGTCTCTTTCTTATGTAGAAAGCTCTCACGCCCACAGTGGCGTCTATCTGTACACAATATACTATAGATAACAATTTAAGAAACATTACCAAAAAAGTATTCTTAATTTCAAATTTGAAATATCAAAACCTCAACATTCTATAATCTTATAATATGGAGTAAACCAAATAATTTAACAAAGGCAGCAAGGTGATTTTTGATGGACTAACCCCATTTAATTTTGAGTCAGAAATAATGGTATTTGTTATAATACAATTCGTTTCCTGTTGGGATTTTCGCCATTTTTTCAATTATTGTTCTGCTATAAATAACCTGGATTTTCCATAGTGGTGTAAACACTAATCTTCAGCAATTTCATCAATTTTTCATCAAGTACTTACCTTACTCAATTAACTTACTGGCAACACTGATGTTATAAAAATTAGGTAGGTCGCTAGGTACTTTCTCGATATTTAAATGTGTTCTTTTTTTTTGTATACAAAACAAAAGAATTGGTTTTTGACAAATGGATTTTATTGGAGGGAAAATAGTTTAGGTAGGAACAATGAGTAGTAGAAGTGACTTGTTTATTTATGGGTAGGAGGCAAAACTAGCAAACATAGATAGTGGGGTTGAGAAAGATTTGAGGTTATGTGTTAGTTTATATTAAGCTGTGAAAATTGTGGTAATTTAAGGAGACATGGGCCAGTAAGGAATCGGCATAAACCGAGCGCAGTAAGAAAGCGTGATGCCAAGAGCGCTCCGTTTCATTTCTATTGGTGAGCTTACTTGAGTTGCTGCGACACTGGAGTTGTATTTCGTACTTTCATTACCCGCATTCTTACTGTACCGGGTTTATGTTGATTCCTTACTGACCCGTTAAAGAGCGGGGTAAGTATAGTAAACATGCGAATAAGAGAATAATTAATTATTTTTATTGATAGAACCATGTTCTATAAGCATCCAATAATATTATTCCGCAGACTTCATGATCATAGGTACAACCAACAAAAGGTTCCCACGTAAGAATTTTTTTTGTTTTTCCGTTCATCAATTCGCTTCTCCAAACTGAAAATAATCCTGAAGATCGTCATACAAAAAAGTGAAATTTAAAAATCTATATAGGTATATATTTATGTAAGAAACCGATAACAACATCAATAATGTCATATTTTTCAATCTTACCATTCTAGCTCACTGAAAAGTCACTGACTTCCACTGCTACTTGCCTATCTTCCATCATCTTGTAAATTTTCTAGACATTTTTATGAATTTCAATTGCCTTCCTAATTGTGCGTTTCGGTTCTTACCGGGACTACAGGAATAAATTCAAAGTAATGGCCAGTTTCAATTAAATGCTCGACAATTGTCGATTTGTCAGGGTGGCCGAGTTTACACGCTCAAAAGAGTTCTGATATCCTTTTGGAGATTTCCCATTCTCTCTGGCCAGAATAAAGAAGAAAATCAGAAGTGCTTTCCTTACAAATTTGAATTGAATCAAATGTTCCATTTAGCCCAATAGTCTAACACTCCATCTCCATTGTAAATCTCCATCACATCGGAATTTCGTAAACAGAGTTGTATTGGAAATTTAAGCCTCGGTTAGGCAAATATTTGGATCACTAAACACGCCCACTATGCACTTCTTGTATAAATAAAATAAATTAATTTTTATAACAAAAAAAAACATAAAAACTGCATAAATAATTCAAATAATTCACAATTTTTTTTTATTGTAACATTTTCAAAATATAGTTTTACATGTACATACATTTTTGATTTTTTTAAATGTAATGAAACGCTGTGCCTGACATCCCAAAATAAACAAGATTAAAAAATTATATTAGGTTTGAATGATAGGTAGGTACTGTACAAAAATAAAGTGTTAGAAATTTGATTTTAAATTTTACTGAGGCAATCTTCTAATGTTCCAATTCGAATGCTGCTTCCACTTTTCTCCACTCCAATTGCAAACGACCATGAATTTAGTCTCCAAATCTGAATGTGTCTGATGGTAATGTTTGTAGAGGATCTGTAAATGAAATGTTATTGTTGATTAAACTGAGTGCACAATATTAGTATAGATACCACATACTTCCTCATATTCTTTACCTCCGCACTACCTCTAACCTCACAACGTAGCCCGATTGGCAATGCCTGACTCTATACGATTGGGACTTATCTAACCTAACCTAACTTATTATTGGTAAAATTTAATTTACTAATACCACACTTAGGACAGGTTGTTTACAGAATTTGAACAATTCATCGACATATTAAAATAAATTATTTCACCATGAGCCGTTTGCTTCACAGTACACCGATGATAATAGAACTTGAATTGTAACTTTGAAATTTGATAAATTGTTCAAATTCTATGAAACAAGCTGTCCTTATTCTGCATATTTTTATGAAATAAAACTTCGATTCAACTTAATTACAATAAGAAACCACTATTTCAGTTATTGGAGATGGAAAATAGCACAATTTAAACAGCTATTTCTTTTGAACAAAATTTATATTTATGGTTTTTAGTTTGGCGGCCATATTGAATTTTGAAAGAACTAAAATACAATAAGTTTTTGTTAGGTTGTTTTAATGAAACATTGTGTTCAGTAATTATGCATAAGCAGTTGTAATTAAAATCTTATTTTATCTTGTTCTGTTTTATTCAGCTTGGCCAATTTTTGTACAGTTAAATTGCCTGTTAAAAAAGATATGTAAAATTTGTGCGCATAATATTTACTAAGTCAATTCATAATCATTATTACGAGTGAATGATACAGTTTTCACCATGCAAATAACACATAACCAATTTGCTTAAGTGCCGGATAACTATAATTCATCGGACAATAAATGATTCATGCCCAATTCGATGGCACATACAGGTTTTCCAATAAGAGGTGTTATTTTGAATAGCCCGCTATTTCGGTAGATGTTACTTTTGAAGCTGTCATTTTTTGACATTTGACAAGTAGAAACTACGCCATTAATAAAAATGGAACGATACACGCTTCAACAACGCATTGAAATTATTAAAATTCACTTGAGTGAATCAAATGGAAATCATCTTGAGTGATGAGGCCTATTTCCACCTCGGTGGCTTCGTCAACAAGCAAAATTATCGCATCTGGGGCTCGGAAAACCCAAGAGTCATTTTTGAAAAGCCTCTCTATCCTCAACGTGTGACTGTTTGGTGCGGTTTATGGTCCGGCGGAGTCATTGGACCTTACTTTTTCGAAAATGAGGCTGGAGCAACAGTTACGGTGAATGGATTTCGCTATCGAGAGATGATTAATGATTTTTTATGGCCGGAATTGGATGGTATTGATCTGGACAACGTTTAATTTCAACAAGACGGCGCTACGTGCCACACAAGCAACGAAACCATTGATCTTTTACGAATGAATATCAAAATAACACCTCTTATTGGAAAACCCTATAATTGAAGATACGATTAGATGAAGGTTTTATATTAACAATAATTATTGTTTAAAAACTGCTATTTTTCATATATTGTATGACCTTAGTTAACAAACTACTTTTACAAACTATTGTTTGGGTATGGCGTGGAAGTGTGTCGACTGTTACCGAGCTATGAGCTTGTTATCAAAGCAGTTATGCAATAAGAGTTTTAAGTTTGGTGCGTAGATAGAAACAAAAGTTTGGTTCCACTGTGTGTAGATGCGATTTGCAGTAGTATGATTGTGACACTGTTGTGCGCACGGTTTCACTCTAATATTGGCTCATGGCCTATCCTCTTGGTTGCTATTTGAATTATTTATATAGAACTGACTTTATGGAAAGGGTAACCATTCAAAGAAAATGTATATGAAAGGGTCGCTGAATTATGTCCACTGGACCTGGTTCAGTGAAATCACTTGCATTGTCCCAGTAACGTATCTTCACTCAATTAATTAATTAATCAAGCATTTGAAAAAATACACATTTCGAATAAAGAATTATTAACCCTTAGTAGATCGACAAGAAAATTCAATAAATAAACAAAAAATAAACTTTTGTTAAGTCAACTAGTAGACATACAGGGTGGGGCAAAAGTAATCACCCGATGTTCTTTTGCTGTAATTTTTTTATTTTTATGATAAACTTTGGTACTGTTTGTGAAATTTGTTTTTTTTTCGGTAAACCGATTCATGTCTTATCGATTTGTATTCTGCGTTTGTTTACTTCACAAATTTCAAAACCGAATTGACATTTGGCGCCATCTGCAAAAGTTATAGCGTTTTCCAATAGGGTGATTACTTTTGCCCCGCCCTGTACTTGATAAAGTGACATTTTAATTTATGTCTTCAACTAGCTTAGTAAAAGTAATATCCGAAAGCAAAATTATCATGCAAGATCGACACTGCAATTGCAGTGCTTCGTACCGTGTTATATTGGTAAAATAATATTGGTATATACTTTATCGCTTGTCTAATAAGATAAGTAGTTCTAACGATAGTTACAATCTTGTAAAAGTTAATTGAACTTTAATAACATTACATGTTACACGGGAATATTTCACATTACTTATCAACTTACCCGTGCAATAATAAATGAAATTAGTATGTTTAATATGATTAACTTACTTGATGTTGGTCTGGTTGCTGCTGGTGTTGGGAATGTGAAAGGGGTTAGAGTAGTTGAACTTGGAAACGGGGCAAGCGTAGGCGGTGTTACCCTCGTTGGAGTAATGGTCGGAAATGTGGGATTCGTAGGATATGTGGGGTACGTTGGATACGTTGAATATATTGGATACATCGTGTTGGCTGAAGTCTCGTACTGGTTCAGCAGCAATTGGTAGACATACCACGGGTAAAAGTTGTTTGAGTTATTCGGGTAGTTTGGATAAGCGTTCGGTGGATAACCACCCTGTTGGTTCTCCCAGTAATAATTATCTTGGTTATGGTGATGTCTATCTCTTCCTCTGTCCCTTCCTCCGTAACCTCCCCAACGGTCTTGCTCTTCGCTGCTATCGTCGGGGGATCTGGCTATTCGGTTGATGTTTTTAGTAGCAACGGGTCTCTTGTTGCTTTTGATGAGACGGGAGTTTTCGAGACATAGCTGTGGATTGAAAAAACACTATTAAACTTTTTACTATATGATGATAATGCAAGATTCGTCCTAAATCGTAAGTATAGAATCCTACAAATTTGCAAATTGCGAGATGAAATGTGTTACAATATCTTTTCTCTTGTTATTTCTGAAGAGGCAGGAGTTTTCGAGACATAATATATTTAACAATTATTTTACAAGCAATAATTATTCACTTGAAACACTCATCCACATTGAAAAATCTCCTGACAAAAGATACATGACGCCAACGGGACTCGAACCCGTGTCCTTTCGATTTCTATTTAAAGTTTTACGTATTACATTTTTTCACCTGAAAACAACCAACTGAAAAAATGAAAAAAGTCCCAACTGTCGGAAGCCAGTAGGACTACGGCATCCCGAATTGGGAATCTGAAAGGGAGTGAGGAAGGGAGGTATATGAGAAGAGAAAAGTTGAGAAGTTACCTGGTTTTTTAGATTTAGTCACCAAACATTTAAAGCAACGTTTCAATTCTAAACAGGCTATACTAATTTCCATGCAAACTATATTTTCATTATAATTATGATAAAATTTGTAACAAATATCTTTTTTTATTTGCGTTAGCCAAATATATTTTACTCACCATTGACGGAAGTATCACAAATGTTAAAAGCAATACACAAATAAGCTTGACAAACGCCATAATGTAATATTTTCTTTCCTAATCCACTTTATGATTGCTGTCAATAATATTTTATATTACGTGCATATTCTGTGAACCTTTCAAAACGTATGCTATGCAATTTAATAAGAGGATTTATATTCTATGATCATGGTAGCCTAAGTGATGTAAAATCTACAGAGGATGTGTCACTTTCATCGTTAAACAATTTTTGAGTAGTCCATTTCAAGTAATGTTTTGTTTCTGAAAGGTGATCTTTCACCAGGGCGATACTAAGAGTATAACTCTGATATAAAAAAGTTTTTGTTGGTTACTTTTTTGGCCACTTGTGTAAGTAAATTAAGCTGCATATTTTTGTAAAAATTATTGAAACTTCTAACATTCTATAATCTTGGACAGCGTCAAAATTGCCATTTTTAATGTGCTAACTCTGTATTTAGTTTCAGAAATAATGATTTTGCACTATACAATTCATTTCCTGTGGGAATTTTCGGCAATATTTCTATTATTACACATATATAGTGCTTAGAATATAATAACTAGTATTTTATGTGGTGATTTCAAAACTTCAATGATGATTCATAAAATTTAACAAAATTTTTCCGTCTGGAATTTTTAGATCAAATCAACTATTTTCACTGCGCAATGTGATTTCAATAATAAGATATAGAACTTTGCTTTATGGAAGCTGTTAAGAAATAATTTCTCTTGATGTGACTAGCTGTTCTGGGAAAACTACTTATCTTAGATTATGTACTATTATGTTATTAATGCTTCGCTATTGCTAATGTCTTTCTCGGGCGTCTCCGACATCTTCCACCATTCAAACCACTCTCTTAACACTCCTGGCACTAATAAGAACAAACTTTGAATTCTTTTACCAATATCGGTCAACTACTTTTCGAGTTTTGTAAGTGCAAACATATGCAGGCTGAATTTTTATATATCAAGATTAGTTTAATTCCTCGGGTTTCCGGAGCTTCACGCAGGGTTTTTGAAATTTCACGTAGACAGTGACCTTCCTCTTGTTTTTTTAATTTTAAACAATGACATTGACTGTACTGAACTTCTGTCCCTTATTAACTTTAACATACCTTTGAGATTTTTTGTTATTTGTTTTTATCTATATCACAACCTCATACATAAGCTCACATTTTAACACAACCTCAAATAACACATCTGCCCTGATGATGGACTCTGCAATGCTGTCCGAAACGTTGGCTAAAGAAGGAGTTAGCGCAACACGGCATAATACCCCAAAAACAAATAACAAAAATACTTTTGGCCGTGAAAATCTTAAATCTTACCTTTGAGATGTACACGACACACAGTGCTATTACACACGCTAAATTATAAAACAAATGCAGCATCTAAATCGCCGATTAACCAAGCTCTTCATACTCTAAATAATATTTGTCTTAACTCAAACATCAACATTTTTTTCGGATTCACTGCCCAAATTCAAACGTGGCATCATGTCAATAATTTAAAATGCGCATACATGCAGACACACACACACACACATACATTACACACGTCACACACACACCTATAAACTTCACAAGTCACCTGGTAATTAAGGAATAAACATACTACTTAGCAGACATTACAAGGAAACATATCATAGGTACACAACATGAAGTATCTTATTCCTGTATATTGTTTCATCTCTGTAAATCATGTACTGTTTTTTCTATAATATAAAATAAAATAAATAAAAAAATAAAAGTGTGCAAAATTTCATCAACCTCGTAAAAAAATTGTAGATTTGCTGTAGAGTAAAACAGACCCTGTCCTTTGTATCGACGGTCCCAAAAAGAAATACATCGCCAAAAGCGTGTTTTATTTTATGTTGTGCAGTTCAGGCACAAATGTTAAAAAGTTGTCCGATCATTTTCTAAAGAACTTAATTTGCCACATTATACAATAAAACCATTAGAGAAAAGGGGTTCATAGATAGGACAGTTTAAAATTTTTTTGTATTTCTTTGGCATTCACTATGTAACAATTTCTAGACATTTTTTGTTTTTAATGAGTTTTTATTATTCACAATGTACATTTGTTACGTATAAATTTTTTATAAAATTAGCGACCGGTTTCGACACGTCCGTGTTCCACGTGTCGAAACCGGTCTCTAATTTTATAAAAAATTTATACGTAACAAATGTACATTGTGAATAATAAAAACTCATTAAAAACAAAAAAAGAACAGTTTAACTTTAAACCAGTTTTAGGATTTCAACAAATTCCTAAATTATAGATTTTATAGGCCTAATACTTTATTTTTTCTAGGCTTATAAAAAGACTTTTCAAAACAATGCTAGATTGTTTCGAAGGCCAAGATGTGTTCTACTGGCATTATTGAATTAAAATATTTCTAAGAGATTAAACTAAACCAAAAACACATATTTTGCATTACTTCATTAACTGAAAACTAAAGTAGGTATATCTTTCAACAAAATGGCAGAAACTCCAAATATGTTCAGGAAACATAGGTTAAATTCTATCACATTTCTTGTTACATATTGTTTAAACTAGTTTTAAAATTGGATAATTTAACGATTTGATGGCATTAACGACCAAACAAGTGCCACCATTAATGCATAATCAAAACCTAAATTTGAATTCAACCTTAAGTGCGTCATCACATCACCACAATCATCATTTTTCCGAGTGGTGTGTTAATCGGTATTTAAAAAAAAGTTTATTTTAATCTGAAAAAATCACTGCGGCAAGTTTTATGAATTTACCAAATTTACTAAAGATTTGTAATATTTTTTTTAATAATTTGATGTTTTAAATGTGTTAGATACTCTCAGTACCTCCCAGTGGAAGACCATAATTTAAAATTAAAGCATTGTTTGAAATGACTTTAGTCATGTTTAGTGACCAGATCTGATTAATATAATGTACTTATCTCTTCACCATCCTACTCCCTTCAACCTCACAACATATCCTGAACGGGGATACCATAGCCTCACTTGCTCTGGGTACTCCGGTATTTACATGAAAAAAAAAAATCAATAGGAGAAGTAACTAGAAAAGGATGAATTACTAAATAAATCTCATCCCATCTTTCTACTGGAAACCATGCAAAACAGAACATGATAAAAGTATTAGAAAAGGACAAATTACTAAATAAATCTCATCCTATCTTTCTACTGGAAACCGTAAAAACAGAACATGATAAAATAATAGGTTAGGTTAGGTTTGATATGATTTGATACTTTCACGGTTGTTATTGTTCTGTTTTG
The DNA here is from genome assembly GCF_061612785.1 of Hesperophylax consimilis. NCBI lineage: Eukaryota > Metazoa > Arthropoda > Insecta > Trichoptera > Limnephilidae > Hesperophylax > Hesperophylax consimilis. Next base: position 23,303,923 of record NC_142857.1, on the reverse strand, counting down.
CCATGGAGCTCTCTTTACTGTACTCTGTTATTGTGTTAAACATTATTTTTGTTAAATGTGATTGATGTTTGGTTATTTGTTTCAGGTCTGTACACATCACTCCTAAACCCCGTGGTGAACAGGCTAGCTGACACTCTGGGTTACTCCAAGCCCATCTTTGCTGTCATCATTGATGCCGGATCCACAGGCAGTAGGGTGCTGGCTTATACCTTCCATCAGTCATTCGTTGGTAAGTTATCAATACTAGTAGGACCGTCACTGTCATCGAGCCATCCTGACAAAACCCAAAATTTCTCGACAAAATCTGAATTTAAGTTCAGTTATTTAACCTGATACATTTTCCCAGGGGCATCAGTATTGGTAAGTTAGTTTTGCACCTGGGAAGAATCAGAAGCATGTATTTTGGATTGAACCTTCCTTCCCAGGGACTGAATCCAACACCACCAACACCTAAGCAAAATCCTTATTGGATATTACCGACATTTATTTTGTAAATTAACTGCTGTAAATTTTATTTTTATTTTATTTTATTGTTGCATGATTTAGGGGGTATTTCACTATGTCGGGCTAAATATCTGACTAGCTAGCCGTTGGCTGGCTTTAAAGATCGGAATAACTTCGTTATTCAACGGCGACTTTCACCATTGTTGCCGAGCTTCCGGATAGATAACACTCGAAATAGTCTGGCAACATCGCAAAATGTTTGCAGTTACCCCATCTACTGCCACGCCTGTCATGTTTAGATAGATTCGTGTCGAATTAATACATTGTTTCTTATTTTGAACACAATCAAATAATTCAGGATGGATCATACAAGCATTCAAATTCATTCGAGCTCTTAAAACTCGCGGCTTTCGCATCGCCGCCCTTTCACCTGCTTCTGTAAATCAAAAACCTCGGTATCCATAATAATTCGCAACAAAATTCGACTCACTTCTCCGCTGTCAAACTCGGAATGTTTTGACGCCATATTTGATTCGAGGAATAGCGCCTAACGTGAGGTTCAAGCACTGATTAGTCAAATCGAAATTCAACCCGAGCGTTAGCGTTATTCAGATATAGTGAAAATGAAAAAATGACTAATCCGCGGATTAGTGCTTAGTCAGAACATAATCAGAGATAGTGAAATACCCCCTTAGAGAGTACATCTGGTTTTTTGTGATATTTCACCCTCCATGCTAGGGATGACCCTGTGTTATGGCGGGTGAATTTTACAGTTTGCGGACATAGAATCTACACATTACTATAGTATAAAAAAGAGAAATGATGTTTAGCTATTTTGGGTTGCAAGAAGAGGATGGAGAAGTTAGAGAATTATAAGAAGATGAACAATTTGAGAAATTATTAGTATATTTTTTTTTTTTTTTTTTTTTAAAGAAAGACAACATTCCCAGGTTACGAATAACCCAACAATGTTTGAAAATCTCCTACTACCACCACAGAAAGCCGAAAATGTTGCTTGTGTTGTGATGGAGGACTTAGCCAGCCGAGGAATCGAACACGCGACGCTCGGGTGAGACCCAAGCGCTATGCCCACTCAACCACTGACCGGTCACACTAATTAATTATGTACATACTATAGAATAAGGATATATGTATTATGTTTTGTCTGAAAGGTGATTAAATTGATAGAGTGTAGAATGAATGGGTATTGTAGTTGTAATGTATTCCGTGTGTAAGGATCCATTTATTAATTTGTTTTTTAAAGGAATGGGGTTGACTCACGGTTTTTAGGTTTTCAGGGATAAGGTTAAAGATTTTAGGAGCTAGGAAGAAAAATTGTCTTTGAGCTGACGTGGTATGTAGTGAAGGTACTTTGTAGTGACCGTTGGTTATTGTTCTGGCGGTGTAGTTGTGTTGTAAGAGAATTTTGTTTTTATATTTGAACAAGAAATGTATTAGCGAAAATTTTAGGTGGAGTTCTTGTGTGTTTAAGACCTTATACTCTATGAGGAGTCGAGTGGAGGGATATCTTTTCGGTCGCTTGTTAATGACACGTATTACCATTTTTTGGGCTTTTAGTAGTAGTAAATTTAAAATATAATGTCATCCAATTTCATTTGTGTGTGTGAATGAGTGCCACCAAATGTTGATAGAATGAATTGTCAACGAGTCTATCGAGTCATCTCAAAAAGCCTGTGTTCTTTTTTCAACCGGTGCTGTATTTTATATGGTAGTCCGTTTTTTATTCTCAAGATTACTCGTTTTTAACATCGAAGAACATTACGTAAAATGTCAGCATCTCGTCACTAATGTTATTGTATTGAATCAAAGTGCAAAAAAGCATCTATGACCGCATCTCATAAACAATTTACCGATGTTTAAATACCGGCATTAAAATATTTTCAACGGTTCAATTGTGAATGTGGACCAGAGTTGCCAATGCATATCTTTTAAAATATTCACTAGAATTGAAAAGATTTTTCAAATTCCCCACAAGTTCCTTTACCTCCAAAATGATACTAAATTCTATTAAAATTAGCATTTAAAAAAAAAATTATCTATTCATTTTCGGATTTTCTCTTTCGTTCAGGCTTTAAAAATAGGCTTTTTTTTGAAAATTTGCTGTGAACGAAAACGATATATAGTGCGTTCTCACTTATTGTTCAATATGGTTGGATATTCAAGAAATGCCCAGAATCCCCGCATTTTCCTCACAAAAAAGTTCTCCCCGCAAAAAACAAATTCTAGACTCTTAAAAATTCCCCGTAATTTGGGGAATAGTCCACAAAGTGGCAACACTGATGTGGATGTTTTAAACCATAGATATAATACTGACGAAGATTGGTTGCAATTTATCAGCAGATTGGTCGTACAACAGTGTGTTTTATTCGTTTTTAAACAAGAATTTATAAATTTTATGTATAATAATATATAATAAAACTTATATATTCAGAATCAGCGTTTGTTAATCTGTATGAATATATATTTTTTAAGCCATAATATTTTTCACTGCAGTTCCTTATTAGTAAAATACAATTAATGTTCAAGAAAAATAAATAACTGGTACAGTACCTAATTTATAAATAAAATTCATGACATCAGACATCACCAGTGAATCCGTTAAAAAAAATTATTGCAATTAGCTGTTAAAATGACTATAAAAATATGACTTTAACTGCTTGTATTTGCAAGGAGAATGGTTTTCAAATAATATGTGTTTTATATTTTTCAGGAGGTCACTTAATTTTAGATGATGAGCTATTCCATGAAGTCAAGCCGGGACTTTCCTCCTTCGTAGACAATCCTCAACAGGTAAAAGTCTTGTACTTTTATAGTGACAAAAAATAAATAGGCCGTCAAGAAAGTTTAGTTATTTAACCTCTTAAGGCGGCCAGAATTCGGAATTCATACTAAAGAAAATTTTTAATTATTTTTTCACACTATGCACCACAACATCAATATTCAGTCCCATTTTGGGCCCGAAATGGCTTTTATATGAGGATATATATTTTGAGTAAATAAAATTCATTGATAAAAAAAACTATAAAAAAGGTTGTTTTTTTTTCCATTTTTAATTTTTAAATGATTACTGAAGGGGTTAATAAAATAGAACTAAAAAATTTCATTGTTGTGGCTAAATCGAGTGACACCAATGTAGGAACAAATTATAGCACATTCAAATGTGAGGTATGATTGAATCCTGAAAATAAAATTTTTGGCATTTACAGAAAAAACGGCATAAAGAGATACAGAAATGATCAATCGGCGAAGTTATTTTTTTTTTTTTTTTTTTTATCATAGCGACTATTTAAACATTGTACATACTGATGTTAAATATATGTATAGTAAATTATATTTCTTATTCCTCCTCACTAGGGTAACCTGTGCTGAGGCGGACTAAAGTTATTTATTTCTGTTTTATTAGTTTTCTATGTCTTTTTTAATGTTTTGTTCAGAGTTTTTTCATTAATCTCTTTCAGCCAGATTTTTATTCTTGATTTGTAATCATTCAAATTTTCTATTCGCTTCATATCAGGGGGAAGGATGTTGTTGGAGTTTGGTCGCAAAATAAATATAATTTCTTTGCCCGAATGTGGTTTTATGACCTGGAAGATTGGACCTTGTTTGATGAATACGCGGAATTGTAGAGGATTCAGTATTTTTGAATAGTTTCAGCAATATATTTTTAGCATATATTTGTTGTACATTTACAAGTAATACAAGTAATTGAAGTCGATTGACGGAGCTTCAATCGACCTGTCAATATTTTTGCCCAAGTTTCTTTGTTGACGTTTGCGGAAACATTACCTAAAGCGTACGAGTACAGAGATAATCTTTTCATTTTACTTTCCATATCTCTGGACAATTTCGATATAATGCAATTATTAGTAAAGGAAATCTCGTTCTGCCATGAAACTCAATTCCAAATGGCTCGATAGATGTAGCAATTGAACGAAGTATTGTCAATTGCACAGCGAAACGATCATTCCGCTGCATTGATGGCCCTTGTCTGTGGCGTCTATGCACTCAATTAAAATACACATCGTTCCCCATCAATGGGAAGTCTCAACTGTCAATCGCTTAATCGCTTCAATCGCCTCAGTAAACAACCAATTAGCAATAATTGTCAGTCGCGGTGTAAATGGGCACTTGATATTGATCGTCTCCAGGTGCTTAACTCTTTTTTTAATGCTTTTATTTTAATATTTCTTTGCTAAAAGTTTGTGTTTCTTCGTTTTGTAATTGTTTATTTTTGTTTAATATCTAATAAATGACTTATTTTATTGTGTACCTACTTCCAAGTATAACATCAAGAAAAAAGCACCCTTTGCCATTTGTTAAAAAATAAAAAGTTTGAATATTGTCAATTATGTATCTTTGAATATGACATAGTTTTATCTTTTTTAAACTGTAGGTCATGAATATTCTGTGTTCCAGGGTGCGCAATCCATTCTAACCCTTCTACAGCAAGCCTTCACCGTGGTGCCTGAGCAGTACCGTGCCGCCACCCCGCTGCTGCTCCGAGCCACGGCCGGCCTCCGACTCCTGGAGCCGGTGGCCGCCGACCGCCTCCTTGACACGGTGCGGGCCGCGCTGGCCAGCTCTGGTTTCAAGGCCGGCGCAGACTCCGTGGAGATCATGGACGGGCAGGATGAGGGAATCAACTCTTGGTTCACTGTCAACTTCTTGCAGAGTAAGTTATATTCAATCAAAGACAGCTATCTACATATACATTCTTCTACTTCTTGTTTGTATGGAGAAAGACAGTAAGTGGATGTTAAGTGCGTGTATAAGGAATATATCCGAAATTCATGCATCACGTGGAACTGCTAAAGGAGAAAAATTACCAAAGCCTGGAGACTAGGCGTAGTGCCGGACTCATGGTATTTGAATTAAAGTTACTAAAAAACCTTATCGATTGCCCATATCTCCTGTCATGCTGTGGCTTATTCGTTCCTGATAAATACTGTCGAAATCGTAGCCACGACCTATTCTGTATACCGCAGGGTCGGACAGATGTCATTGCCCAACATAGTATGACAAGAGGTATGACCTTGCTAAATGCCCTACCAGCGTATATAGATGTGTTTAATATCACTATACCATGTTTTAAAAAAAATATGTACATGTATTGTTAGTTTTAATAAAATTGTACCATAATTGAACTTACCTGTCTGTCGTACAAAAAAAAAAAAAATAAAATAAAAAAATAAGGGGAGGAAGGAGGGGAGGTAAGGGTTTTAAATTCCCCCCATCTTCCTCAGTATTGCGTAGGAAAAAAGAGAATAGTACTTATTACTATTACTTTCCTGGAAAATACAAATATATTAAATTATTTGCACCATATCTTTTATCAAAATTGGTTATAAGTAGAGGTCTCAAAAAATTTCTAATAAATTTTCCTACCCCCTCCCCCCTTTATCCCTTGCCCCCACCATGTACGGCTTAAGCGGGAGGATTGAGTTATTTTTATACACTATATACATATAGTTTAGTGAGGCCAAAGTCTTGAAAAGAGAGACCCAACAAAACTAAACTAAAAAAAAGTTTTTGTGGCAATGTACAAAAAACATTTGTGACGAAAGGATTTGGAAATGCTTTGTGAGGAAAGGAAAGATTTTGTGACAATCTTAAAAGTAATCTACAAAAAGGATTTTTTGGCAATCTACAAAAAAGATTTTGTTGTAACCTAAAAATTAATCTACAAAAAGTGTTATTGGCAATCTACAATAGAGGGTTTCGTGGCAATCTACAATGAAAGGTTTTTGTGGCACTGTCAGCTTTTATTTTATTATAGTAATTTTTCTCTTATTTTGAACTAGCTGACGTGTACCCGGTGTTTTTCGACTGTTCTCTACTTTTTACAAATAAAATATGCATGTTTTATACATATAAACCTTCCGGAAGAAATTCTCTAAATGATAGTGAAAACCCTATCAAAATGTGTTTTGTAATTTAGAAGAACTAAGCGCACACACAGACAGATGCGGATAGTGACTTTGTTTTATAATATTTAGAGATAGTGTGCAAAATTTCATCAAGAAGTATCAAAATTATGCTTTAAGGCTGGGAAAAGGGATGGGTGGTGATTTTTCGAAATCTCATGTAGACAGTGATCTTCCTCCTATTTTGAAGGTCAAGTGTGCAAAATTTCATCAATCTCAGAATGAAACTGTAGATGTGTATAAAAAACAAACCCACACCGGGACACTCTTCTATATTTAATATATTATAGCAGATTAAAAAAAAACTCCTGTTCTAAGTGCCAAGAGAAATATACATTATATAATGAAATATACATTATATAGTGAAATATATAATCGTTTCAAACAAGGAACTATTTTAAACACGCTGGAGGACTTTGTCATAACATTCTGTATTATCAAGCATTTTATTTTGTATTATATTGTGGGTATTTAATAAACAATGAAATACTGATGTTTTTTTTGATACTTATAAACATACCTGCATTTTAATTGAAAAACTGATTTATAGACGATCATACAGCAAAATATATTATTGTACAAAGTTCATCATCATCACTATGTACATCCAGCGCCCTTGAAGTGATTTTTCACGAAAACGGTGCTATATAAATTAGCCAAATAATATAATTATTATCTCGGATCCTGCCATTTGCCTCCAGTCCTCGGTCTTTCCCATTCTGCTCCAATCCTCTTCTACACGTTCGATCTACCTCTTCGTCGGTCTGCCTCTGGGTCTAATTTTCTGTACGGATATAATTCTTTCTTTAAAGTGTAAATAACTTGTTGCAGGGAGATTGGATGGCCAAGCCAGCGCTGCAGCCCTGGACTTGGGCGGGGGCTCCACGCAGATCACTTACGAGCCCCCCACATTGAATGCTCCCAAGCCCCTGGTGTCGGTTCCCGGGGCGCACAAGAATTTCTCACTGTATACGTACAGGTAAAGAATAAGGTCTGACGGTATGGTGTTATCAGGTTGACTGCATGACAGTTAGTACAAGATCATCAGTAGGTTATATTGGAAACCATAAATGTCCACATGCTGCTGTTAGAGATATTTTTACACATGTAATAGAGCGCTATTACATGTGTAAAAATATCTATTTGCTACAAACCTGCTACCATAACTGTCATAATTAACTTGAATCATTAAATAAATCGTTAAAAATATATAAAACATATGTTCGACCTCTCCTGGAATATGCTTTCCAAAAATGGAGTCCTTATTTCGCAAAGGATATAAATCTGTTAGAGAGAGTACAGAGACGTTTCACTAAAATACCAAGAGCTCTGAAAGATCTACGATACGAAGATAGACTCAAGGAGCTAGGATTACCAACCTTACAAGAAAGAAGAGAAAGGGGTGACTTGATCGAGACTTTCAAAATTTTATCTGGACATTACAGTTGCCCTAGCATCCAAGAAATCTTCACTACTAATAAAAATATAAATCTCCGTGGTCACTCAAAAAAAATTACCAAAACGCCTTTTGCATCTAATCCTAGAAAACACTTCCTTGCAAATAGAGTAGTGAATGCTTGGAACAAACTCCCACAACATGTCAGCGATGCAACAAATATAAATCAATTCAAAGCTCTATTGAATTCACATTTGGAGAGAAGAAAGGATTTAGTTCAAACTTAAAATAACTCAATTACTGTCAAACTTGTTGTGAAATCAGATATGAGCGCATCAGCAGAATGCTGCCTGCTCCTTACACAATAATAATAATAATAATTAAACGCAATTAATCCTAATAAATAATTTCGCGATTTAGTTTATACAAGAATGGTGGAGTTATTGCAAGAGGTCATTTTTTGTGTTATGAATTTGTCTTATATGTTACGGCAATATTGACGACACTGCCTGGCAAGACAATTGTTCGACTATAGGCAATAATAGGCAATTTATCTTGCTTGTTTACCGCTCTATTTTACTTTGCTCCACTGGGCTTATTTTTGTCTTTTTTTCATATTGTTAGATGTGAGAATTCCCTAAGATGGCAGTTTGTTGACAAGTCCTCGTTGTCAAACACAATCAAAGGACTTGGAAATGTCCAATGCTAGTGTTTGGGCTTCACTGTAATATTCCAGGCACCCCTCAAACATGTCTTACAAATCCGTCGTTAACTATTTTATACTGCATTATGTAGATTTTTAACCAGTTCTACACAGTCTATCTACTTCTTACTCCATCTAGCCTCGGGGTTTCTTCCACTGGGGTACCCACATAGTCTTAGTTTTTGGCGTTATTTCGATCTGTACCAATCTTGCATTTATTTTTGTGGCGTTGTGTTTGCAGTTACCTCAACTTGGGGCTGATGGCGGTACGCCGTGGCGTTCTGTTAGCGCAAAATCCCGAGGTTGCCAAGAGCGTCGAGTCCAACTGCATTAATCCCATCGTCAGGGAACAGTCCTGGAAGTATGCCAATAAGGAGTATCTTGTCAGGTAAGATCCCATCACTTGTCTTATTGAGCCAAGTTTGATGGTTGTCAGAATACAATAAACCATGCAACATGTTATACAGGCAGACAATGAAAAAATATAAAATCCAATGTTACTGAGTGTTTTGTTTTCTTTTTGCAGCGGCTCCCAGAAAGATATTGCGTATTTGAACGTGGCGGAAACACAGATTTCAGTGGCAGACAAGATTCCCATTGTGCAGATTGACGTCTGCAGGAACATCATATACACTCTGGTGAAGGGTCTGATAGCCAACATTCCCAGTCCCATAAATCTCCAGAAGCAGCACGTCAATGCCTTCAGTTACTACTTCGAAAGGGCTTCGGAAGCTGGACTTATCGGTAAGTACGATATGATTTTCATCAAAACTGTTGCTAAATAAGTTACATATTTCAAAATATCAGTGTATGGTAAACTTTTAGATCAATATACAAAGCGATCAATATACAATATTGACTCTTTCTAACACAAGGAGATTCTGTGTACTAAAGGACACAAAAAAAACCCAAGGGGTTAGGAAAATTTTCACTCTCAATGGGTGTAGGTTTGATCCTAACCACCATATTTATTTATAATTAACCGCGCAAGTGCCATTTACTTACATGATAGTTATTGACAGTCAGTACAATATAGAAAGAAGAAAGAAAAGAAAAAATGTAAGATTATATAAGTAAACAAGACAAAAGAAAAGCGAATATACAGAGTTAAGGAAAGAAATGAAGAAAAAACAACAACAACAAGAACAATCTATTACGCAGTGACCTCGTTAAAAAAAAGGACATTGCTAAAATGTTTAATTAGTACAGCTTTTAGTTTTTGTCGTCTAAGATTAAATAACTTAAATTTAAAAAAAACTCAATTACTATTAAACTTATTGTGAAATCTGAATGAAAATATGAGCACATCAGCAGAATGCTGCCTGCTCATTAAATAATAATAATAATAATTAGGCATATTAAAAACATCAGTTAACATAGCATAAGAGTTACCAATGGTGTGTATTTTATTTATAACAGAATTGTAGCATAAAACCGTAGTATAATTGTCACAATAATACATACCCCTGCGGGCGGCACTTGGTTGGCCCAGTTTAAGTGATACTAACAACAGTTACATTTAATAGATAGATATTAGGTCATTCACAGAGAGAGGGTGAGTATATATTCTTAAAACACGGAACAGGAAGGAGTTAATGAATAATAACATGCTCAATTTAGGCATAATAAGAATGACAGTTGTTTGAATAAATGAAATTTTACGTATTGGGATGGATTATTTCAAATGAAACACTATTATTGACTACATGTCTACAACTGATATTAACTGGTATGGTACCTAATATAATTTGCTCATAGGAGACGTGCAGTGCTTAAATATTTGTTACAACCGTCAATGTCTATAAGTTGAATCAATATCGTATAGTTTGTCACAACAATTAAAGATAGTTATAAAAAAGTTGACTGAAATAATAGATTATTACATATTGGTTAATTGTACCCGTGTTTATGGATAAAAGGAGGGTAATTGTGCGATGAGATCAGCAGTCGGTTTAATTAAAAGGTGTGAATTTTACTCCAACTGGTGGTAATTCTTTACCTAAAACTGTTACTGTATCTAATAAAGTTTAAAGTTAGATTATATACAGGGTGTCCGGAAACTCGTAGTACAAGCGGGAAACTGGTGAATCTACATCACATTTGGAGTCGATTTTGTAGTATATTTTTTTTTTATTTGAGCTTTCGCTATCGAGTAAATCGAGTTTGAAGTTGATTTTTTTTATTTTTTTTTTTTTTTAATCAAATTCTTATAAATTATTCCTGAAGATCAAAGTACCCAACTAATTAAAACTATTTGAAAGTAAAACAAATGAAGAAACTCGGATTTGAAGCATTATTTTGAAATCACCCTTCATTTAACCCGGTGTAATCATAAAATATTTCTGCTCTGCAGGGTTAAAACATCTGTTATTCAACCCTAAACACCAGAAAAAACTTTAACCCTAAAATAGCCGAAAAATATTTTTTTTTGGTTTTTTTTTTTTTTGAAAATGCTCAAATCAAAAAACTTTATGTTTTTTTGGGTTCCCCATGTGGTGTAGATTCTCCAGTTTCCCGCTTGTACTACGAGTTTCCGGACACCGTGTATACACCTTCATCAGGAGAGTAAAAATCTATATATAAAGGTAGATTATTACAATTTAGCGCCCCTGAGGTGATATCTCACAAAAGCGGCGCTATGCAAATTGTCCAATTAATGAATAAATATAATGTTTACATTTTATTATGTACGTATGCATTGATATACAATGGAAATAGATAAAATAATGTTATCCGATTAAACTTTATTTTATTAAAAAACAAATAACTTTTTTTAAATCACTTTATTAATACAACCAATACATGTTTCATGAACGAAGTATACACCGAAGTCAAAAATTAAATATAGATTACAATTGGAAAAAGGAAGTGGAAGGAGGGGGGGAGGGGTAAGAGTAGGCTGGGTTTATAAGAATTAGGAATTACAATATGAAAGACCAGTTAAGTGGGAAAATATTTAAAAGAGTGTTTATAAAAAAAAATTCTTGTTAATTATATCTGCTTTTATAAACATGTTCTCTTATTTCTAAAATTTCTAAATTATTTATTTGCGATGCTTTATATCCTGTGTGAAGTATTTTAAGACCTGAAAAAAATAGCATGTAACCATAAAACAATATGTTCATAAGACAAATAACATTTAATAATGGTTATTCTAATAAATTGATAGTTGAAATACTAAATAAAAAAATTAAACATATTCTCTTCAAACCGTATTTTTACACTATTTCTTATGATATAAATAAACAATGGCGTAGAATTCTGTTTGTGGATAACGATACTTCTAAAATTATGTATAAAAACATTCCTGGTACTATTCAACCGGCGTTTTGCACTAATAACAGAATGAAGAAATATATTCTCAATAATAAAGATGGCGAAAATCAAACAAAAAATCAGGAGTTTATAAACTCAATTGAGATGATTGTAATTTCTTTTACAAAGGTAGAACCAATAGAAACTTTGAAGTCAGAACTAAAAAACATCTCAGGGTTCTAAATGGAAATAGTGAATCTGAGTTTGCAAATCATCTTTTGAATCACACTTTCGATAAAAATTCAGGTCTTAAAATACTTCACTCAGGATTAAAGCATCGCAAATAAATAATTTTGAAATTTTAGAAATTAGAAAACATGTCAATATAAAATCAGATATAATTAATAAGCAAAAAAAAATTATAAATAATAATGAAAAATGCCATTGCAAAGTTTAAATAAACTTCCAGAAGAAATCTTATTATTAAACGCTTGATGTTCAAGTAATTTTGCATATTTAAATATACGCCCCAGTCATTTGGTTCGTTCTTACACCGCCAGAGGTGCGCTCTGTCGGCCACCTATTGCCGCGGTGCGTATCGGCCATATTGAATTAACGCGTGCTTTTTTCGTCAAACGTAATCACGTAATTGTGGATAATTTTCACTGTAATGTAATTAATCCAATGGATTATGAACTTTCTAAAACATATTTTCTTCGATATTATCCAAAAATTGTATGAGCAGAAACAATATTTTTGAAGAAATATCGTATTACATGTGGCGATTCTATTTCAGTATGAAATCGTTTCTTAATTTTTAATGTCTTATTTTTTTTTTGTATCCGGTCGCCTGCAAACCGAAATGAACCTTACGGTTGCTTAAAATTGAGGGGCAGAGTGGTATTTTTGCCTGCAGACCCCCAATGCAGAATTTATCCGAATCACATAATTTGAATTCGACCAATCAGAGGGCCAACATCGTCCAGACGCTAGGACAATAATACTATCAGACTAGGGAATCTTAATCTAATGGTAGGAATGTGAAAGCGAATCAACATCAATATATTATGGTTATCCAAATGATAATTTACAAAACGACAAATAATGGTTTCATAATATTTAATTATTTACCTATCAAATCCTTTCATCGATTATATTACATGAATTTGATTGAAATAAAATAATTAAAAATATTTATTTTGTGGAATAATTAAATGAGTAAAACCTCAAATTGTAATATTTAATTATTGAAGACAATGTAAGCGATTTTTAAACGAAAACAAAAAAAGACACGGTCTCATCTAGGACGGTGCTATTACTATACACCATACCTAAATTAATGAAAAATATAGCTAAATGCACAGTGATCGGCCGGTCGGTGGCTGAGTTGACATCGCGTTTGGGTCCCACCGAGGCGTAGTGTGTTCAATTCCTCGCCTGGCTAAGTCCTCCAACACAACATAAGCAACATTACCGACTGTGGTGGTAATAGTAGATTTTTTAAATATTGTCAGGTTAATGGAAAAAAATTATTGATTGAACCTAGTAAGTTTTATGAAAATAGAATCAGCTGACGGATGGAAAAAAATTAGTGATTGAACCTAGTAAGTTATTATGAAAATAGAATCAGCTGACGGATGGAAAAAAATTAGTGATTGAACCTAGTAAGTTATTATGAAAATAGAATCAGCTGACGGATGGAAAAAAATTAGTGATTGAACCTAGTAAGTTATTATGAAAATAGAATCAGCTGACGGATGGAAAAAAATTAGTGATTGAACCTAGTAAGTTATTATGAAAATAGAATCAGCTGACGGATGGAAAAAAATTAGTGATTGAACCTAGTAAGTTATTATGAAAATAGAATCAGCTGACGGATGGAAAAAAATTATTGATTGAACCTAGTAAGTTATTACGAAAATAGAATCAGCTGACGGATGGAAAAAAATTATTGATTGAACCTAGTAAGTTATTACGAAAATAGAATCAGCTGACGGATGGAAAAAAATTATTGATTGAACCTAGTAAGTTATTATGAAAATAGAATCAGCTGACGGATGGAAAAAAATTATTGATTGAACCTAGTAAGTTATTACGAAAATAGAATCAGCTGATGGATGGAAAAAAAATTGTATCATTGTATCTCTCTTACTGTTGTGGTGAGAAATATGGTGTTATTTTCAAATCTATAAGTTGATCACAGTAGAATTAAAATGTTTATAATATGTCTAATTGTGAATTGTGAAAATTATTGGGTTTATATATATATATAAAGTTACAGTGATGAAACAATATACAGGAATTACATATTTCATGTTGGGTACCTGTGATATATTTCCTTGTAATGTCTGCTAAGTGGTATGTTTATTCTTTAATTACCAGGTGACGTGTGTGTATATAGTATGTGTGTGTGTGTATATGTATGCGCATTGAACAGTTTATATTATTGACATTATGCCACATTTGAATTTGGGCAGTGAATACGAAAATTGTTAATGTTTGAGTTTAGACAAATATCATCGATTGGCGAATTAAATGTTGCATTTGATTTATAATTAAGCGTGTGTTATCAGTAGTTTTGGTTAAAATATGATTGCATTCAAAATTTTTACATTTCAAAAAACATATGTTTATTTATTATAATAAAATTTGAAAGTGTATTTAATTACCTTTCAAAAGCAGTTTTTAGTTTTCAGATACATTCAGATATATTTCATTTATTTGGATTTTATTGCAAGGCGGGAACACTCCAACCTTCTGACAGAATGAGCCTGAGTCCTGAGGAGTTAAATCTTGTATTTCTATAATTAGGGCTTGTCTTTTTCTAGATCGTAGAATTAAAAGAAAAAGCTTTCTATCTCACCCTCCTTTTAAAAAACATAACTGCACTTTTTTTTTTTTTATATATTAACTCCACGCAGGAGGCCCTCAAGAGAATAATTTCCCTCAGGGCCTATGTCATCTTTGGGGATGCTGTGTGGAGGGTCTTTTTGTGGAGAGGAAGGAGTGAACATGGGTCTTGAAGAGTCCCATGTTGTAGGAGGGAGGAAACACAGAGGCCGGCAGTTCGTTCCACAGCCGAGCTCTTGAACTTAAGAACGAATCGTAGAAGCGACCCGTTCTCATGTGACAAATGTCAACCGTGTACAAATGTTGGGCGCGCGTTTGGCGTGTATCCCGACTACGCACCGGTGCCGAAGGGATCAATGACGCTAGTTCCTCAGAGCATCTTCCATTGTCATACCGATAGAACAAGGACAGCATACCTACCTGACGCCTGTGCTCTAAAGATTGCAGTCCGTTTGTTAAGATTGGGGAATCTATCAAACGGACCGCCCGTTTCTGCACAGAGTCAAGGGTTTTTTTCAGGTATTTTGCGGCTCCGGACCAGAGATGGCTGCTGAATTCGACAGTAGGGCGCACTACATGATAGGTCAGTGTTATATGTACCTTTGAATGTGTTTTGCCCCGAATGAACAATCATATCGAGCCGTGCTGAAAGGGTTAAACAATAAAAGTTGTGCGCATTATATATTTGGTGACTTCTTTACAGATCCCTTAGCGGGGGGAAAGGTGAAGGTGTCTGACTTCATGGCTGCCTCGGAGCGCGAGTGCCAGATCCCCAACGTGGACCAGCCCTGGGCCTGTCTGGACCTCACCTACATCTCCATCCTGCTGCAGGAGGCCTTCCAGCTGGACCCCTCCAAGGAACTGGAGGTTTGTAGAGCAAAGAACCTTATTGTTCTGCTGTGCGGCTGTCGCATATGTCATCCATCTACAGCTATCCCCGTATGCATATGTCTATATGCACATGCGATCCATCATTATTGAATTTTTTATATGAATATTGAAGAGTCCCAACTGCTACAACAGAAGAGAAGAAGAGTCGGAATTGCAAATGAATGATTTTTTTCCCCGCAAAATCTCTTCTACAGTGTTTTTTTATGCTTTTATAAAAATATTTAGATATGTTGGAAAACGAGAAAATAAAAATTACACAATTTTTTTATAGGTTATCTTGCCAAACTGTTAATCCAATTTTTTCATAATTAATTCATTAAAAATAATATAATATACTATATTTGCGGGATGTACCAGAGTGGGCGATACTCTTAGTATCGCCCTGGCAAAAGACCACATTCGGAAATGAAATGTTACTTGAATTTTATTTTAGCCGTGATTGGTGACCAGATCTGAATAGCCAAGTACTTTCCCACCTTCCTCCTCCTCATCTCCTTCCCCTCTCAACTATCTTCAGCCTCACTCCAATTGGGAATGCCATAGTCACATTGGCTCAAGACGGTTGGGAGCAGTTGGGACTCTTGTGCGGTATCCCCCTTTGTGGAATGTTACGAGACTTGTAGACGTGAGGATGGAGAAGTAAACGAAGAAGAGAAATGTGGAGAAGTGTCTGGTTATTCCAATCTAGTCACTAAACATGACACTTTAAATCAGAATGGTGGTCTTATTTCACTTAAAAAAAATTGTTTATTTTATTTTTGTTCATGTTACTAAATTCAAAATAAAATTTTTAATGACGACATTCTTTTCAGCTTGTGAAGAAAATTGATGGCCACGAAATATCCTGGGCGCTCGGCCTGGCTTACAATACTCTGGTCAAGGACTTATAACAGTGCAGCTAAACTAGGACAATTAACTCAGGAAGCCTCTGCTAGTAACCTAACCTAACCCAAACTAACCTAGCTTAACATTACCTGACCTATAGCACTGCAGTCACTCATAGCTAAATCATATCTCTGCTATAGCAACCTCACCTAACCTAACCTAACCCAACCTAATCTAACTTTACTTGACGTAAAGCACTGCAGTCACTAGTTAAGTGTGATCTATGACGTTTTGCAGCCACTGCTAGAACAACGTAATCTAACTTTACTTGACGTAAAGCACTGCAGTCACTAGTTAAGTGTGATCTATGACGTTTTGCAGCCACTGCTAAAACAACGTAATCTAACTTTACTTGACGTAAAGCACTGCAGTCACTAGTTAAGTGTGATCTATGACGTTTTGCAGCCACTGCTAGAACAACGTAATCTAACTTTACTGGATGTAGATCACGGCAGTCGCTCAACAGTTAAAACATAGATAATAGAAACAATGGGAGATGTGGCATGGAAGTTTGCAGACTGTCCTCGAGCTATGTCCAAATTGCACGGCAAAGTAATGCATTTGGTGTGTAGGTAGGAATAAAGGCTGGCGCCGCTCTGCATTGACGTGATTTGCAGTAGTATCAGTGAGCGATGTTAGCGACACGCGCTGTGCTTGCGGATTCACACTGATAATGGATCATGGCCCATCGTCCTTGTTCCTATTATCTATTATTATTATATTACTAGTTGAAACCATTAGTAACATTAGATGTTAAATCTGTGCCGATATTTTGTCTTTCCTAGTGACTGCAGTCAACATTTATTTAGCTAAATAATATGATATATTTTGTATGGGATGTTTCCTTGATGATAAATTTTTATATCACGTTTTTTGGAAAAATGATTTGTCAAATTACTTAATTCTCGTGTGGCAAATATTATGTACGAATTCTATCAAGATCAATAGTGCTACTTCAGAGAATTCTTCATTGAAATTCCAGTATAAAAGACGTACCATTATTTTGACTGTGATGAAAGATTGCGCTTCATCAAGATAGGTATGGGGACATATTAGACTGATGGTTTATATTTTTGACGTCCATCAGTGCATACTTTATCAAAATACTAGTATAACAGACAAAAAATACAATTATTTTGATTACGATGAAAGTTATGTTATTATCAAAGCAATTCGTCTATATTTCAATCTTTGAAAGGTCAATATATTTTTTATGTTCTTCAGAGCACTATTCATTGAAATACTAGTATAACCAATCGAATGCTTGCATCAATAACTGGAATATGAATTAAGTGATTGGCATTCGAGAAATTCAAAAAAATCACACCTCTAAATTTTAATACGAAGACATATAAACTGATTATATTGCATTTCCCTTTATTTTACCGTTCATCCTACATTTTTAGGATTTATAAAAAAATATTAAAAAATTAAGTGCGCGAATTCTGCAAGTCAAAAATGGCATATTATGGCGTGCGATCACTCAAGACTTTTTGCAAACTCGGCACAATATGCCAAAAATCACTTGAGTGGTTAATAGACAAATATATGTACTATTATTTTACACTGATGGCTTATATTTTTAATGTTTATCAGAGCATCTTTCATTAAAATGATAGTATAATAGACAGAGCATAGGGCGCCATTTTGTTCATTTTAATATTTATGCACAAACACACATGTAAATAATTTGTTTATTTTTTTTTTATTTTATCACTATTGACACAGATTTTAAAATATTTAGGTACAATAATTTATGTTTTTATGTACTCTGTAGTACATAATTCAGGTGCTAAATTTATAAAAAAATATCACTTTTTCAAATGGAAATAATTATTAAAACAATTTAATCATGATATATTTTTATAAAAATGTTTTAATAATAATATTATTATGTACTAACTTTCCAGGGTTATTCACAACCCCTGAGTAAACTGTCGAGTAACTAATCGTCGAGTTACTTTAATCATATCGCCTAAAAACGGGCATTTAATTAATGGGAAGTGTGGTGCGATGACGAAACAGATTAATTTAGCCCTAATGAGGAAAAACAGCGTTAAGTGAAAAAGTTAGTTCTGAGTTCTTGACTGAAAAACACTTTAATTGATTGTAGTATATCATATAAACATTGAATTATTTCAATTAATGGAAAAAAATGTTTTATGTATTTTAATCAATTCATTCATACAGTTCGGAGTGCACGTAAAAATAAAATTAAAATAATGCAGTTCAGTTTTAATTAAGTAATGGCCGCCTTGTGTTGATATCTTGCTACCGGCCGTCACCATAGATCTTGTGCAGTCATCTGTGGTTGATATTTCATAACGGTTTTTGCTGTGAATGCAGTTAAATACATTTCGAAAACAATGTTTTTCCGCATAAGAGTATATTTTAATAATATGACAGTTTATTCAGAGATGATGAAATAATACATTAATATAATTTTTAAAAATTATCGAAATCCCAATTTTGGCAATGCGTTATTTTTATGCCAATTTAATTGCTAGCATTTAAAAAATCATATATTTCTGTAAATGTTTTTCAATACTAAATAAATTTAAAATTAAACAATAACTTTGTAAACATCACTTATAGGTACATACTTAATGCCAACCGGGTTTCGCTACAACCGTAGCTTCATCAGGACAGTATAATACTACACAGTATAATACATAGTATAATACTACACAGACAGTATTATACTGTCCTACATATACTGTACTACACAGTATAATACATAGTATAATACTACACAGACAGTATTATACTGTCCTACATATACTGTACTACACAGTATAATACATAGTATAATACTACACAGACAGTATTATACTGTCCTGATGAAGCTACGGTTGTAGCGAAACCCGGTTGGCATTAAGTATGTACCTATAAGTGATGTTTACAAAGTTATTGTTTAATTTTAAATTATAACTTCACATCACAAAGTAACCGCTTCATATGAAGAAAAAACTAAATAAATTGATAGAAATTCAGCCAAAATATTAGCGAAATAACATTATGTATTTATCATATAAAATAATTTATCACAGTTAAGATTTTTTAATATTTTTTACTTTGTGACATCTAAACAACTTTTCTCTTAAATGGTCCTCTACTATTATAAACATTCCCAGGTTTACGAACAGTCTGTAGATATTTGAATTCCTTCTTCTTATATTATAGTGCGATAATGTTGCTTGTGCAATGATTGAGGACTTAGAATTGAGCCTGTGACTCCTGTGTACGAACCTGATGCATTATTTGTCCACTACTAACTGGTCCACACTGTACTGACCTCCACATCATTTAATATTAATACCACAGAGTCCCAACTGCCCCGACAGTCCAGGGCCAGTGGGATTATAGCATCCCCAATCAGGGTTGCGAGTCTGAAGGGAGTATGTTATTCTTCTTCTTTTATATGGTGGGGGGGGGGGTCAGAAGGGGACATCTGTGGCCTCTGGTGTCGCCCTGAGGACATCATCAATCCCGCCGGCGAATGAACGGAGCGGTAATTCATTGACCACATGTTAGGTGGTCTTCACCACACCGCATTCACGCTGAGCTGTCTCTTTAAGACCCCATCTATGCATCATGTGGTCATATTGGCTTTGGAAGCGCCTTATCCTATTGATGGAGAACCAGCGTTTACGAGGCAGTGACAACCCAGGCTGTCTCATGCACGAGGGCATTTCTCATGTCATCCAATTGCCACTCAATTTTCTAATTATCTTCTGGAGTGACAGCTATCTGCAGGAGCCTCTCTTCTTCCATCCAGGAGGGTTTTAAGAGAGTAGGCAAGGGAAAAACGAAGGTTGTGAACTGGCCATTTAGGTCTACCTTCAGAGGAGTGGTGAGATTTAGGTTTGTGAAATGAAAACATGCATATACATATGTATGTATTTCTCGATTAATTGAATATCTCTTTTGAGTCCATTATTTATCTACGTCGTCTGCGGATATGAGTAGTTGCATACATGTAGTAATTCCTACCCCCGAGAGCTCTGTCTCTGTTACAAGAGTTATGTATATCAGAAAGAGGGAAGTTACATTGTACAAGCTACCGCCGTACACTTATATTTTATTCGCCAAACTTAATTTATTTACATTTTAATTTTGAATGTTTTCAGATTTTATGTAAATTTAACCTTATTTGATTGTAAAATTCATATATTAGGTACATTTATTAAATACTGTGTATGTAGTAGGTATTCCCAAATATCAGTAGAAATATAATTAGTCTGATAATGGTGTGCATAATTTATTGAAAATATTTTTTTACATAGTCTCTAAGACTGTTTTTGATATAATAAATGTTTTTAAAATTCAATTTTGATATTAATACCTATTATAAATGATAAATAATATTAATTTTTTAACTATCAATGGCAAAGATTACACTGGATTTCCTCCCCTCAAATTAAGTGAGAATTTCCGGAAACCCTTTTCTTTAAATAAAAATTTCGGGAAATCAGTTTATGCTGCTTTTTCTTTGTCTTGCAGTTTTTAAGGATTTTTGTGAAATTACTGTAAATTTACTTTTGTTTGCCAGAAAATGTGTTCTTGGAATATTTTCCAGCAACAACAATAATGTATAGCATTAGCTGCAAGGTTGGATTTTTTTTATTTTAATATCTGCAGTACAAACAGTATTGAGAGAATTTCTTTGTTGGAAATCCATTTTTACATAAATTGGATGACACCACTGAATATGCAGATCGTTGTCATTTGTAGCTGGTAAAATTAAAATAGGCTCACTTTTATTGCTGTAGTCGGGCAATCTAGTGTGTACTATGCCATTGTTTAAAAATATTTAATTGTTATTTAAGTCAAAAATAATGTCAATTATTAGTATTTTATTGTCTCACATTCTCATCTTAATGTTTAGAAAATTCACAGAAGCTTAAAATTCGTAAATATATCATTGTTCATGTTGATCTTTATCATAATTATATGATTGTTGTGATACTTTTGTAATATTTTACATTCTTAAAATAATTATTGAATAAAATGGACCAAATTTCTCAGTTTGTATATTTATTTGGCAAAACCGCAAAAGAATGAATCATAAATGACTTAATCATGATTGACTGAATCACCAATGACCGAGTAATGAATGACTGAATCACGAATGACTAAATCATTAATGACTAAATGACCAATGACCAAATAATGAATGACTGAATCACGAATGACCAATTCATGAATGACTGAATCACGAATGACTAAATCATGAATGATTAAATCACCAATGACTAAATCATTAATGACTAAATCACCAACAACCGAATAATGAATGACTGAATCATGAATGACAGAATCACCATTGACTTCAAAACTTAAATTCAACGACACAGAGGAGACTCTTAGGTTTCTTTCGATACCTGTTTTATCTTTGGGGATACTGTGAAACATCTTTTCAAGGAAAGAAAAAGTGAAGATGGGTATAGATGAGACCCATGTTGCAGGAGGGAGGAAACACAAAAACTAGCAAATCATTCTACAACCGAGCTGTTGAACACAGATATTACTCTTAAAATGGTTTGCAATTTTATAATATTTATTGTCGTTATCGTTTACTTGCAAATGGTTGCTGAAAATTTGAGTATGCATTGAAAATATTTTTTGCTACAGAGATTGAATAAAATCTCTAATATACCAACCGGTTTTATCATATTTAGAATACTTTTTGAAAAATTCGCTAACTGTCACCGCAACTAAAGTTGCTTGTGGGCACTTGGACTAAGGACCCCTTCATACGACAACTTTAGTTCCGGTGACAGTTTGCAATTATTTCAAAATTGGTACAAAATCAAAAAAAGTCTCTTTCGTGTTACGTCGCCTTGTGTGCACACGTCCGTATTATACCGTATTGGATTTTGATGCACGAGACGAAGGCCTCTTTCCTCATGGGACCTTCAGGGAACCAAGTAGGAGTGGAGAGGAGCGACAAGACCCTCTTCGCTCGTGGGGCCTTCAAGGAACCAAGGAGGAGTAGACTCTTCCAC
This sequence comes from Hesperophylax consimilis, assembly GCF_061612785.1. Lineage (NCBI taxonomy): Eukaryota > Metazoa > Arthropoda > Insecta > Trichoptera > Limnephilidae > Hesperophylax > Hesperophylax consimilis. The sequence continues at coordinate 23,281,546 of NC_142857.1, read as the reverse complement.
CATGGGGCTTTCAGGGAACCAAGGAGGAGTAGACTCCTCCATCGCGGGGCCTTCAGGGAACCAAGGAGGAGTGGAGAGGAGAGACGAAGTCCTCTTCCATAAGGGGCCTTTAGGTAAACAAGGAGGAGTGGAGAGGAGAGATGAGGACACCTGTAATCTTTTCCCTTGTGGGGCCTTCACGGAACCAAAGGGGATTGGAGAGGAGAGATGAGACCTGGGAATACACATTGTGGAACCAGAAGACATAGCCACATATCCAATGACAACCCTGGTGAACTTTATAAAAGGGACTGGGTGACTGTTAAAGTAATGAGGTAAAATGGGAGATAGTTCAATGAGCCTATGGCCTAAGTGCTCACGGGAATTATATGTAAACCGTTTCCGCTCTATAAATAAATATGTAAATAATAATAATTAACTATGGATTTTGACATTTTGTTGTTACAAATATAATTCAGCCTGTCTTTAGCTTTCAAAATATATGTGGTAATAATTCTCACACAGCCGGATTAAAGGTAAGAACACACTGGGCCCACGATCGTAATGCATTAAGATATCTGGACAACTCACAATCCATGCATTTTCTATGAAAACAGATGCTTCAGAAATTCACTTGTCACGTGCAACACGTCTGAGTTGTCCAGATCGGCGTGGGATGTGTGAAAGAAAGATGGTGTTGGTAGAAGGCCTTCCAACCAGCTGATTTTACGTTTAACCCCTCTAAAGGTCTCTGACATATTTTCCGTTATATTTAATAAAGAAGCTGTTAGAAGGTTGGAAAATTTGTGTGTATTTCTGCTTTGCAATAAAATCCAAATAATTGGAATATTTCTGAATGTATCCGAAAATTAAACACTGTTTTTGAAAGGTGATGAAATAAGCTTTCAAATTTTATTTTTAGAAACAAACATATAATTATTATAAATAAAAATTTTAATACAAACATAATTTTTTTTTTAAATAGCTCACTTTACGTTTTTTTCCGGTTACGTCCCGAATCCGGTGATCCATCTCTGGTAGAATGCGCGCACTACCGTTTCTGCCTTTGGTCATCGATAGAGAATGCTTTTGGCAATCTCGTAAACCTGTCCACGCATGTCGGGCAGTATCGGCATCCCTCTAACATGGGCATGATGATGAATGGGATCAATGTGAACATGTTTAAATCTGGCCGAAGTCCCGGGAAAGGCTCCCAGGGTGCTGACATGTCGTTACACCTTGCTTTATTGGCACTGGACGCAGTTGGGCACTAATTTTTTTGTGTCGGCTTTTAATTATTAACATAAGTTAACATTTTAAAACCAATTTACATCAATCGGTGAATCCAATAAAGTTACTTTTTTTTAGATACTCTACTTAGGTATTTCTTGTAATAATTATGTTTTTTTTTATAAATGTATAGAAATGGAAGGCAAGTACCTACCACAGTAAAAAAATAGGTAAATTGTCTGTAATTTGCCGTTATAAATTTTTGAAAAAGGAATTTAATATCTACCTTTTTTCTTGCTAATCTGTCAGATACACGTTTACTAAAAACTGTTGCAAAGAATAAGTTGTAAGATTTTTAAGTTAAAATAAAAATACTTTATTAAATGTCGCGAACGTTTTTTAAATGTATTGCGGCTTTCAATAATCTCGCAATCTTTCCAATGAGTATTCGGAGATCAATTAAGGGTGCCAAAATACTGATTATGTTTCCATTCTTAATATTAATAGGTAAGTGATGATAATTTTTATGCAACTTTTAACATATTTTCACATGATAAATCGAGTGAGAGGATAGAACTTCACACAACTCTTTCTCGGCACGCAATCCTTACTTTATTCACATTCCTATACACTCTTCTGTTATTTTGACTACTTACATGGCCCGACTCAAGTATTTGATCCATCTGATGTGCCACGTCTTCCTCTGTTGTCTGAATTCTTCAGCCATTAACATTCGCATCATAATTTATTCTCCTTTAACTCCTTTCTTTGTTCATTCGCTCTCATATGCTCGAACCTTCTAAGGCTTCCTTTATAATGTATGCAGAGATGTACTTTATTTCAAATAAATCCATTTTAAATGCTTTTCTAAAAACCATTTTGCATTTTGCATTTTAAATGCTTTTCTCAATGCATTTTCCATTTTAAATGCTTTTTTGCAACATTCTTCCTACTATTTCCACTCATCTTTTTTTCATAAGCCCCAAATATCAGTCGGTCCTCAACCTCGCTATGAGAGATAATTTACATTTGTCAAGTTGCTCCCTGGTAGAAGCCCTGGCAATTGAGTGATAACATTACAAAAAATACTGAACATGGGGCCATGACGCTGTAATATTAAATGTTAGATAGCAGTTTCTATGTTTTTACGTTGGCAACATTTGTTCCGCGCAAATTTTTTGTGGTTCATAATCCGTAGTCGTGGCATTTTTTGATTTACCATCATGTAATATGTTTGTTCTACATTGATGTCCATTATTAAATGATAAAACTGTTTAAAAATTCTATAATTATTTTAATTGTTTGACCTGAGAAACCATTTTGCATTTTCAATGCATTTTGAAAATAGGTATTTTGCATTTTGCATTTGAAATGCTTTTCTAAAAACCATTTTGCATTTTGCATTTTCAAATGGAAAAGTTTTGACCCATTTCCATTTTGCATTTCAAATGGTTTTGGGTACCCATTTTGCACATCTCTGAATGTATGCCATATGTAGCTCGTGCCAATGTGGTGTAGAGGCTGAATATTATTGTAGCTGGTACACAATAATGATACTTGATCTTGTAATGATATAAGAGGGCGCACAACTAACGTGCATCGCCTTTTATAAGATCTCGCAAGCATTCCATCTCGCTTGCACTCATCCACATTCGTACAGACATCACACCCTTTTTTAATATTCACCATTACTATCGAATTGAAATCGATGATAATCTCCGATGGAACTCACACATTGACATAATTACAAATAACTCACTAGGTACACATACTTCTTTAGAAACATTCGCGATATCCTCAACATAAATGACATTAAAAAATATACTGCGCTTTGTGTCAATCACTAATAGAGTATGGGATAAATGGTTGAGGGTCTGCCTTGAGCACTCATCCAGAGCGGCTCAACATAGCCCAAAAAGAGTACTAAAAACAATTTTAAATGTTCCAGTTAGAACTCCGACAGAAGAAATATTTAAAAACTTCCAAGTCTACAACGAACAAAAACTTTATTCAATAAAATATCTTATTAAAACTAAAAAAACATATCTGAATACTCCACTATCCAACACTAATACTCAACCAGAGCAATAAGCCAAAATATACTGGTTACTCCCAGTTTTAATGCATCTTACGGAGAGAGAAATATTAAATTCTATTGTACGAAATTATACAATGCTCTACCAAATCAAACAATAAAAATAACAGAAATGAATATACGAAACAAAAGTAAAAACATGGCTGAAAGAACAGAGTGATATTCAACATAAAAACATTATGAAGACGATGTAAAAACAACTTGAAACTAAATACAAAAATTTAAAACTACAGGCCGCCTCAGAACAGGAAATCCTAGTGATGATGACTGTGAAAAAAATTGAATTTATACTTATTCATTATACTTTATACCTACATCATGTAAAAAATTTGCCATTGAAACTTATATTAGCCTTGCAGTCTTTCTGCATGTCCACTTTTTTGAACACCGTCATAATACATGCATTTACAACACAAATCAGGGATCTTATTTCTACAGCATTCAGTCGACTTTCATCCTTCTTCTGCTAGTTCCATGCCTCACTTCCATACATCAGGATTGGTTTCAGCATTCCATTGTGGACAGCTAGCTAGTCTTCCTTCTTTTGACAACTTTGGTGTCTTATGTGCCTACACTACCTTCATATTATAAACATTTCACTATAATTGTACAAATAATTTCAGGAATTGCCTTCATAGGATTGCAACCAATGGTGAGATATATTGTTTATAAAATGGGTCCTGTTGATTTGCATCACTGTGTCATATTTGATATTACAGAAGACACCAATCAGATGTTCATATATTCATTCTTCAAGCCAACCAAAGGTAAATAAATTAAGCTGTTTATTTTTTCAACAATTTCTATATTTTTACAGTAAAATAGAATTATTATGGTGAGTTTTGGTATCTAGAAGTTTGCGTTTTAAAAAATATATTAAAATGTGTTAGATACCCACATGAAAAGAGTATAAATATTGTAGTCCCAAAAAGAGGTTGTACATGACGACATTTTTCTAGAATAATTCATCGAATTTCAAAGTAAATTTTCAAGTTCTGTTATTTTTTCAGTTCTGTTAAACAACTCGTCCTAAGTCTTAGCAGTATTGAAATAATAAATGCTCCCAATTCCTGTTGTAAGACGCCATAGCACGTTTCACCTGAATTGAATATTATATCACCTATCTTAGGCCCTCTGACCCAAATGGGTCCACTGTAATATTATGATAAGATGGAGTGTGCCGAAGTAGACATTTTCGCCAACGATTTATAGGATCAGGAAAAATGTCATGCTGTCGCTCAAAAATGAAGAATCAATTAATTATATTGTGTATCACTTCTATCTCTTTGTGCCTCATGGTTTTTTTTAATTATTTGTCATTTGAGTGAGTTTTATGTATCTTTTGTCTGAGTACATTTTTGTAATTTTACGCAAGTGCCTATTTGTATAATAACTGAATTCTTATAACTAGATTGTTCTCATGTAGGTAAAAACATCTGTAAGAAACCAGTGTATATATATATTTAAAATGTGAATTATAAAGATTGATAATTTTTCAATCAGCATTTTTGTTTTATGATAAGAAACAGAAAACAAGAATTTGCAACCACTGTGTGGCGGGCCTGATAAAATAGACTCACTGGCCGAAGGATCCCTACCCCTGATGTATATGAACATATTTTTTTAAAGTCATGGCCGGTTTGGCTTGGTTGGAATGTGGAGCTCAGCGTGACTAGGAACGTAACCCGTATACAGGTTGTAAGCGGAGACATCAGCAATATTACACGTATTGTCTGTGATTTTAATAGAGGAACGTGTTTCTTTTGTCTTTGTAAAACCAAACTACTGTCTATGTGAGTGGTATATAAATATATTCTCTAAAATGTAATTGCGAGATTGTGGATCTTTCAAAATGTCAAATATTTTAGACGAGTATTTTTTTAGTTGATTTTCTTATAAAGTTCCCCACTTTAATCAGTATGGTGCTTTATGCTAGAATACTAATTTATTATTAGTATTTATTTTTTTGATTCAATGCACTATTCATGAAATTATGACGAACAAACCGCTGAAATCGAACTGACCTAATGTTGACAAATCTCTCTTATAATACCTTACCAGACTATTTGTCTATTTTTGATTCACTATCAATTAATGACATAAACATTCTTCATCGCTCGATGAATATAATAGTCCATACTGATAAAATTAGGGAACTAATTTCGGTGAGAGTATGTAATTACTTATGAAAACGTGGTATTTGACATTTGTTACTGCTGCGCCTCGGAGTCTACAAAAGGTTACGATTCTGCGGCTTACCAAGATACCAAGGCTTAAGCTGCCGATTTAGCCTGCTTAAATTTGAGCAACGAATATCGCACATAGTGAGAAAATGTACCGACTGGTATACCGGGCCGTAATACTTTTTCACTAGATTAAGCAATTATTTTAATGTAGTGTTTTTTGTCTATTCAGATGGGGATCTGTTATACCATTCAGATTATAACTACAGCTTACAACCAAGTATTTTAGAAGGGAACTACAAGGAAAGTTTGGACGTAAGCGTATTTTTTTGTTGTTATTTTTACTAGGTGCTTATATTATGATGTTCATTGAACAAACAACAGCAAAAAAACAAATTGGCACTAGTTTGTTGTAGACTATTGTGTGTTGTTGGTCTGTAGAAATAAGATCCCTGAGGCAAATGTGGTAAAACTAAGTATTATTGTGTTAAAAATGTGGAGATCTGGAAAGAATGCAAAGGTTGATGTAAGCGTATTGAATAAGGTTAAGAAAGGGGCGTTTAGATGGATTAGGCATGTAGAACATGCACAAAGTAAGGAGAATATTATTTATGATGCCGTAGTGAATGGTAGAAGGAATTGGACAATCGAATACTTGAGTCAGGCTGTTTCAGACGTATGATAACATGTATGAAAGTGGATGAAGCCAGGAGTGTGTGCCAGACTGAATTGATGATGGCGAATTGTGTTACAATACTTTGTAGCGGTTTATTGTCTGCCTACCCCTGCGGAGAAACTTTGTGATGGTTTGTTAGTTATTTACGTAATATGTGGCCAGGTTATATATTTCTACAACGAATAGAGTAAATAAGAACATTAGAAATGCCATGGGGGGATGTGGGCGTGTTTTGTGATCAAATGTTTTGTGAATTCAAATTGGATGGCAATATACAATTTTAAGGCAAGTTTAGTGTAAGAGGGACGGACTGCTTGCTGAATGGGGTAGTACCTTTATAGACATACAAATTAATAGAAACCAATTTGCGCAGAGGAAGGCGGCGTGACCGTCCCACTTTCGGTGATTTGTCAATAAATGAATCTGACAGTATACAGGCTACTCGCATTGCAATATCACCAATCGATCCTCGAAAATAAAATTTCCTTATGAATTACTATGCTACTAGTCCTTTTTACAGTGGCGCGTAAATTGCTGGCGGCGTAAAAAAATAACTACAATCTTAAATTGGGTAAACAAAAGGACGGCTTGTTTCCAAAATTTTATAATTTGTTACACTATTTAGTTAGACACTTAATGTGTTATAATTTAGTTACCTCACTCAATTTTTGTGTTGCTACGCCAGAAGATTTGTTTAATAACGAATATTCAGATCCTGCGTAGAAAAGTCCCACAATGTGAAAATCTTTGCTTTACTTTAGCGAACTTTAATTTTCTGCACATGGTCTGGTTATTTCAATGTGCGCTCTTCGGTGGTAAATGTACGACCAACGTTTATTCAAGCATACTCGACTGGTGCCAAAAATATGATCACATGGTTTATCTCCAGCTCTTCAACATGATACCCAGATTTCGTGTTAGGGCAGGTCTATTAATTCGAATTTTTATGGGTAGAACCAAAAGGTACTTAGTCAGTGGCGACCATAGATATCCGAATCGATAGACTTGTCCTATAAAATCAGGGTATCATTCCGATGAGCTGGAGGCAAACCATATTTTTCGGGGTTCGAGAATGCTTTGAATTAACTACAACGTCAGTCGTACGTTGACCGACCACGAGCGATTCTGATCTTTTTTTTATCCGATTTAGGATTTGTAGCTAAATGTTTTACGCAGCCTTTTTGACTTGTCAAATATTATAATTATTTTTTTAATGATAAACTAATGTTTATAAAACAAGGTTTTTATGCATAGCACAAAGGATAACAAATAATTATAAGCAATAATTAGTCGCCTGAAATATCAATACAAATTGAAATTAAGTCAAAATATTTCACCAACAAATGAAGATATAATATGTCTCGACGCCATCTAGTGAGAAATTTAGCACTAACAAAGCCTTTCCTACAAAAATAAAGTTGGTTGTTTACAGGTGGAAAAAAATATAATAAGCAGTAATTGTTGATTGAGGTACTAGTACATATTGAATCATTTGGCGGGTTGGAAATAAGCCGACATAGCTCAGTGGTTCAGAGAACCTGACCGGACATCAGAATTCCCGTTGGTCGCATTTATTCTTAATCGGGAGATATTTTCAATTTGTATCGTTATTTCAGTCGACAAATTATTGCTTATAATTATTTGTCTGTCAAGATTCATTTATTGACAAATCACGCAAAGCGAGACGGTTGTGCCCCCTCCCTGCTCCGCGCACTTGGCTTGTTCTCCTTTCTCTCATAGGCCGGTCCATCAAATTGGATATCTAGGTGGCCAGATTGATTTCTTTTCAAATCTACAGGGTTTTCCAATAAGAGGTGTTATTTTGAATATGAACGATAAATAAAAATGGAACGATACACGCTTCAACAACGCATTGAAATTATTAAAATTCATTATTATTAATTATTAGAATTCCATGGAAAAATCATCTTGAGTTCTTGAGTGATGAGGCCCATTTCCACCTCGGTGGCTTCGTCAACAAGCAAAATTGTCGCATCTGGGGCTCGGAAAACCCAAGAGTTATTGTTGAAAAGCCTTTCTATCCTCAACGTCTGACAGTTTGGTGCGGTTTATGGTCCGGCGGAGTCATTGTACCTTACTTTTTCGAAAATGAGACTGGAGCAACAGTTACGGTGAATGGATCGCTATCGAGAGATGATTAATGATTTTTTATGATCGGAATTGGATGGTATTGATCTGGACAACGTTTACTTTCAACAAGACGGCGCTACGTGCCACACAAGCAACGAAACCATTGATCTTATACGGGAAAAGTTTATTTGAATATCAAAATAACACCTCTTATTGGAAAATCATGTATATTGCATTTCTAGTGTTCTTCTGTATTCTATACTACAATCGAATACTATCTAAATGAATTATTATTTATCTCAGAGTTTGCAACCTATGGCAGCTTTGCTGGACCTTGCTCTATTAAAAATTCCGGCAGAAGCCCTGTACAAGACTCCGCTTCTGCTGAGAATCGAAGATGGAGATGTCAATATGGACAATACATTACTGAAATCTCTCATCTTTGCACTCAGGCTGACCCCCTTCCACACTGAGAGTGGATATATCAAGTTGATTGCCAGAGATGAGTTGGAATTCAGCTGGTGGATCACATTAAATGCGTTGAAAGGTCTGAATTACTATTATAAATCTATCTAAAGGAAACATGGAACAGAACAAGACCCAGAAAAATAAAAAGATAATGGACACAATTAGGAATCGAACTTAGGATCTCTTGTTGACAGGCGTCTTAAACCACCCAACCTTTGGTTTATCCGAGACACAATCTAGGTTACGAACCAATTTCATTAGAAACTTTGTGATCATTTAAAAAATAGGTAGCTGATAAAAATACGGGAAAAATCAGTTGCAAGATGATATTTTTAATTCTGAATTTGAAATTAAAACAAAAAAAAAAAAAAAATTGAAATTCGCTCTTCTATCCGAATCTGCACTCGGATTTTTTAACCTACTAATCTCCTCCCACGACTCTGACGATTCCACGACCAGACTCCTCCCACTTTCTAAAAATAGCCCCGCAAACAAACACCGCCCTAAAATGGTCTACCGGTCCTGCCCGGTTGACTTGGTATAGTAGAGGGGCCCCCCAACCGAGCCGAACCTAACCTAACCTAACCTAACCCAACCTTTGGTTTATCCGAGACACTATCTAGGTTACGAACCAATTTCATTAGAAACTTTGTGATCATTTAAAAAATAGGTGGCTGATAAAAATACGGGAAAAATTAGTTGCAAGATGATATTTTTAATTCTGAATTTGAAATTAGAGATCGACAAATATTCCGTTTAATAAATAGGTCCCAATTCGGGCGTCGCAAAAATATGGCAACTTCCCAAGGGCGTCACAGTTGTAAAAAGTTTGGGAAGCCCTGGTTTAGAGTCTATTGCAGAAGCTTGAGCAGTGATCACCCGCAGTGTGCCCCAAGGCCATAATATCGATTTACAACAAGACATATACCAATGACCAGGGATAAGTTGAAATCCCTCTCCAATTCTAATTGTTAACCACAGCTAGACCAATAGTTGTGTCAAATGTTGATTACAGTTGACAATAAAACCACAAATTGATTTTCAGACAAGATTTGCGACTCCAAGGAATTAAATATTTTTTAAGAATCCATGACTTTTGTTTTCTGTAATTACTCTGGCCACTTTTTTAATGGTATAATTTATGCATATATTTTGGAATTCATAGTGCATATTTTGGAATTGTTAGTACACATTTTGATATTCAGAGTGCATATTTCACTCTTTTGATAGTAGATTTTATAAACTGATGTCTACATAAGGCACCAGTTTTTATAATTCAAGCATATATTGTAACAATCTGAAAGGGAACCAACAACGGGTTGTTACGTTTGCAATAATGAAAAAATTTAGAATTTCAACAAAGCATTTATTTTAACAACGAAAAGTGCAAAAGCAAGAGACCTTTAATAACAAAATAAAATATTGCATCCCAAGGCGTTAGCGTCAGAACGAAGTTCTGGGCGCTCGGATATTATTTAAAATTGGTAGCAAATGAATTAGGCATGACAATGTGTGAAACATAATATTCTGACCTGTTTAACTAGAAGAGGGCGCCAAACAACGCCAGCAAAACGATGACCAGCGAAAACGTTTAACAAAACTACTGCGTTATTTCTTGCCGATAAAATGTCGGTAGAATGTCGGTAGAATGTCGTCTGGAGCGCTCGCTCGTGTCCTTCCGCGAATCGCCTGGTTCCCAGAAGGCTGCCCAAATGGTACTAAATTTGTCCCGTCGTGTTGTCAGTCTCCAGCTCTCTTCTCGAAGGCGCCAGCGTGTATACGTCATATAATAATAGTGAAAACGTAGCAGGCAACATTGAACTGCTACAATATTTATCAACGATCGCTCATATTTTAGCAATGTTAGCGCATATTTTGGCATTCCTAGTGCATATTTCGGTATTGCTAGTGCATGTTTTGACATTGCTAGTGCATATTGTGTGGAGTAAACTTGCATTTCTTATTTCCCTCAAAGAAATGTTTTAAAATATTACTGTATTTAACCATAATATACCTATTATATAAGTGCCTCCCACGTGTATCTCTTGACACGGAAATTTCCCAGTGAGACAGGCATAAAAAAATCTGACAAGACAACCCCTTTCTGTACAATTAAAAGACAGGGGAATTATGTCGCCATCTGGTTGGGCAGTGTTGTGAAGCGCGTTAATGTAGGGGCTATAGGAAGAGATGTATATTCCGATGTCTGATAATTTCCCACTCTTAGCTAAAAGTTCTCCACGAAAGATAAAAGTGCATTCAGCAATAATATAATTATAAGATGCAGTGCAATAATACATTAATCTTGATTTCAGTTGAACCTAAAGCCTTACTAGTACTGGGAGACAAACAATTACAAATAATGTACAAAATGACCGCCGATAGACTTGTCTTAAACGACCTAAAAAATGACATACACAGGTATATTTTTCTTTGTATTACTCATCAATATTCAAAAGTGCTCTGAACTGTACGTGAATTTGGTAACCACCTCTGGTCTGGAAACCATAGATGGATATGAGGAGGGGGTCTGGTATGCTGGGAAGCCTCACCGATAGAAAGTGCACAGGACTTTTGGCTTTCTGAGATGCAGAACTAACCTACCATTGTCGTTCGGAAAAATTCTACTATTAAATATCTTGTACCCTGATATAGATATTTTTCAATTGAACGTATGTTTATTGTTGATTATAACGAATGTTGATGTACATTTAAAATAAAATATACAAATCTCCGTTTGTTTCTGTTATCTATGGCTCTGCCTACTTCAATTATTGCAGATTTGGAGGCTTCGACTTACAGACTATCCGACACGTATCCTTGACCAAACTCCGGATCAGCAGAGGGTCTGAAAGTCCCAAAGTCTGCAAGGTCCTGAGCACCTCTGTCTGTTTGGGAAATTCGGTCGTAGCCGTCTGGGAATATGAGCAACAAACTGCTGTCATGAGGTACGAGATAATTTGTAAAGATATTGTATGAACGATACACAATTAATAATACACAACTGCTGACCATGAACAAATCTAAACAGTTCCTTGACTCTGTGAAAAATCTGGCGATAGATTTGATTCCCCTATTGGCGCATTCTCACCTGATCTCTTCTGTATTAGTCTCTGTCAATGAGTTTAGAGAAAGTTGAAATCCATTCAACTTTGGGTTTCTATTCCATAGAAAAGCCTGTTCTCTCGGATCTATTTCATAGATAAAATAATAGATCCTGGTGAAATCCCGGCTTATCTTAACAAACAGATATCTTTAGAGCACAGGCGTCAGGTGAGAATGCTGTCCATTTTAATGCAAGATTTATGTGTATATTTGTTTGTTTCTTTTCGTGGTACAAGGTGGGGCAAAAGTAATATCATAATGTGAATGTGCCATAATTACCAAGACCGGAAATTGGTCAAATAAGCTGTAACAATAATTCCGCGATCTTCAGGTGTGTATCGCTCCGTTGCTTGTTGTCAACTGATTCTATATCTGTCTACAAAATAAAAGTCAAAGCACAATGACATTTGACGCCATTTGCAAAAATTATGGCACATTCAGATTATGACATTGATTTTGCCCCACTTGTATGATGATCAAAGGAACTAGCGTCATATCACGTTTCTATCGGTTTATCACTGTAGTTATTCAAGTTTAAAATAGAGAAATAATCACAAATTTGTATTGCAGAGTCCTACCAGAAATCCAGACTTATGATTATGTTGGGAACCGCACTGCGATAGATATGTCAAAGTGCAAGGAGTTAATGACGGAAGTAATCGATAACAACCCTAACGAATGGAAATTGAAGAGGCATAGCAATAAGCTGGAGAGCTTGCAAATATACATCATGGGATATCTCTTGGACACCATCAGACTAGCCGGACTTGGTTCAGGTAATAATGAATGTTTAAAAGCTAACAGAAACAAGGGAGATGTTCCGCGAGCCGCGGGCACTAAACTGTCGCCAACATAGTTAGTCCAACGTTATTACTACTGCTCCTAGCTACGCACAAAAGCGCCCTGTTTTTGTTTTTACCTACACATTAAGGGTATAACTTCATTGTATCTTCTTTCATAGTCTGTCCAGTTTGGTCATCGACAGTCAATGTCGGTACCAAAGATATTAGAAGAACGAGATATGCTATGTTGGCCGCCGGACCGTAGCCGGAGTACTACCTAATTAGGGTACTTTGAACGGTATCGGGACGTGTACGCACAGAAATCTGTTCTTTGTATTAGTGCGGATGCCTTAGCGTAAGCGAAGGTGTGCAGTAGTATTGGTGAACAAAACCGGCGACACTCGGCAAAACAATTCCACTCAGTACGAACTGCTCATAGCACATCTCGTTCTTCTAATATCTTTGGTCGGTACGCTTTCATACCATTTATCCTTTTGTTTCTATTAACTTTCAGGTATTGTGATACCTACTAAAATTAAAGAAATCAATAACCTCTCCTTTACTCTGTTTTTAGCTGACCCAAGGAAAGCGCAAATATTTACCGTTGGAAATATTTCTAACGCTTCTGAGAGAGCGTGTGAAAAATGGGATGAGAACAATCCGTGGCTTTGTACAGATCTCACCTACATATCCACCCTACTCTCCAATACTCTAAAACTTGATTCTAGCACCACATTAAAAGTAAGTACCACTGACATCCAAATGAATACAATTACCTAACATTAACGTGAAATTGGGTATCGTTTTGATGAACTGCACGGAGAAAAATTATCCTGTTAAAAAAGTGATAGCACGCCAATTTCCTGATAAAGTTGGGCAATGAACTAAGTGATGTCGCTGACATATTTAATTTAAACTTCAATACATTTAAAGCCAAATTAGTCCACCATTTTTTAAATGTAAATAATGTATGAGAAATCATTATATTTTATTTCGATTTTCTATTGTTTGTTTTATACTGTTGCTAAAAATCAAATTTGTAATTTTTATGTACTTAAAAGCCTAATAGGGCGTCAATAAATAAATAAATAAAAATATAAGTAATTCAGAATATATATCGAAAGCCCATGTTATTTTAAGCACATCAATATTTGTATGAACACCCGTTCCGCGTTCCTCATAAAACATTAGTTTTTAAGTGATACATTATTGGGAACTCTGTTAATGTATTCGTTAAAGGCCTGCAGCCTCGTTTTTAACAAGAAAACGAATAATTTGACCAGATTTTTAATAATTAACAGTATTAATTAATTAATTAGTAATTAACAGAAGGTTTCGAGAATGCTTGATGAGTTTGATAGTCATCAAAATTAATTAAAATAAACCCCGCAGAATGATCAATTTTCTAGGCCTGCTAGGGCAAATTGAGACCCTTGATCCGTCCAGTATTCGTCGCATATTTTTATAGACCTCTTCTTTACTTAAGTCGTTAGGATTCCGACTTTATTTAGGGGTACTGTGTCATTAATTAATTTAAAACTGTATCAAAATATGCACTTAAAAATTACAGCCTCTATCCCTTCCAAAGGACTAGTTGCTTGATCTGTAGGAAGATTCATCGTTTTTCTTTTTTTTCAGCCGGTTGACGAGTTGAATGGCAGGACTGCTTTGTGGACCCTGGGACTTGCTCTGAATACGCTAAATGAATTGGACAAAACAAATTTTAAAAAAATGCAAAGAGATCAGATTGTACTGACGTCAAATGCGTAATAATAGTACACTTAAAAAAAATTTGATTTTAATTGAAAAAAACTTCACTAATATCGAAATGCCTCAATGAAATCAATCAAGTTTAGATAGTAACATCAAATTTTAATCACCTTTAAAACATAGTAATTTCAGTTGTCTGTGATGATGTGCGTGATTTTTTTTTTAACTGAGTATATTTGGGAAGCATATAGTTATAGATGTGAATTAATTTTGCATTTAAGATGTTGAGTGTAAAATAAACCAGTTTAATGTTGTAAGTAAACAATATATGAAAAGAATAGATGAATAATAAAAAGAATTGCTTTGGTTTAAGTACAATGTAATATTATTAGATTTTAAAAAATTTTAGGTTAGAGTGGAAAATATCAATATCTCTTAGGGAATTGTAAGTTTTGCAGATACGTCTGAGTAAAGAGTTTTGGGCGTATTTTGAATTGAATTGTTGTATGTAAAATAAGGTATTCGATCTGGGATTGCTTCCAAGGTATTTAGCACGGCGATCGATAAAAGATTTATCAATAATGTCAATAACTTGTCATCGTTCCCGAGCACGACTGCAGACCGCCAACGAATAAACTACAGTCCACAACTACTAAGGACGGGTTGTTTCGGAGAATTTGAACAATTCTTAAAATTTCAAATTTAATTTTCAAGTTCTGTGAAAGATTTTATCAAGTTTTATTATTATTTCAGTTCTGTCAAGCAACTAGCTAATAATGATATCATAACAGAACTTGAATAGGAATTTTACAGAACCCGAAAATGAACGTTGAAATTTGATGAATTGTTCAAATTTCACAGTAATTTTCAAGGACTGTAAAAGAGTTCTATTCAAGTTCTATTATTATTTCAGGTTTGTGAAGTGACTGGCCCATGTTGATAAATTCACAGAACTTGAAAATTAACTTTAAGAATTGTTAAAATTCTCTGAAACAACCCGTTCTAAGTGTTTTTAATTCATTCGCCATGAACAATATAATACAAAATTTTACAGCATTAACATTTTTGGTAATAACCTAAATACAGATCGATATGAAGTAATGCGTAAGATCGATTATTAATTTGAGAGTGTGGAATGTATCGGGAGCATCTCCTATCCTCTTCCTATTTTCCTCTTCCTCTCCCCTTCCTTTAACACCAAATTAATTTGAAGACATTAAAACTTCATTTCCAATGAACTTTAACATAAGAAACTTCTGTGGCTTGACTTCAGTTAACTTGTATATTTATATCTATCATTGTACATTATATAAAAGCTGTTTGTTTCTTACAAAATAAATAAATAAATAAACTGTTGTTCATACAACAGTTTATTATCATGTATCATGTATCAAGTGGATTCAATATATACTGATTTTTCCAAAGCATTTGACAAAGTTAGGCGACATATCCTTGTACAAAAATTAAGTATGTTGGGTATCAAGGGTAATCTGTTAAGTTGGATTGAAAGTTATCTTAGTAAAAGAGAGCTATGTGTCAAAATAAAATCTGTGGAATCTTACATTTTCGAAGCCACAAGTGGGGTCCCTCAGGGGTCTCACCTGGGACCAATTCTTTTTTTGTTATTTATTAATGATATTGTTAGCATATTTAAAGATGTAGAAGTTCTTCTTTTCGCAGATGATTTGAAAATATATAAAACAATACGCAGTTTAGACGATTGTTATACTTTGCAACTTAATTTAAATAAACTATATCGTTGGTGCATCATCAACTCTCTGTTTCTTAATACTAAAAAATGTCAGGTCATTCGTTTTTGTAAAATACGAAATCATACAATTTATGAATATTCGCTTAATAATGTAAAATTGACAGCTGTCACTCAAATCAGGGACTTGGGTGTTATATTTGATGAACAGTTAACATTCAATCCGCATATAAATGAAATCACAAATAAAGCCCTAAAAATGCTTGGTTTTATATGTAGAACCGCATGTGACTTCAAGTCACTAGAATGTTTGAACACACTGTACACATCTTTAGTAAGAAGTCAAGTAGAGTATAATTGAAGACCCCAAGGCAAGAAGTTGTTAACTTACATTTTCGTAAAAAATGAGTTAGAATGCTCTCTAAACTAATTCGCATACGCTCTTTCCAATGAACACCATGCCAGAGCTTAAAAACGGCAAGAACATGCTTAAATCAATGTGATGAACATGTTAACTACGTGTTTCTGTGACATTAAGTTGATAAAATCAGGGCAAGAACTTGTTAACTACTAAGTTAGCAAGTTCTTGCCGTAATTCTGTAATTAACAACTTCTTCCCATCTACATTGGTTTAGATTTTTATGGTTAACATGTTATTCACTCACTTTGACGTTTACCTTGGTGGTTTTAAAAAGTTTTGCAGTGGGTGTTTTTTATTTAAAAAATATCGAAAATGAGTTCCAGAGGTGAAAAAATGGTGAAGATGTGTCAAATATTGATCAGGAAATCAGGTAAGCTGTATAAAACATTATCGTTCATCTTAATTTATCCTTAAAGTAGTTTGAAAATGGGTGAATCATTTTTGTTTTGGTGTTTTTCTGTCTAAAAGTCAACAATTTTTTTATTGTAATGCTTATTAATTTGTTTCAGGAAGTTTTCAAGAGTCCACTAATTTAGTACAACCTGAGAAGCATTTAGAAATACCTCAAAATAATGTAATTTTAATGGATGGTAAACGCAAAAAAAATGTTTTACTCTGTGACTCTGAATATTCTTTTATGTTTTCTTATGTTTTGAATTCCTTCATTAATGCTGTACAATATTTCGTTTCAGAAAGTGTTCAAGACTCTTTGACTGGTGTTGAGTTTGGGATATTATTAGGAATACCTCAACATGATGTCATGTTAATGGAAGGTAAACTTAAAAATACTTTATTGTGACACTAAATTCTTTCGAACATTGAACTAAAAATTATTATTTTATTGTACTTTGTATTTTCAGAAGATAATCAGAGTAGTCTAGAGTATATTGCTACTATCACTGGTACAGGAGATATAATTTTGGAATACGTACAACAAGATGAGATACTCAATACTTTAAATCAAACTGGTGAGGATAAGGCTTTATAACTTGAATTGAATTTTATTTTACTGGTTTGCATGTAATGAAGATTAAATTATTATTTTCAGATGCAGCTCTTGCTGTGGAAAGCAGTGTAGAACAATATACTGAGGACGCTGAAAGCGAAATTGAAAACAATTTAAACGTTTCTAATATAGAAAACAGTCATTTAGAAGGTAATTTGTCTTGCTGTACCTAGGTATATAATTTTAGATAAACTTTAAAAAAAAATCATTTTTGACTGTTCGCTAACTGATATGAATGTGTGTATTATTTTCAGGCACTAAAAAGAGTAGGAAGAGGCCCAAGCTAGGGCGAGCAAGAGAAATAGCGCAGGACGCTAGGATGAGAGGTGATTCTTATGTTAGTTATAAAAAAAGCCTTAAACCTGCTAAAACACCAAAACAGGAAGTAAATCTTTGTGGTAGCAACTGCAGATTGAAATGTAATTCAAGAATTAGGAAAAAAACTCTTTCTAGAGTTTTATTCACTACATTCAGAAGCCCAATCAACTTTTTTTATTGAGATCGATGAATATTAAAAATATAACCAGGATCACTTCGGCCAAACGATCCTGCAATATTACGTACTCTGTATCAATACAAGGAAATAATGAACAAGTTTGCAAACCAGCCTTACAATCCATTTACCAAATAGGTAGAGGCAGATTAGATATTTCGAGGAGAAAAGTAGCTGCAGGAGTTTCATCACCAGCAGTAAGTCACAGAGGTCGCTACTGCACGAGGCCTAACAAAACACCAGATAACCAGCTTAAAGAAGTAAGAGAACACCCTGAATCAATATGTTCCCTGCAGAAGCTTCGCATTATTCCAGGAACAAAAATCTCCATAAATTGTACCTTGCATCCGATTTGTCAATCCCAAAACTGTATGAGCTCTATAATATGTTTTGTGGAGAAAAAGAGTATGCCCCTGTTTCGTTGAATCGTTACACTAGGATCTTTACAGAGGATTTCAACTTTTCGTTTGGTGTGCCTAAGACAGACACTTGTGGGACTTGCAATAGCAAAAAATCTGACCAAATTCATGTAAATATGTATAAAGCTGCATTTGAAATGCAAAAACATGATAAGAAAAAGGCATCTGAATTTGATGAAACACATTTGATTTGGAAAAGACTCTACCTCTCCCAAAGATATCCACAAACGTGGCTTTCTATTTAAGAAAACTATAATTTGGGAGTACATTGTGTGACAAAGGAGTTAAATAGGGCATATTTCCATGTTTGGAGTGAAAACGAAGGGGGCAGAAGGAGCGAGGAAATTAAAAATATCGCAAATCACTCTCCGAAGAAGAGCCTTAGAAAGACGTGGATCTTAAAAAAAAAAGGTGTGAAACATTATCTTCCCCGCCAATGCTGTCATCAAAAGTGAAAGATAACAAAGAAATCGATGCGGCCAAATGGAATGATATCCAAAAATTGTTACCATACCTGGATGAGGTTTTTCGTGGATTTATTCTCAAAAAAAAAATTGACTCATGCTCTGCTACCTTTTCTTTTCAATAATAATTATTATTTAGTTACTTTATATTAAAAAAATGTTTAATTTGTTTGATTAAGTAAAACAACAAGAATTTAACATGTTCTTGCCTTTCAATTCTGTATCTTCCTCACCTATCCCTGAAGATGGCATAAACATGTTAACTACATTTTTTTGTAGAAAACATGTTTATTTTAACTTTTAGACTGCAAAACTACCTCATATTACAAGATGTAATGAAAATTTTGTTTGTTTACTACACCATGAAGAATCAGTACATTGTATATGACATTCAAATAAAAAATTATAAGGCAAAACGCAAAAGTCTAAATATCTCAGAATGCCTTCAATGTAAGTTAACAACTTCTTGCCTTGGGGTCTTCAATTCGCCTATTTGGTCCCCGTTTTATAAAGTACATTCCAACAATATTGAAAGGGTACAACACAAATTTTTAAGATTTATTAACTTTAAACTAAATATTCCAATCCAAAATATAAATTATATCCAACTCATGCATCAACTAAATTTGATTACGCTATCAGATAGGCGAATTATCTCCGACCTTGTTCTACTAAATAAAATTATTAATTATAGAATCGACAGCCCTGAAATTCTTGCCACAATAAAATTATTTGTACCTTCCAAAAATACGAGACAAAATTCCACCTTTTTCTGTGACAATTTCAAATCTAATTATCATGCGCACATATCGTTAAATCGAATACAAAATTTTGGTAATAAATTTGGTAATGTTGTTGATATATTTAGAGACTCCGTAGCAGTGCTTAAACGAAATCTACATAAACACTTTACTGAAATGTATGACTTCTCCACTCCATAGTAAAAAACCCATTTTTTAGCTTCTGTTTTTTCACTCTTTTCTTTTATGACTTTTTAACTTTAATATATATCGCACCTCCGGTGCTAAACTGTCACTTATGCAAATAATGTAATTTTTCAGGAGAAGCGTTTGAAAATTCGACATCCTATTATAATGTATAGTTCTTCTTGTCTAAAAAATGAACTGGTAATTATTTAAACTACAACTTTAAACTTCATATCAAAGTAAAAGCAAACGTCTCACAACTTTGTAATAAAAAAATATAAACATTTTAAATTTACAACCCTCCCAGAAGTGACATTATGGCACTAGAAAACAATTTACCAGGCAATTATGTCATAACAATCAAAACACGATATCATACTTTTCTAAAGTTTTATTAATTAAAATATCAAAGCAGTATAACAAACTTTAATAATTCTACATATAGAACTTTACTATTAATCAGACTTTTTAATCTCAGTCTTCTTACCATTTTACGAACGGTTTTCAGCGATGTTTCATATTAAATCAGTCATTGGTCACGTATGGTTCCTATTTAAATACTATAATTACGCAATTAACAATAGTATCAAACAAATACAATTTCTTTTACTTATTATTATTATTTTAATTAGCATTAATTTTGTACTAATTGGGTACTCTTAAAAAAACAAACAACCTTAAATTTATTGTCACATTCCCAGGAAAATCAGGGAGTCTTTAACGATGTGGTTTCAATAAACTTGTTTTCCCTGCAAGTGGAAATGTGACTTTATAGAATGTTAGAAGCACAAAAAATTAAATGATATCATTATAGAAACTTTCATAGTATCTTGGTATGATATTTGCCTCCACTAATTGCAATAAATCACGCTTTTTGCGTTCTGTAATTGGTATTTTTGAAGTGTATGCTTGCTTGAAGGGAATGTCATCTATTCTTTGGGCGTTGCCTCTACTTCCGCGTAAATTTTTTCCTCTTGGTTGAATTATAGCTTTTGCTTCCTCCCAGTTTTCAGTTTTGTAAGTTGTTCGATATTGGTAATTTTCACAATTCTTTGTGAATTTAATGCATTTAATATCACCAGTTTTGATTACATCTCCGTTTAAATTTTTGCTATATTGAACTTCATGTTTTCCTCAAGTGACTTCAAATCAAAGAAATCATCGTAATTCATTTCTTTTACAACAAATGGTTTACCAGGCTTCTTCGCCCCACGAATCAGGAACATTGTCACAATTGTTAATCGAACGAAAACTTTATACCATAAAACACAAGGGTTGGGGAAACAATGTCACTACGTACACAAGTATCTTTATTATTTCATGTCACAACCAACTTAAGTGTTGTTATTGCTCCAAAATCATAAAAATGAATTGTCATAATTACCTTAGTGGCGTTGTAGCTCCAGGAGACTGCTATTCGTGCGGGGTGCCGCGCGCAACTAACCAATCAAACGTTGTTTCTCCCAGTGGAGGTTAGATTTGCACCAAAACCATAACGACATAACTACCCTCACGCGGAAATTATACGCACTACACAAACGACTATGACACACCAAGTAAAGAGGTACATTAGTTATTTTTTCTCATACTTAGATCAATTTTGACAAAACTTGCATAAGTGACAGTTTAGCACCGGAGGTGCGATATGTTTTTAACTTTACAAATTAATATTGTAATTTAAATAACAATTCGAATATGATTTTAAGTCCCTATAAATGCTGATTAATTTCAATCCATTTATTTTTCTAAGTAAGTAAAAAAAAAAAAAAAAAACTGTTCTCCATAATGGTATTCTGTATTATTTGTAAAACATTTATGTACTACAGATATAATAACTATTTTATTTATATATGTACGTAAACTTTTAAATGTCACATAGTTAATGTAATAACACTAATAACAATGTATGTAAAAGCCCAATGGGCGTTTAAATAAATAAATAAATAAATAAATACGTTAGTGGTCTGCAGTCGTGCTCGGGAACATTGACAAGTTGTCGACATTATCGATAAATCCTTTGTCGATCGACAATACTAGGTACTCTGGGCAACGAAATGCATTCTTTTATAATAAAGCTGTAAGGCAGTGATGTGAAAAATTGATGCATAATGTAATGCTATTGTCGTGGGAAATAAAAAAATCTAAAATATTATTAAATATTATTATTAAATCTAAAATAAATATTAAAATATTAAAAATATTATATTAGTTTTGTTATTATTTCTATTATCCACGACAACCGGTTTCTTAAATGGGCCATCAAACAAAACAGGATTGCTTTTCTGAACAGGCACTGATGATTTATTTTGTATTTGCGTCGAAGAAGTGCTTGCTACCGCTACGGCTAAACTGTATTTCTTTGTAAAATCAGCACACAATCTCGTAGTGTTGCCAGCACCTGTCTTGGAGTTTTCCATTCTTGATGTGGAAGAAAAAGGTTTACTGCTGCAAATAGAATAATTTAAGTCTGCAGTTTCAGAGGTTATAGACGGAGTGGTGTAGGACCCTTTGAAGAAGAATGTGTCATCGTCTCCATTTCGGTGATCATTATTCTTCTTACTGATAATGTTTGAAATCTCGTCATCACAGATATCATACTTTTTGAAGTGAAACTTCTTTAGGCGCGTAATTCGGGGACGGAGTAAAACCGAGTCAGGATCGACACGAAAATGCGGGTACCCCCACCACCGCTCACCGTTCACTGTCCCTCTCTCACCATATGCGCTTGTTGAGGTGGGGGAGCCGCTCACGAACGTTCTCTCCCGACACGGGACAACAATCGATGCAGTTTTTGCACGATTCATTAAGGATTTAAGTGCTCATGTATATATCTCGCACTTTAGTTACCATAACCCAATTATCACGACATTAGGAAATGATATTCATGAAATTGACAATGAAAATGGCACATGATTGGTAAATTGTCATTGTAATTTCTTTGTAATTTTTAATTGTAATATTGTTATTTATGTAATATTGTATACTTGTGAATAAATTGAAAATTTTTGGAACTATACATTAATCGAACGTCATTCATCTATAAGAAAATATTAGAAAAAGCAAATCCATGCTTCGTCGTTGAATTATTTAACCTCTAATTTTCAAACTAACCTAAGAGAGAAAATAGAGATGATGAAATGAAAATAGAGAGAGAGGAATACTAGAAGTTTCACTTCTGTCTTGCGTAGGCTTGACACACCCACTTTTGTTATTAGTTGTTGCAGCTGCAGTTGTAGATTCCTTAGTGGTTGTGGGATGTGGTCGCTTTTCAACAATAGGAACACTTTCTTTAGGTTTATCTTTAATTGAAGTGTAATTATTCGTACTAATAACTGTGTCTTCGTGCTCATTGTCAGAAAAATAATTCGATCTGCTGTCATCTTCAACACCATTTCCACGGTGCAGATCATTGTGATTGTCATTCATCACCATAGGATCGTCATTGATATCCATAGCCCTCTCGGTTATATTCTTTACCGGGCTTATTGCTGTGGAAGATTTCATGACATAGTATTTATTTATTTTTGTGATGTGCATTTTTTTTTACAAAATTTTTGATTTATCTAAATCTTAATCACTGAAGATTTTTAAAGTTTACTAACGGAAAGGTAAATTTCTGATCGTCTTCCTAATTGTTTTTCGATAAGCAATGATCCTGAAACAAATATTTTATAAATACTTTCAGGTTCACAAATCCTAGAATTATAATATCACGGATCTGCGCTAGTAAACCCAAAATATGGTTAATAACCTACATAGGTTATGCTGTAGATGCTCAGCATCCCTTTCATTTTAGAGTAAAGAGATTTGGACTTCCAGCCGTAAACAGCAATATTGCAATTTAAATATTTTAATTTTATTTTTTATTTTTTTTATTTATTGAAACATATAAACAAGGTTACAATTTTTTTAACAATATAAACAAAAATATATCAATCACTCTCCTAATAAAGCAGCTGCTTGTGTTTAGGAGAGGACAACAAAAATATTTTTACATTTGTTTAAATTAAACAAAAAATATTAGTAATAAAACAAAAAATAACACAAAAAATAACAATAAAAGTAATAAAAATATAGGTTAGTTAATAAATGATTCAAAGAATTTAAAAGGCAAAAACATATTTCTAAACAATAAGTAAAGTTATGAGGTGGTACAAGAGTATTTTAATTTAATTTTTTTTTAATATTTTTCGTAGTTTTCTTCCGATCGTATATCAAGGGGTAATTTATTAAATAATTTTACACCCTTGAATATATAGTGATGTTGTGCTGTTGTGGTTCGTGCTAGTGGCACGGTTAGTCCTCCAACAGATATTATTCTTTTGCTAATATTCAATTGTGGTAAATTATTTTGACTAAAGAAATCTTTATGTATTTGTAGAAGTGCAATTTTGTCATAAATTTTTGTAAGTGGGGGAACCGGGAAATCTTGAAAAACATTTATAGTTGGGTGGTAATATGGCTTTTTTAAGATGATTTTTATTAGTATTTTTTGAATAGTTTCCAGTGGGAGTAGGGATGATTTATATGCACCCCCCCAAGCCACGATTCCATATTGTAGGACAGAGTGCGCCAATGCATAATAAATATCTTTTAGTATTTTTAATGATACAATATTTCTTAGTCTAAAAAATATATAGATTAGTTTTCTCATTCTGTCTACTGTGGAATTTATTTGACTTTTCCATTTAATGTTATTATCAATAATTATTCCAAGATATTTTATTTCTTTTTTACTACTAATGTTTATACAGTTTGAATTACAGGGTGCGAATTTAAGGAGGCAATTTCTTTCGTGAATTTTTATGTTTAGATTTACATTTGAGTTATTCCCTGTTAGGCTATAAGGTATAAAATGGGTTTTTTCGACATTCAGTGTCAATAAATTTTCGTCAAACCATAGTTTAACGATATTTATTGCATTATTAGCTGATACTACGACCTCATTCCATGAATTTCCTTCAATAGTTATAACTGTATCATCTGCGTAAGATATGATGTTTCCAATGATTGGGAGTTGAAAAAGTTCATTAACATATAATATAAAAAGTAAAGGTCCCAAAACAGTTCCTTGTGGAATTCCAAAATCTATATTTTCTATTTCACTTAATTCGTTGTTTACTTTAACCTGTTGAGTTCTTTGATAGAGATAACTTTTTAACCATGTTTTAGCTTTGCCAGTAATTCCTATATTATTTACTTTATTAATTAATTTTGAATGTGAGACACTATCAAAAGCTTTACTGAGGTCAATGAATATACTTAAGCATTTTTTGCCTCTATCTAATGTTTTGTAAATAATCTTAGTTAATTCTGCAATTGCGTCTTGTGTGCTAAGTTTATCTCTAAAACCGTATTGACTAGGGTTAATACTTTTTTGGTTATCTGTATAATCAGTAATTTGTTTTTTTATTACTTTTTCGTGTATTTTTGCAATGTTGGATAATAAGGATATTGGGCGGTAATTGTTTACTTCTTTTGGATCTCCGGATTTATATACTGGGATTATAATGGCTTTTTTGTAGTTAGACGGGAATATTCCGTATTTAGTACTTACATTAATTATATGCGTAATCGGTTTGGTTAGAAAATTGCAGTATTTTTTCAAGATTTATACCGTCGTATCCTGGCGCACTACCATTTTTAAGTGATTGTATTATGTTTTCAATATTTTTTTCTGAAGTCGGTTTAAAATTTGAAAGATTGCTATTTGTTATTTTATCTTCATGTATGTCATCAGGTTGATAATTTTGGTCAATTTTATATGCAAGTTTTTGACCGACGGTAGCGAAAAATTTGTTGAAAATATTTGCGCACATTTTTGGTTCACGGATAGCATTTATGTTAGTTCCATTATTGTTTATGACATTTATTGAAGACTTATTTTTATTATTTTTATTCATTATTTCATTTATAGTGTTCCATGTTTTTTTAGGGTTTTCTTTTGTGAGGATTATTTTCTCCCTGTAATATTTTTCTTTTGTGTCTTTGATAATTTTAATGAGTTTGTTCCGGAATATTTTGTATTCGTTTTTTACTTGGCTACTGGTAGGGTTTTTTTTTGTGTCTATGAAAAGTTTTTCTTTTTTCCGGATAGATATGAGTAATCCTTGCGTAATCCATGGTTTGATTTGCCTTAATTTAGAACTTGGTTGATTATTTATAAAGGTTGTACAGTCTGCGATATGAGCATTTAAAGTTTCTTCAAAGAAGTTTGCGCACATGTCTGGGTTTTGGCAATTTAGTATTGAGGACCAAGATTCGTTACTTAATTTATTGTTTAATTTTACATTGTTCAATTTGGAAATTATGTTAATATTTTTTCTAGAGTCATTTAATCCTAAGTTTTTATTGAAATCATAAATAAAAATATTTGTATGGTGATCTGTTATATCATTTTTCCATATAATAGATTTAATTTTTTCTGTGTGTTTAATATTGCTCCATATGTGGTCCAGGCATGATGGCGATTGGTTTGCAAAATATTTCTACAGCGACCTTGATGTATCGTCCCTTTTCTGTGTACGCACAACAAACGACACTGTACACAGAGCACTGGTGAGTCTAAATACACATACATTCTCAAATACTGTGAAACGCATAAAACACACTGTGGTGTGGAAGCGATCTGTAAATCGTATCCTAAAATGCTAGAAGGTTCGTTCTTTCCACGCATGCGCACTGAGACCCGCAAGCCAATATCTTCGTCAACTTTATACGATATCAATGACAGCATCCAACGTTCAAAATCCATCTTTAATGCGAAGCTTTGCCAAATCACTATTTTGATTAATCTTTATAACGAATTGGTGTACATTATGAAAACCAAAAAATTGCTTTAGTTAAATTGAAGGTTTTCCTATCGTTTCGCTTGAGTAGAATACAAATAAAAAAAAAAAAATTACTCAAGAAAAAATATTAATGGAAACTACTAAAAAAAATATTTTTTCAATAAAAATGTATGAACGCGTAAAGGAAACAACTTAAAAAAATACAGTTTTATATCTAAGATTATCTGTGACAGTTTCAATTGATTAACTTTTTTGCTTTCTTATAAAATTATTTATAAAATAAGTAAAAACCAGTTTTTTTATTGAAATTGAACGTTTCTAGACTCCGTTTGTCAAGCGATTTTAATGCGTATTACCTACGATATAAGGTATACCAAGAATATACACATTTTTGGCTTTTAGCTTCCTCTTAATGCTCATATGTATAATGCACAGCATCGTATACTCTATTACTAATCCATTGGATTGTATCCGCGCGCTGCTTCGACAGTTTGCTTTGAGCTCGAATACTGAAGTCGAATTCTTATTGAATATTATTAACATGCGATTTACTTTTTAATCATAATTTAAATAAATAAAAACGAATACCCAAAATAAGATGGATACTTCGCCTATGTGTTCTAAATGACAATAGTGAATTGTATGATTGTATAATTGAATCATTAAGACGATGCACTACGAAGTATTTTAAAATCATGTGTTTTTGGTTTGAAAATTTGGTCGCCTAGAAATGTTTCAGATGCTTTTATTAAATACTGCGAGTAGAATACATCTTGGCCTTTCGAAATAATCGAGTATTTTTTAGATAAGTCTTTTTATAAGCCCAGAAAAAAATAATGTATAGGCCTATGAAAACTGCTTTAAAGTTCAAAATCTCCTACTTACGAACCCATTTACGGTTATGGTTTTATTGTATAATGTGGCAAATTAAGTTATTTATAAAATGATCGAAAAACATTTAAATATTTGTGCCTGAACATCCACAAAATAAAATAAAAGGCACTTTTTGGCCATGCTTTTTTCTTGCGTAAATCAAAACAGGTGGTTGGTGAGAAGCGGAAATTTAAGCCTTATCGCCACTACGTAAGGTGTGTTATTGATCGCGGCTGGATTCAAAATATTACACGACGTAGTGCATCGCCTCAATGCGAAAAAGTTTTGTGTCTCGGCCATTTGCGGAAAAAAAACTTATTCTGGGTACTGGAAATATTGAGTTATGGAGCTTAATGGATTTATGGAGACAATTTTAGACCGTACTTAATTCTATCTTGTTCGTGAGCTAGCGTCTAGATGTGCATATTTGATATCAAGTACGTAGTAAGTACGAGTATAAACATTTGATGTCCAGCATCCCTTCTACAAAAAGTCGCCGACCGCCACTGATATCTAGCTAAATGTAGGTTTGAAACATTAGAAAGATAAGCGTACATTGTAATTAGTTGACAATTATTTTATGTAGACTATAAAACAAACTGGTTATGCTAATTCGTATTGAGGTTCTTAGAAGCCAAATGAAATTTAAACAACCTAATTCCTAATTCCTCTTTTATTTTTTTTTAATATTTCATGCTTTAGTTTCTTATATTGCATCTCTACAGTAACTCTTTTAAAATAACTTAAATTTATATTTGATGTTGTATCTCCACTTAAACCATGGAAATAGGATAAAAATACTTATAATACCCACACTCAGGCTTCGCCTTCGTGGGATTTTTTTTAATTACGTACATTTATTACAATATTTTTTATACAGTTTTCAATATTTTATGTAACTATCAAAGTATGTATAAAAAATCAATAATAAATAAAAATAATAAAATTAAAAAAATAAATAAACTAAGCCGTCTGGTCAAATTAAGCCATCTAGTCAAATTAAGCCATCTAGTCAAATTAAGCCATCTAGTCAAATTAAGCCATCTAGTAAAATTTTGTCGTCTAGTGACATATAAACATGAAGTCAAAATTAGCTATCTGGTCAAATTGAGAATCTAGTAAAATTAATCCATCTAGTAAAATATAGCCATATAGTAAAATTAAGCCGTCTAGTAAAATTTAGCCATCTAGTCAATTTCAGCTGTCCAGTCAAATTAAGCCATCTAGCCAAATTGCCGTCCAGTCAAATTGCCGTCTTGTCAAACAATGCCATCTAGCCAAATTAAGCACATAGTCAAATTTAGCTGTTTAGAAATGTTTAGCCATCTAGTCAAATTTAGCCATCTAGTTTGATTTAGCTATCTAGTCATATTTAGCCATCTAGTCAAATTGAGCCATCTAGTCAAAATTAGCCATCTTGTCATATTTTGCCAGCTCTTCTAATTAAGTCATCTAGTCAAATTTAGCTATCTAGGCAAATAAAGCCATCCGGTAAAATTTTATCTGTCTGGTAAAATTTAGCCATCTAGTCAAATTTAGCCATGTAGTTAAAATTATCCATCTAGTCAATGTAAGGCTTGGAAGAAGTGGATGAAACTCATTTTTGAGACAGGCAACGGAACGTACAAACAAATTTACAGGCAGATGAAATGCAAAAACATTCAACTTAAAATAGGACTTCGATCGTAGTTTAGTTAATTTTGAGTTTAAGGCGATGCAATGAGAAATGTGCAAAACAATGTTTTTTTTGAAAAATTGATCGCTTAGAAATACTAAAGTAGTTTCAATTAAATACTGCGGGTAGAACACATCAGAACAACACAGTAGAACAGGCTCAGAAAAAAACTATTTAACCTTAAAAAAAAATTGATTTTGGCAAATCTCATACTCATGAACGCCTTTTTGAATATACTTTTATTGTATACTGTGGAAAATTAAGTCTTTTACAGAATTATCGAAAAACATTTTAATATTTGTGCCAGAAGTTTACAAAATAAAATAAAACCTACAATTCCGCGTTGTTTGTTTTAATGAAATAAAAATGATATTCACATTGTAAGTAAATAAATGAATGATTTAATAGATTAAAAATATATATATTATTAAAAAGGTTCCGTTACACATAAGCTTTTATCGTACACTGCATATGTAGGTACTTGAACTGAACACTAGTGTACACTGTACAGTGTCGACGCATATCATTTTAATAGTCCAGTCAAGTTAAACATGAAAAGGGGGTTGTGCTTGCAAAAGGTCCAGTCATTCTGAATTTTTTATGTGTTGTTAGGACCTTAACCAGTATTAAAAAAAAAATTTTGTAACTTCGAAAGTGCTGTGCGAGCGGCGGTGGACCTAAAAAACCAGGAAATTTTCGGATTTTTTTCAGTTTTTGCTCAATATCTCAGTAAAGGAAGGGTCTGATTGGTGTAGTTGGCGATAATACTTTTAAAGTAGACTAAATTTGCTATAATTTGAGACTCAAGCAAGCTATATAAAGCTATTGGTTTTCAAGATACAGTTCTTCAAAAATAGGAAATTTTTTCCAAAAAGTGAAATTTTTTCGAAATGGTCACTTATTTTGTAAAATAACTTCTAAAATACGCATCCCACGTCAAATATTATGAGTAATAAAGTTGTTGTAAATTTAATTAGCTTTCATTTGAAACTAGATTAATATCTGTAGACTAAACGGTTCTCTCAAAAATGGCAGATAATCAAAAACAGTCATAAGTGGATTTTGGGTGAAATGCAAATAAACTGTTCTCACGTCTTTTTATGGTTTTATTGTGCTGTGAAGTAAATCCATTAATCATCGTGGGTTTATCCTAGGGTCATAATATAATTACGACTATTTCAAATTTCAAGTACCCATTAGTACCTATACCCATGGGTACCCATATGAATGGGCTCGCATATTCACGAGCTGTTCGAGTCCACATTTTGGCAAACCTCACACTGGCCAGCATTGTTTTTTATGAGGTTGACATAACTCCTGAGGAGCGAGACGAGACTGAAAAATTGCTGCGAGACACTGAAAGGTCTCTCACTATATCAGCTGAAGAAATTGATACCTACCAAATACTAAAGGCAAAATTTAAAAGTGCCTTGGAGAAAATTGAAGCGAATGGTCCAACATCACAGTTGTGGGTCCAATACTTTCGTATGACCACTTTGATAAAACTATTCATCCAGGCAGAGCGTGCTGGTGATTGGAACCTTCATTTGTACACTGTCCACAAGATGCTCCCTTTTTTCCACGCAGCTGGACATTTTTTGTATGCTAAGAGCGTGCACCTCTATCTTCAGGATATGATGGCTCTATAAGATCGGATGGATAAAAGTGAATACGACATGTTCACAAAAGGATCCTTCACCATTTGCCGGTCTGACGAGTTTTGGTCTGGGTTGTGGTCAGACCTAACAATTGAGCAGAAGCTGATGCGATCCATAAAAACCTACGGTGGGTTGACCCAAGGAAGAGGAATCTCTGAAAGTGTTCTGGCAAGGTGGACAACAGGAATGGTGTTTATGTTGAACATTTGTGAAGAACTGGAAAGTTTTTGCAGCTTATCATGTCATACTGGAGAGCAGCATGTAGACATGAGACCTTCTCGAATCATCCGAGATAATAGTGATGTGGAAAAACTAAAAAACTGGTTTACTCTCCACCCTCCATTTCCCAAAACTGACAGTTTAATTTCTATCAGTAGTGGTTTACTGGCAGGTCCTGAAATTAATTGCCACACAGCCCAGAGAGTTGGAACGGAAGGAGTAATGAAAATTGTGGGGAAAATGTACGACAAGGTAGTAATAAAACGGAAAAATAAAGTTACCACGCTGGCATCGATCACCTCAACTGTTAAACTGCCGGACAAAAACAGAAGAGTAGCTGTGGATCCGCTCACAATTTTTCAGCGAGTGTGTATTGCAAAGAAATCTGAACAGGATTTACAGGATGACTTCAAGTATGAGTTGGCCCCGTTCCCGATGTCTCTGTTCAATGAACAAGGGATGCGCAAGGGCACAAAATGTACTCTGTAGTCTGCCTTCACTCCTCTTTCCAGCCACACGCCGATAGATGCCAGCACTCACGTCATTTTGGATGTTGGCTACCTCTTGCACAAGGTCGTGTGGCAGCGAAAAAGCACGGTTCGAGCACTTTTGGCGCGTTATACCACCTACGTCCGAAACCACTTTGGGAAGAACGTCTCCATCGTTTTTGACGGCTACCCCGAAGATGCTACCAAAAAAAACACCAAAACAGCGGAACGACTCCGGCGCTACGCAGCTCATTCCAGCTACGAATTGACTTTCGATGAATCCACAGTAATTCGAATTGCTCAAGAGCATGTTTTGGGCAATGAAAACAATAAGAGACGCCTTATAACTCTTCTCTGTGACGCCTTTCAGAAGGAGGGAGTAGAAGTGGCTGTTGCCGAAGAAGATGCTGATCGAGAGATCGTCATGATAGCGTTATCAAAAAGAGCAGATGCCGATCGGGTCGTCATAGTGGGAGAAGATGTCGACCTGCTCGTTCTTCTCAATGGTTTAGGCGCTGAAGAGAAAAACGTCTATCTTCAGAAGAGCACGAAGGGTAAAGCTGGTTGCTGTCACTACTCTACGACCTCCTACAACTTTTTAGTTTTTCCACATCACTATTATCTCGGATGATTCGAGAAGGTCTCATGTCTACATGCTGCTCTCCAGTATGACATGATAAGCTGCAAAAACTTTCCAGTTCTTCACACCATTCGCTTCAATTTTCTACAAGGCACTTTTAAATTTTGCCTTTAGTATTTGGTAGGTATCAATTTCTTCTGCTGATATAGTGAGAGACCTTTCAGTGTCTCGCAGCAATTTTTCAGTCTCGTCTCGCTCCTCAGGAGTTATGTCAACCTCATAAAAAACAATGCTGGCCAGTGTGAGGTTTGCCAAAATGTGGGCTCGAACAGCTCGTGAATATGCGTGCCCATTCATATGGGTACCCATGGGTATAGGTACTAATGGGTACTTGAAATTTGAAATAGTCGTAATTATATTATGACCCTAGGATAAACCCACGATGATTAATGGATTTATTTCACAGCACAATAAAACCATAAAAAGACGCGAGAACAGTTTATTTGCATTTCACCCAAAACCCACTTATGAATGTTTTTGGTTATCTGCCATTTTTGAGAGAACCGTTTAGTCTACAGATATAAATTTAGTCTCAAATAAAAGCTTATTAAATTTACAATAACTTTGTTTTTACAATATTTGACGTGAAATGCGTATTTTAGAAATTATTTTACAAAATAAGTGACCATTTCGAAAAAATTTCACTTTTTGGAAAAAATTGCCTATTTTTGAAAAACTGTATCTTGAAAACCAATGGCTTTATATAGCTTGCTTTGGTCTCAAATTATAGAAAATTTAGTCTACTTTAAAAGTATTTGTACCAACTACACCGGTCAGACCCTTCCTTTACTGAGATATTGAGCAAAAACTGAAAAAAATCCGAAAATTTCCTGGTTTTTTAGGTCCACCGCCGCTCGCACAGCACTTTCGAAGTTGCAATTTTTTTTTTTTAATACTGGCTTAGGTCCTAACAACATATAAAAAATTCAGAATGACTGGACCTTTTGCAAGCACGGATGTACATCTTGACTGGACTATAAAGAGAGAAAGTTTAAAAACAGTTTTTCGAAATAATTTGTACCACGCCCCGCAGTCCCCTTTTACTCCAAAGATACTGGGTGCGACAGTGTTATTTTTATGTTTCATTCTTCAGCTTCGTAACTAAAACCAAAATTAATCTATATTTTGATCCATCCTGTACACCGATCCGGGTCCCACCCAGGCATCGCGAGTTCAATTCCTCTGATGGCTAAATTCTCCATCACGACACAATCAACACTTTCCACTAACTGTTGTGGTGGTAGGAGATTTTCAAATATTGTCAGGTTATTTGTAACCCTGGAAGTTTGTCTTTCTTTTTAAAATGAAATAAAACAAACATTAAAACACTACACGAAATGTGTAGGTAGCGGTATACAGGATGTCTATTTAAAATGATTTACCTGTACGTAGGAAACAATTAACTTTAACCTGTCATTAACCAAGATAATTGCCTACATTTTAACAACTTTAAATTTCGTTTAAGTCCGATTAAACTAAATGTTGATAAAGATTAATAATCCGTTCATTGGCTTTTTCAGACGTGCATTTTTTCAAATGAACAGATGAAGAAACTCTATGCTGATAGTAATAATTTATTTATTTATTTATTAACGGACATCGTCCAAATTACAAAATAATAACACGAATACAGTAAAATGAAAAATTCAGGAGTAGACAAAGGTACATGAAAGCAAAGACATATGGTAGATATAATATAAGAAAATAATGTGACAAGTCGAATCAAGTCAAGAATACGCCGCGCCGTGGGTCAGGACCACAGGACACTTATAACTACTGGCAAAAATAATTCAGACTTATCCCAAAAAAGTTAAGGTTTTGACTTGAGTTGACCAGTCTACACATTCTGGACAATGGTGAATAATATCCATAATTTGTCGAATGGTGGTTGAGGAAGAGCAGTTCATTATTTCTGGGTCTTTGCGAGGGGATATTGAAGGGAATGAGTTGCAGTAGAGTAGGTGAATCAATAATACCATTTATAATTTTGAAGAAGGTAATGAGGTCATTTCTTTCCCGACGGACTTCCAAAGGAGAGAGGTTTAGAGGTTAGTGATTGGATTATTACCATAGCGCGGGTTTTCGTGACAAAATCGCCATTTAACCTATAACTTAGCTAGTATTTCACCATTCTCCTAATAGCTTATCCATAGGATAACGTATATTTTCGATTTACAATTTTTTTAACATTAACTCTACACGGTAATTTCCACTTCTAAGATTACTTTTCATTTTATTTATTTATTGGACAATTTGTATAGCGCCGCTTTTGTGAGATATCACCTCAGGGGCGCTTTACAGTTGATGCAGGTATTAAAAAAATATAAGTATTAAAAATATAAAGTTAAGTAAAATGAAGTACAGGAACAGGTGACACGAAGATAGAAGATGGAGACTCTGCAGTAAGAATCCTAGGTGGTGAAGAAACTGGACCACCTGCTGCAGCGAAAGAGTCCACCAACAGTGCCAGCACGAGGATCGTCATTCGTCCAGGTATATTTCTGCTGCTAATAAAGCGCTGACACAATATCCTCTCACAGATCCCTTGGCAGCACCGCTCGCGCTGTGACGTTCGACGAAGATAGAAGATGGAGACTCTGCAGCAAGAATCCTAGGTGGTGAGGAAACTGGACCAGCTGCTGCAGCGAAAGAGTCCACCAACAGTGCCAGCACGAGGATCTTCATTCGTCCAGGTATATTTCTGCTGCTAATATAGCGCTGACACAATATCCTCTCACAGATCCCTTGGCAGCACCGCTGTGACGTTCGACGAAGATAGAAGATGGAGACTCTGCAGTAAGAATCCTAGGTGGTGAAGAAACTGGACCACCTGCTGCAGCGAAAGAGTCCACCAACAGTGCCAGCACGAGGATCGTCATTCGTCCAGGTATATTTCTGCTGCTAATAAAACGCTGACACAATATCCTCTCACAGATCCCTTGGCAGCACCGCTCGCGCTGTGACGTTCGACGAAGATAGAAGATGGAGACTCTGCAGCAAGAATCCTAGGTGGTGAGGAAACTGGACCAGCTGCTGCAGCGAGAGAGTCCACCAACAGTGCCAGCACGAGGTTCGTCATCCGTCCAGGTATGTCTGCTGCTAATAAAGCACTGACACCTCACATAGATAAGATACCCTGGCAGCACTGCCGTGACGTTCCGCGATACCATCATTCATCTCCATGTAATCCTGTTCCAGGTGATTGTTGAAGTTCATGCATTCATTCATTTATACATTCATTCATTGATTTATTAAAACCAAAACGCAATTGAAATGGACGTATTTAATTTAAAACCCGCTGTGAATTCACGGCCCTAACCTTGTATATTTACCTTAAATAATTATTTGCACAAAGAGATGACATTTGGAAGGTACGCGATAAATATATCTTTCGGAAGTCTCGAAAATAATGTGATTTCAAGTTAACCCTGGTTTATAAGTAATACTTATAAGTATTTAGCACGTGGGAGTTAAGGATATATTTGAAGTATTAAAACAGTTTTTTTGTTGATTGAGTAAGTATTGAAGTGCGAATTTAGCTTGCACTTAATTAATTAAATTAAACATCTGATTATTTTTAGATGAGAATTAATGAATAATTATAATTTTTGATCGGTAGGTCCCTTAGCCTTCCGCTCATTCCATAAAGGTTATTATGTTATGATCAAAAGCTGAAAGGGGCCGAGAGTCAGGGTTTAACGGGAATAGATTTCAAAAATTAAAATAGAACTAAAGAATGATTGAATGTCAGTACCTACCGAAACTAAATTTAATAATGACACTTTTATTTATACGTTCCCACCAATACCAGATTACCAGAAGTCGGGAAATTTCTTCAGTGCAGAAATTCTGGGACTAACTACCATAAAATGTATTTCTCATTGCCAGAATACTAATATATTCTATTTATCACTTAAGAGGAAGCTACAAGCCAAAAATGT
Source organism: Hesperophylax consimilis (assembly GCF_061612785.1). Classification (NCBI taxonomy): domain Eukaryota; kingdom Metazoa; phylum Arthropoda; class Insecta; order Trichoptera; family Limnephilidae; genus Hesperophylax; species Hesperophylax consimilis. The sequence goes on along the minus strand of NC_142857.1, from coordinate 23,245,505 downwards.
GTATATTCTTGGTATACCTTGTATTTTAGGTAATAGGCATTAAAATTGCTTGACAAACGGAGTCTAGAAACGTTCGATTTCAAGCACAAAACTGGTTTATATTTAATTTTTTTTAAATAATTTTATAAAAAAGAAAAAAAGTTAATCAAGTGAAACTGTCACAGATAATCTAAGCTATAATTCTGTATTTTTTAAAAGTTGTTTCCTTTATGCGTTCGAATAGTGAATTTTTTTTTTTGTAGTCTACATTTTTATTTTTTATTGAGTAATTTATTATTGAAGTGAAACTTCTTTAGGCGCGTAATTCGGGGACGGAGTAAAACCGAGTCAGGATCGACACGAAAATGCGGGTACCCCCACCACCGCTCACCGTTCACTGTCCCTCTCTCACCATATGCGCTTGTTGAGGTGGGGGAGCCGCTCACGAACGTTCTCTCCCGACACGGGACAACAATCGATGCAGTTTTTGCACGATTCATTAAGGATTTAAGTGCTCATGTATATATCTCGCACTTTAGTTACCATAACCCAATTATCACGACATTAGGAAATGATATTCATGAAATTGACAATGAAAATGGCACATGATTGGTAAATTGTCATTGTAATTTCTTTGTAATTTTTAATTGTAATATTGTTATTTATGTAATATTGTATACTTGTGAATAAATTGAAAATTTTTGGAACTATACATTAATCGAACGTCATTCATCTATAAGAAAATATTAGAAAAAGCAAATCCATGCTTCGTCGTTGAATTATTTAACCTCTAATTTTCAAACTAACCTAAGAGAGAAAATAGAGATGATGAAATGAAAATAGAGAGAGAGGAATACTAGAAGTTTCACTTCTGTCTTGCGTAGGCTTGACACACCCACTTTTTTTTATTTGTATTCTACTCAAGCGAAACGATAGGAAAACCTTCAATTTATCTAAAACATATTTTTTGATATTCATAATGTACACCAATTCGTTATAAATATTAATCAAAATAATGATTTACCATTAAGCTTCGCCTTAATAAATGATTCATTCATTGATTCATTAACTTATTCATTAAGTCATTAATTTATTCATTAATTCATTAACTTATTCATTAAGTAATTAATTCATTCATTAACCTATTAGTTAAGTCATTAATTTATTAATCAAGTCACTAATTCATTCATTAACCTATTAGTTAAGTCATTAATTTATTCATTAATTTATTAACTCATTAATTTTTTTTTTTTTTTTTTTTTTTTAAATTAAGTCATCAATTCATTCATTGATTCATTAACTTATTCATTAAGTCATTAATTTATTCATTAATTCACTAACTTATTAATTAAGTCATTAATTCATTAACTTATTCATTAATTTATTAATTAATTTTTTCACTTATTCATTAAGTCATTAATTTAATCATTAACTTATTCATTAACTGATTCATTATGTGATTAATTCATTCATTAATTCATTAAATTATTCATTAAGTCATTAATTTACTCATTAATTCATTAACTTACTCATTATTCCTTAACTAAATTATTTATTAATTTACTCATCCATTCATCAATTTATTCATTAATTTACTCATTGCTTCATCAATTTATTCATTCATTCAGCAATGTATTCTTTCATTCATTAATTTATTTATTCATTCATTAATGTATTTTCCATTCATTAATTTATTAATTAATTCATTAATTTATTTATTCCTTCATTCATTCATTGATTTATTCATTCGTGAATTTCAAATAGAAATATTTAAAAATAAATCTAATTTAAATAAATTTTTAAATTTAAAAAAATGTTGGTTAGCATCGCGCCTTGGTCGGAGGAACCCAACGCTTTGGGTTCGTCGGCCCCTATTTGAATTAAATGTTTAATTTAGGCAATTTTCTAGTAATAAAAAATAATACGATAAACGGAGACGTGATATTATTAAATTTGTTTGCGTCACAAACACTTTTCTATGAAAATATCAAGGCCGCAACATTACGAGACTTATTGAGTGATATTTTCCGGGGTCAATGGCTTCTGACTCGCCTGACTCGTTGGCTCGCCCGACTCGACTCGTGACGCGACTGACGCGGGCTATTATGTGAGTCAGTACCTATACATGTCATATTGTCACATTACCATACGGTGAAGTGTGTAATATAGCGTCTGACCGGCTGGAGGTTAGGAAAGTTCAACATTTTGATGCTAATGCATGAGGTGGTACGATTTTCAAATGAAGTTATCAACGGAATTAGATTTAAAGAAAAAAAAATTAGTTATATAATTTTAAAGAGATCTTTGCTTGTGTAGTGATTTACTTTGGACGGGGTGTTTCGGAGAATTTGAACAATTCTTGTAATTTCAAAGTTAATTTTCAACTTCTGAGAAAGATTTTTGATTTCTGTTATTATTTCAGTTTTGTTAGCTAGCCCATAATGATATAATAACAGAACTTGAATTGATCTTTCACAGTAATCATCATTACGTCATTCATAGTGTATTTTCGGCACGTTCCAGGGTGGAAGATGCTCTCAGTATCGCCCTGGTGTAAGACCACCATTCAAAATCTAAATGTTGCTTGAAATGGCTTTGGCCGTATTTGGAGATCATATCTGAATAGTCAGGTACTTTCCCACCTTCCTCTTCCCCATCTGCTTCCCTTCCCCACGAGCTTTAGCCTCACAAAATACCCCAATTGGGGAATCCATAGTCTCACTGGCTCCAGACGGTTGTAAGCAGTTGGAACTCTTGTGCAGTTATTAAAAAAAATTATATATTTTTAAAAGTTGGCCTTATTATTTCTGATGGTAGTTTTGATATGTAAAAAGTAGAACATTTACTGACGTACAAAATTATTATTATTAGAAAAAAAAATTAAATTCAACATACATAAAAAGTGTTATAAAGTTAAGAAAAGTGATTTTTTGTTTTTTTTATTTATTTTTTTTTTTATTTAAAGAAAGCAAGACAAAAATATATATTACAGTAAATAATAAGATAAAATACAGAAAAAAACAGAAAAGTTCCAATAAACTACTTTTCAGTAGTTTTTCGATGGCAACTTTTCACATAAAACATATTAAAAAAAAAGATAAAAACTTATTTTACTTAATGACAACAGTGATAACAATAAAAAATAACAATTTTTTTTTAAAATATAAAAACATACACAACAGTGATAGTATCAAACAAAAACTAAGTTAAATAGGTTACATAATGTAACTATGTAACCTAGTTTTGTTTCATCACTTTTAATGATTTTATTTCACCTTTTAAATGTGTGTTGAATTTTGAGGAGTTATCATGGAACTGATAGAAACAGAAGGGAAGGGAAATGAATCAGATAAAACTCAGCTTTTCAATTTTTGTGTTGATACATCATACGATCAGCTTTTTGAAGTGAAACTTCTTTAGGCGCGTAATTCGGGGACGGAGTAAAACCGAGTCAGGATCGACACGAAAATGCGGGTACCCCCACCACCGCTCACCGTTCACTGTCCCTCTCTCACCATATGCGCTTGTTGAGGTGGGGGAGCCGCTCACGAACGTTCTCTCCCGACACGGGACAACAATCGATGCAGTTTTTGCACGATTCATTAAGGATTTAAGTGCTCATGTATATATCTCGCACTTTAGTTACCATAACCCAATTATCACGACATTAGGAAATGATATTCATGAAATTGACAATGAAAATGGCACATGATTGGTAAATTGTCATTGTAATTTCTTTGTAATTTTTAATTGTAATATTGTTATTTATGTAATATTGTATACTTGTGAATAAATTGAAAATTTTTGGAACTATACATTAATCGAACGTCATTCATCTATAAGAAAATATTAGAAAAAGCAAATCCATGCTTCGTCGTTGAATTATTTAACCTCTAATTTTCAAACTAACCTAAGAGAGAAAATAGAGATGATGAAATGAAAATAGAGAGAGAGGAATACTAGAAGTTTCACTTCTGTCTTGCGTAGGCTTGACACACCCACTTTTTATTAAATTCAAAATATAACGCGTGATTAACTCTTCAGTGATAAACGTGCCAATATAACGAAACCTTTACCCAAAACGGCGTATGAAGGTCTTACGGAAATATAACCTGCAAAAAATGCCTGTGGGGGCGTACCACACGAGACAGAGACATCGACACCAACCAGTCAACCTGTTACAGTGGGGATACCTTCGCCCCTCGTTCCTCGGTCTTCGTCCGTTCTTCTTAGTATTGCTGAAATTACATACATAGGTATCGTAATATGGGGTGACTTTGATCATCGCATCGCGAATATAATTTATACTCCAAGCAGGTCGGTTACAAGACAGTACCTACCATATTATTGTAGCAATTCTATATCAACGTCCCAATATCACACTCCTATGCGACGGATTCAACAGCTAGGAAACAAATACTACGATGTTGTTGATATATTTAGTACATCAATTTCAATATATAAGTATACCCAATTGAAGTTTTTTTCATCAAGTAGTGGAATATTTTAATAAGGGTATTTAAGGCGATGCCATATGTAGTAATGCAAAATCATGTGTTTTTGGTTTGAAAATTTGGTCGCCTAGAAATGTTTCAGATGCTTTAATTAAATACTGCGAGTAGAATACATCTTGGCCTTTCGAAATTATTGAGTATTTTTTAGATAACTATTTATATAAGCCCAGAAAAAAAATGTATAAGGCCTATGAAAACTGCTTTAAAGTTCAAAATCCCTACTTGCAAACCCATTTTCGGTTATGATTTTATTGTATAATGTGGCAAATTAAGTTATTTATAAAATGATCGAAAAAAAATTAAAAATTTATGCCTGAACATTCAAAAAATAAAATAAAAGACACTTTTTGGCCATGTTTTTTTCTTCCATAAATCTAAACAGGCGGATGGTGTTAAGCTGGAATTTAAACCTTATCTCCATCTACGTAAGGGTTGTTATTGATAGCGGCTCAATTTAAAATATTGCATGACGTAGTGCATCGCCTTAATTTGACTAACACATAATAATTTTGTCAACTGAAACAGAAAAAAATATTTTGGATTATTTATGTTTAGTGCCTACATGCTGTGTAGATCAAGTTCACTGATATTTTGACTTTATTTTTTTTGCAATTGTTTTAAATAGTCGTTTCCTGCACTATTTTCGTGTATAATTTCGTAAATATTTTTATATGTATATGTATGTTAGAGCCTTAATAGGCGTGAAATAAATAAATAAATATCTGAATAATTCAGAAATTACTCGTTTCTTTTCGTAGTGCATGTGAGTTTGGAAGAGTGCGATAGGGATGCAAGAATGAGAGCGTGAATGTGTGTGTTGAATAAACTGACATTGCTACTGTGGGGTTACGAGTGACAGGTCAGGTGAGTGTCGTATATTTATGCCTTACATTGTGAATTGTGCCGTTATATATTATAAAATGAAGCTGGACTTATCATTGAATCACCCTAATGTTTCAAGGATACTACAATGTCTAATATATTAAGGATATTACAATGTTTAGTGTATTTTTTTCAGACAAGTGGATACAACAACGCTTTGAAAATAATTGTCAAGTTATTAGTTGTTACCGCGCGTGTAGGTAGTGCAGTGAGTGAAGCGAATACCAAATTAAGTGGGCCTCCAACTACAAACTATGCCGCTATTTAAGGGGCCGAAGATCGATAGGTCTCCCGGCCAAGGGGAATCGATCAATATCGGGGAACAGTTAAAAATATTTTCCCTGAATATTGAGAGAACCTCTCGATCAAAGGTGGATTTCCTATTCAAAATACTCACTGACAGAAAAACCCTTCTGGGCGAAAAAAGAGAGGCTCCTCTGATTACCTCTCACCCCAGAAGATAGGTGGAAACTTGAGTGGCAAACGGCCAACGTCGGAAATGCCCACCTCATACAGGACCACACCGAGAGACAGCCTGGTTTCTCATTGTCTCGCAAAATCCGCCATCAATAGGTTAAGGTGTTCCCATAGCCGCTGTGCCCACATGCACAGATGGGGTCTTAAAGAGTCGGCGATGTGTGAATGTGGTGCGGTGCAGACCACCGAACATGTGATCATGAATGCCCGCTCCATTCATTCCCCGGCGGGATTGATGAGGTTCGCATGGCGACGCCTGAGGCCCTAGACTGGCTCGCAGACCTAGATGTCCCCATCTGACCCCCCCACCACACGAAAGAAGAAGAGGAAGAATTAGTTAGTTTCTAGTTATATTCAAATAAATTGATTGACGATTTCTGAATCTATTTAAAAAAATATATATGCACAGAGAAAAATGTACACCAATACATTTCATAAATTCCTCAAAGATTATAATAGTTTCGTGTCTGTATTCGTTATTGTGAAGTATATCAGCAATGTATATCGATATACAACGACTTGAATATTATTTGCTGCCGCACTCTAAAAGGTGATAATAATCACTCTTTTTTGATTCCCCAATCACGTATACTGACAATTTTTTCGCAGATGTTTTTCGATAGTTTAAGCATGTGCAATAATACTTTGCACAAATGAACTCACTGTGATAACTTGTATTGAACCTGCTTATACAGAGTTTTCCAATAAGAGGTGTTATTTTGAATAGCCCGCTATTTCGGTAGATGTTACTTTTGAAGCTGTCATTTTTTGACATTTGACAAGTAGAAACTACGCCATTAATAAAAATAGAACGATACACGCTTCAAATTGAGTGAATCAAATGCAAATCATCTTGAGTGATGAGGCCCATTTCCACCTCGGTGGCTTCGTCAACAAGCAAAATTGTCGCATCTGGGGCTCGGAAAACCCAAGAGTTATTGTTGAAAAGCCTCTCTATCCTCAACGTGTGATTGTTTGGTGTGGTTTATGGTCCGGCGGAGTCATTGGACCTTACCTTTGAAGCTGGAGCAACAGTAACGGTGAATGGATTGCGATATTGAGAGATGTTTAATAATTTTTTATGGCCGGAATTGGATGGTATTGATCTGGACAACTTCAATTTCAACAAGACGGCGCTACGTGCCACACAAGCAACGAAACCATTGATATTTTACGATTGAATATCAAAATAACACCTCTTATTGAAAAACCCGTTATTATTCAAACTCAGCCTATTATGTTATGTACTTATGCACTTAATATTGTACTCCTGAACAATTTACCTATAACAAAGTATACATAAATAAACACAGCAAGAAATTTTTCTGCACAAATGAACAATCATACAAATGAAAAAGTTATGTGGTTTCAAAGTTGAAAATTGATCAACATCACCCCACTTTACGGTACTAACTGTTTGCAGAATTAAATTAAAGCACTAAACGGTAATAAGGTGGTTTTGTTTGTATACTTGAGACTTGAGACTCGGGAGAGAATCAAGGTGATGGAGATAATGCTAGAATTTTATCACCTGATTCTAGATTATCAGGGTTGTCCACATTTTCCAATGTGGTGATAACAACTGCAGTGGAAAGTATTGTAGAGTGTATTTTGTGAGAAATAAGGCCAATTTTATTTCACTTCTGGTGAAATTAAGTGAACATTTTTGAATTCTAAAATCGTTGTTGAACGTGAACTTTTTCTACGTAGCCCATATTGAAAGAATCGAAAGAATTCAATGAACAAATTTAAGCACATAAATTATCAATTAAACTTTACAAACAACGCTAAATCCATAATATTTTATAAATTTCAACTTCTTTCAAACACGACGTTTTATTTTTGATCAAACCCTATTATTTAAAATTCTGAGACTGAGTTTACAAATTTTATAAAAATCTACGTCCCGGTAAGACGAACCCGACAAACCAATTTTTTTTCTCTTGCTAGCTGAAATGTAATTCCCTCGGTAGAAAAAGATCCGATCTATGCTCAGAAAATTATAAAAAAACGCATCAGGTTCTGTTATAATAGGTATGAAAAAATTTCACAGTGTTTCTTTAAATGCTACTTTGTTTCTATTTTAAATAAGTATAAAATTTTTCATTTACTCCTAATAATTATAATCGTTTTTCTTTAATATAAGCGTGCTCCCTCTAACATTCTTTTTTACGTATTTTCCTTTCAAACCATCTTCTTCTTCTTTTTTAACGCTTAATAGGACTTCCTACATACTACGCGCCGATAATTCGCTTGGCTCAGATATCGAAATAAAAACTACGATTTACGTTTTTTAAAATAGTTTTCTGTTTACCAGATAATGTATCTTATTATTAATATATATTTCATGTTTATATCGTAAGAAGTTTCCCCAGAACAGTAACTTCATCTAAAAAATCTCCCTTTTGGGAAACAACTGTAAAAAAATATAATTTTCCTAATAATTTTTTTTTATTTTATTTTTTTTTTATTTTTTATTATAAATTTTTAAAGATACAGGTATATGCAGTCCCACAAAGCTGTCACACATGACGGCTTGTCTGTAGGTTCTACAAATAATATATATAAAACATTTTTAATTTTTAATACATGTATGACACAAAATTATACAATAAACAATATCACAAAATAATATATATCAAAGTACCTACCTATATACAAATTATTTAGGCAGGTACGTTGAGATGTTCAGGAATACATCAATAATAATGTTCAGAGATACATTGATTCGTCGCTTATTAGCCAACGCTTAGTGTTTTTGGGGCAGGGTCTCTCATTATTCTGAGGTTTAAAATAATTATTAAATTTATTGAAAATCTCTGGTATTAAATATTTAAGCGTTCGGCTTCCATACTTATTTGTTACTCTTGGAATAATGAGGCCCTTATTTTCAGTGAATCTTGTTGTGTGATTATGCACCGGTTGCTTTTTATATTTGCTATCTCCCTCATTATCCATTATAATAATGTACCAAAGAAGACCCTTTATTGGAAGTAGGCCCTCAGAACCATACAGTAGTTTTAGATTACTTCTTTGTCTGTAGATATTCGGTGGTACAATTTTTTTTATTATAGCAATTTGTAAGTTTTGTATATATTTAATATAAATATTGCTTGAGTGCCCCCAAGTTCGTATGCCATATCTGAGTATGGATTCGACCATAGAAAAATAAATTATTTTAAGAGTACAATGAGGCAAAACAAATTTCAGTTTATAAAAATTACTTGCAAAAGATCGGAGCTGGTTACAGATTTTAGCCACTTGTTTATCCCATTTAAATTTATTGTCTACTATTAGTCCCAGATAAGTATATTCGTTAGTAAAGTCAATTGTTTCACAGTGGCAAATATTTTCAATTTTTCTATGAATACATTCAGAATTATGAGCAATTATTTTGGGTATATTCCATATTCCCAGGCTTGGTGATTTTACATACATACATTTTGTTTTTTTAACATTAATAATTAAACCAACATCATGAGCCCATTTCAGTAGCTCGTTAAAGTCACTTTGCAATTGTTGAATAGCTATGATAGGATTTTCATTGGATACTACAAGTGCAGTATCGTCAGCAAAAATGAATCTAAAGGCCTTTTTAAAGAGTTTTGACATAACAATAACATATATAATGTACAATTTTGGACCTAAAATTGATCCTTGCGGTACTCCTGATTTAATATGTCTTCCTTTACTCATATCATTTAAAATCTTTACGTTCATTTTTCTATTAGTTAAGTAGTTTTTAAAGAATGAGAGGAGTTTACCCCGGATTCCAATGTTTTCAAGAACCTTAATTAATTGTATATGGCTGAGAGTGTCAAAAGCTTTTGAGTAGTCAATAAAAAGCACCAGTACATGTTTTTTAGAATTAAGTTGAGAATTTATAAAATCAGAAAATTTTTCCAGCAGTTTATCACAACTTTTTTTTTCTGGAACCCGTACTGGCATTCATCTATAATATTCAAATTATTCAAATATTTATCTAAATTTATCGAAATATATTTTTCTAAATTTTTTTCTAGTGCCGGGAGAATAGAAATTGGCCTGTAATTGTTAATTTCGGAGTGATCTCCATTTTTGAAAATAGGTCTTACAATGCTATTTTTTAATTCATCGGGGATGAGGCTGGTATCGATTATTCTGTTGATAAAGTGAGCAATAACAGGGCTAAGTAATTTGACATGTTTTTTTAAATCAAACATACGAATTAGATCTATGCCCGGTGACTTTGAATTTTTCATACCTCCGATAATATATTCAATTTGCTTAGCATTAGCTCTAGGTAAGTACATTGAATGCGGTAGGGATTCTTGCAAGTGATTAGACGCTCGGAAATCACATTCATGTAACAACTTATTAACTCCTTCATCAAAAAAGTTAGCAAAATTGGTTTTATTATTTTTACATAAACCTGAATACCCCTACAAGAAAAACAACAATCAAAAAGTTTTTTCAAACAAATAATGACCTTTGTACTACTTCAAAAACAAAAATGTATTAATTTTTATGACGTCAATAAATTTTAATATTCACAGGCAATTTTTTTGGTAAGCCATTGTAGAGGGTATTACACTGAAATAAGCACAAGCTATTCTGATTTTGTATTGCATGCAATTTTGAAAGTATTAACGTTTAAATCACATCCGAACAAATTCCTGCTTGGATGGTAAAAATACACAATGCAGTTTTGAAGGGCCATTAAAAAAACTGTGTGACTTCCAGAAATGGGGTTTATTTTATTTTATTTGGTACATCATGTCGTTTTATACATCCTGCAAATGATATCAGAAAAATGATGCCCCATGGCAGCGATACATTGATGAAGGCGATTTCTGAAGTTTTCGGCCGCATTTTGGCACATTTCAAAGGATATAGCGGCGACTTCCTCTCGAATTCGATCCTTAAGTTCTTCCAAGGTGTGAGGCCGGCGTTTGAAAATAAATAAATTTTCATTTAGGTAGCCCCACAGGAAGAAGTTGAAAATTGCATCCGGAAGGCCCGCTGGGTAGGGACGAAAGAACGGCCATTTTCAAAGTCCCGCAGTTATCCGGAACGGTAATGGCTGACCGACATGGTAACGACTGAAAACTGCACGACCCTCTCAAAAAAATGAGACCCCTTCACAGGTTCCTACTTTCACCACACGGGATTTACCGATTTAGCTCAATTAAAATCTCCTAAACAACTCTCTGACCAACGTTAGCATAAGTTACTTTTTTGGCGTAACCTTTGTTTAACCTCGTTTATCTTTGTATTATAAATTAAAGATGTTTGTTTCTTACAAAATAAATAAATAATTTAATACATAGAAGTCTGAGTGGCAACCCTGTCGAATATTACAACTCGTGAGTCAGGAGAAAGATAATCGTTTCCGATTATCCTCTAATTCTTAGATACAATACAAACATGATCCGTTCAGTTCGGAACGTACGCTATCGTCCATCACCTTTTAAAGGTAATTGACTTTATAAACTATACACCTACTACGTGACTACATTGAACAAGTTGTTACCTTTTTCTAACTGCAATTAGTAGATGACCGTGTTATACTTGTATTATTTATTAATCAAGTGAACCAACAAATTTGCTGATGGAACTTGTTTCATTCGAGAATAATGTATATACTGTTTATTGCTATTAAGACCATTTTTATGGTCTTTTAGACATAAACAGTAAAAAAATCTACCTGTTAAAAACGAAGTTTCCTTCAAAAGTCTTCTAAAAATAAATTGGATTGTCTGAGGATTGTACCATCCTCCCCAGGAACTGCAGTGAACATACATCGAACCGAGCCAAAACCTGATTGAAAAAGACCGACATTTTTTGGGTAGTGCAATGTCATCAAATTTCAGAGAAATGGATGTTTGTCCTCGTGTTTGTGAGTGATTACCACAAAAAGTTTATTACGTTCATTCACGATAGCAAAAGTGAAATTAAAATTGTTTTTAACAATTATAAAGTATTTATTATACATAACTGCGCCCTTGAGGTGATTTTTCACAAAAACGGCGCTCTACAAATTATCCAATTATTATTATTATTATTATTATTATTAACTGAACTGCCTTAGAAAGAATCTTTTGTTATGTGATTCGTTGAAGATGTCCACTGACTCGATATAATTATTTCCCTCCATTGGTATTCTGGTCAATGAGGAATACACATGGTAGTTAGTCCCAGAATTTCTGCACTGAAATAAATCACGACTTCTAGTATTACGTGGTGGAATTCGAAAGCTTATCAATTCAAGCAATTCTGGACAATCAAATGAATAATTTAGAATTTTATATGGAAATACCAAGTCATTGAAGAGTCCGACAATTTAAGCGTATTCATTTAATTTAAAAGTGTGTTGTACGGGGTTTTCCAGTAAGAGGTGTTATTTTGATATTCAATCGTAAAAGATCAATTGTTTCGTTGCTTGTTGAAAGTAAACGTTGTCCAGATCAATACCATCAAATTCCGGCCATAAAAAATCATTAATCATTTCTCGATAGCGCAATCCATTCACCGTAACTGTTGCTCCAGCCTCATTTTCAAAAAAGTAAGGTCCAATGACTCCGCCGGACCATAAACCGCACCAAACAGTCATAAGTTGAGGATAGAGAGGCTTTTCAACAATAACTCTTGGGTTTTTCGAGCCCCAGATGCGACAGTTTTGCTTGTTGACGAAGCCACCGAGGTGGAAATGGGCCTCATCACTCAAGATGATTTGCGTTTAATTCACTCAAGTGAATTTTAATAATTTCAATGCGTTGTTAAAGCGTGTATCGTTCAATTTTTATTAATGGAGTAGTTTCTACTTGTCAAATGTGAAAAATGACAGCTTCAAAAGTAACATCTACTGAAATAGCGGGCTATTCAAAATAATATCTCTTATTGGAAAACCCTGTAGTTTAACAAATTGAACAAATTCTAAACCTTTCTCCTTTAGAAGACCGTCGGAAAAAATCTGATCTCATCTGTTTCTTTAAAATTATCAACAATTTTATTGACTCACCTCCATTACTAGAACTCGTTTCATTCAATATGTAGGACATGTGGAAAATGCGTTGTAGAACAATTGGAAAATATCCGTACATGTTTGGCAAATGCGTTGTAGAACATGTGATAAATGTTTTTATTTTATTTATTTTTATTTTTTAAATTTTATTTATTTCATCAAAAAAAAATACAGAATATATAATATATCATTAGTAAGTAAAATAGCTATATGTAAGTTAGTAACAATGACATTGTTGAAAAACTAATGTTACAATAATAGAAAAGTTTCTAATAGAAGAAAAAGTAAATATGTACGAGTGTTATAAAGATATGACATAATATACTATATTTTAAGTTGTGCATACCCTGCCTCACTAGGCGAACCTGTGTTGAGGTAGATTTTTTAGTTAATTATTTCTCGCATTTTGTCTATGGTTTACTTATAAATGTTTAATATAGATTCCTATACAGCAAAACATTATTTTAGGTTACATTTTTATTAGCATATACACAATACAAATCTAGCAAGTTTTAGCACAATACATACTTTAATAACTATCAATGACAAGGCGTTTGGTTAGGTTACATTATTGTTTGCATATATACAATACAAATACAGCAAGTTTTACACCATACATACTACAATAACTGTCAGTGACAATGCGTTTGGGTGAGGGCACCAGTATATGCTCGATCATTTGAATAAGTCAAAATATTAATATATTTTTTATAATCTTTGTGTTTGACAAAGTATCTAAAGCTACGTTGACTAAAGGTGGAAGAAACTGCTGGAGCTTGCAATATGTCTTTGTTCGAATTACACGTAAATCTTAAATTCATTTTTTTTTCGTAAAGTACTTGTTTTTAAATTCTTCGTAGAACATGTGGGAAAATTCGTTTTTGAAGATGTGGAAAAATCGTTGCAGAACATATGGAAAATTCGTTGCAGATCATGTGGAAAATTGGTAGTAGAACATGTGGAAAATGCGTAGTAGAACATGCGGAAAAGGTGTTGTAAAAATGTGGAAAATGCGCAGTAGAAAATGTGGAAAATATGTTGTAGAACATGTGGAAAATGCGTAGCAGAACATGTGGAAAAAAGTTTTAGAACACGTGGAAAATATCCACTGACATTTGTGAAAATTCGGTATAGGACAAATTATTGGTATTAAAAAAAAAGAACACATATGTTATTTTTATTAATATTTGATACACATTTGGAAAAAAAACGTTAGGTACACTGTAAACAGGTCACACAGCTAAAGATTAACTTGGTGCTTGAATTCGTTGCGGGACATACAGGAAAATATCCACATTTCCTGCTAGGCAGTTAATTAACCTAGTGATTCTTCCCAAGAGCATCACCATTGGTAAGTTAGTTCTGCACCTGGGAAGAATCAAAAGCGTGTGTTGGCGGTCTCTCGTGAAATTTTCCGGGACATAGAAACCTATGACTGTCGGCAACCCCAACCCCGGATAAGGGAAGGAAATGGGTGAAAAGTATCTCGTTTTTCTTCGACAGGGGCTTCCATTCATTACTAGCCACAAACATCATATTCCATTACAGGATCTTAAGGAAAGATCTGACAGGGGCTTCCATTCATTACTAGCCACAAACATCATATTCCATTACAGGATCTTAAGGAAAGATCTGACAGGGGCTTCCATTCATTACTAGCCACAAACATCATATTCCATTACAGGATCTGAAGGACAGATCTGACAGGGGCCTCCATTCATTACTAGCCACAAACATCATGTTCCATTACAGGATCTGAAGGACAGATCTGACAGGGGCTTCCATTCATTACTAGCCACAGACATCATATTCCATTACAGGATCTGAAGGACAGATCTCACCGGGGTGTCCATTTTAAAAGTATTTTTCTTTAATATTTGATTTGTTCATTGGAAAGATAAATAATTATTCTTTTCAGTTTGTCCTAAATATTCAAAAAAAAATTTTACAATTGCCGATTATTTCACAAAAAATAATGTTACATAATTTACAGACACTATTGTAATCATTTCACACAATTTTATACACAAGTTGTACCATAATAATAAAGCTATTCTTGTGTGTATAGGGGATGCGTCATCTTGTTCGTTATTGTTTATGTAATATGCTAAAGTATTATATTAAATATTAATAGCATATTTTAAACATACTTCAAAGATTGAGTTTTTAACGCCCGCCAAAAAGATTGAAATCTCACGGGGTACCCGTGACGTCATACCTACCTCGGTTTTGTCGGTTAATAGTCTCGTTCAATCCCAACCCCAAAACAATTTAAATATTCTTTAAAATATTTTTTTTAACCGCAGTAGTGACCCGTGTGCGAGTGTAGTGCAATTTGGCACAAAATTTTCACCAATCACAGGGCGTTTGAGTGTCTCACGGTTTTAATCGTTTTAAAATGACGATTTAAGACTTCTCTGCGTAATTATAATATATTCCGCGTTTGCTGATCTACGAGTATTATATGAATATAGGTTTTGAATCCATAATATTTTTCAATCAAGTTCCTTATTTAGCAATTTTTTGTTTTTTTTCTAAACCTTTCTAAATCTAAGTATTGATGCATTAAAATGCGCATATTTTTGATTTTCCGCACTTTGCTAATAAGGAATATGGTAACATATATGGGTTTTCCAATAAGAGGTGTTATTTTGAATAGCCCGCTATTTCAGTAGATGTTACTTTAGAAGCTGTCATTTTTTGACATTTGCAAGTAGAAACTACGCCAAACGATACACGCTTCAACAACGCATTGAAATGATTAAAATTCACTATTATTAGTTATTAGAATTCCATCGAAAAATCATCTTGAGTGATGTGATGAAAGGCTTTAAATCACAGTGAAAGAAAAAACAGATAAACCATAGCTGCAAGAAAATATGCAAATTATTTATGAAAACGGACATGCTAACGACATCTGGCGGAGAAAGAATTGATCCAGCTTGCTTGCAGTAGACTCCTGTAATAGTTGAAATTAAATCAAGGTTCCGGGACGAGAGCAGAGATGTCGTAAAATCGTCTAGGACGACTGGTACTTCCCCTTTTCCTAGGCCTATAAATAAATATTGAATTTTGTCAACCAATAGATCTGAACAAAGAGCTATAAAATTTTGAGTAACCAATCAGTGAGCGGAGGGAGGTGTGTCTACGACGGACAAAGGAATAAACTTTGGATCGGGCAATAAAAAAAGATAATTAATGGCTTCTTCTTTCCCACAGAAATTAGAGGTGAACGCACTTTAGGGTCAACGTCGACTTTCAAGGTGACAAACTCCTGGAAATGTTTACAATAACTGAGGCATTTAGGTGATGGCGAACCATTGAAATCGAGTGCTTTGAAGATTTTACAAGTTGAAAAACACACACACGAAAATGCAATGGAAAAACTATAAACGTGATAGTATAAAAAAGGACGGGAAAAGCGAAGGAAAATCACTGGCAGAATTTTCAACTGTAGTACAATTATTTATGATAGAAGGAGGGTGTCATGTTCGATAAAAATCGTACTAAAGAGAGGTGAGAGTTTTGGAAACAATGGAAATTAATCGTTATCAATTTAAGATGAAACGGACATATTGGTAAATCAATTTTGAATGAAAAAATCTCGCAAAAAAAAATACACTTTTAGAAAAGTGCGGCGATCGAATGGAAGGATAGTACAGGGATTTTGGACTGCTACGAAGGTCCTAGGGACGTGAAAATCGAGTAGCAGAAGAAGACAGTAAAACTAAACATAATATCGATAGATTAGATTCAGGAAAAGTAGACATTTTCATGATTATTAGGTTAGATATATATTAGAGTTACCCAATATTACGAAGGGATCGAAACAAGATAAAAGGTTGGCGGTCTCATGTATATTTTGAAGGGTAAACAATCGAAATCCGAACATGATTTTTATTTACGTTAAGGTAATAAACGATTAGAAAAGCGATTAACTTTAACGTGGACCTTATGGAAGTATTTAGATTAGTCAAAAGAAATTAAAATTAATAGGTTTGAAATTAAACTAAATTTACGAGTCTAGTACCAAAATTTTAAACATAAACAGATGTCAATGCATATGTTTTATGTGAATCCTGGTATGAGAAAGATAGAAAATTGGGCGGAGATTGGGTCAGGCAATAAAAATGACAGATATCCCAGAGTCTAATTAGGTATATCTCCCATGGAAGTGTGGAAAACTATATATTAATTAATAATAGATGAAGTATGAAATTTTCCTGGAGACCACACACGTCGGGAAAAGTGGAGAAAAGATAAAAGAAAGGGTAAAGAATGAAGATAAAGAATAATCCAAGTGGAGAAAAGTGATACAATTCAAATTTATCCGTGAAATAAATAAATACGACTTGGAAAATAATTAATTATAGAGTTATGAGAAATAACATAAGAAAAAAAGAAGAAATTGTGCAAGAAAACGTCGCGGATAAAAGAAAATCCAAGAAGATAAGGAAAAATTCAAATCTGCGGCATTAAGAGAGAAAGTACTGGTGAAAATGGAAAAGCCCATATAAGGGACAATAAAATTGAGTAGAATTTAGACGAATCGAAATTCAAAAATGCGTAGTAAAGATTTCAGCATGGATTTAAACAATTTCGCACGAGATGCATAAAATTGAGATTTATATATATGTTATTGAGGATGGACCTATCGCGAATTGAGAAAAAAAAGGAACACAAAATCATGAGATCTTAACTACATTTTTGTATGAACAGAGGACAAAGGGAGCTTGGGCGATTAACGCAGACTTACCCGATTCGGACCCTATCGACTTAGATTTGTGAGATAAAAACTAACTACCGCCCAGAGCCGGAAAGCAGAACATCTTATGGAAGCAGAATCGATATTGATGAGAGGGATGTTCGGATTTACGAGTTGATAGGAGATAGAATTAAGCATCAAGAGAAATTCAGATACGTCTTTTGGAACCTGAGAGGGGTATAAAAGATGGAACTCATCAGTCAGGAGGCAGTCGCGCCGAGGGTTTGAAAAGTTGTTACATGGCAGTACTACGTCTATTGGTAAAATTCTAGTGAAATAATCTAAGTGTTAAATTCTGAACAAGTACCTGGACTTAGAAAGTTTTGTAAAAAGTCTTAAATTCAGTTTCTAAATTCTGAAAACCCCACCAGTGAAGTTTTGTTAAATCAGTTTAATTTGGTTAAACAGTGAAAATAAATATAATTTAAACTCAGTGCTTAAAAGTGTTAAGTGAAGTGCAAAAAGTGAATTGTGAATTAATTAAAAATTTAAAAATAATTATTTCATTCAAAGTGAAAACATTCAAATTAAATTTAAGAGTTTGTTATCGTTAATCTAAAGTGAACGTGATCGCGTATTGATATTTAAAAATAGATTATAATTTAACGTCAATTTGGTTAAAAAATAATAATAATAGTAATAAATACTTCATCTTAGGTTAAAAGAAACACAAAAACAAAAAAAAAGGATTCGATAATAATAAACGTTTAAACCTTTGTTCTAAAATTAATAGTAAGAGGAAAAAAATTTAATTTATTAAGAAGTTAATTAAAAGTTTGCACAATTCGGAATAAATTTTCTTATCAATTTATATAAAAAGAAATTTAGAATTAATAAATTGTTCAATTAAAATCCATCGTGCGTATAGCGACAGTGTTAAAAGTGTTTGTCATTTTAACCGGAATTCTAAACATCAATCTACCATTTCGAAAAAAGTATTTTAACAGCTATCATTCAAAAGTCTAAACTAGAAAAGTGTTATTAAATCAACGGGTTTTCTGAATTAGGATTTCGTTCGGAAGAAAAATTAAATATCAGCTAATTTATACGATTCAAGCGAGAATAAAATATTAAATAGGAATAAATAGTCGAAAAGATTTATTTTTTGAAATTAGTTGAAAAATACAATTAATTAGGTAGGATTTCTTCATCAAGGTTGTTGTGTACTACCCGACCGGAAATACCTTGACGTGGGTGAGTTTTCCTTTTATAAATAATTTTCAGGTCCCAGGAGACACAGAAGGGCTGTGAAGTGGAAGTATATCAATTGAATATTAAATTAAAACAAGAAAACAAAGAATTATACATTAATATATGTATATTGTATATTTGTATATATATTTATAAATATAAAATAAAATATTGTATATAAAGAATATATATATGAGTAATGTAATTATATATATGTATTTTATTTATTAATCGAAACATCGAAATGGTAGCGATTTTTAATACCTACCCGAGAACATATCTATATTATTGAAAAAGAAAATATGTATTTATTAATATTCCAGACTATGTAGAATCATATATTTTATATTTATTTATTAATATATGTACTCTTTTTTAACATATTTTGACAATAGAGATATGTGTACTTAAATATATATTTATATTTATTCTTCATTTAACCTAGTAAATTTACTAAATTCGGAAAATGAAATAAATAGTTTAACTTCAATAAAGGAATTAAAAATATTTAAATTAACTATGCACAATAAACGGTATCATAACTGAATCAGTAAAGAGGCACAAATGACTTCTAAGGAATTTTAAAATAAACAAATCTCACATTTAGGTTAGTGTGTCAGGAGATGTTTATATTATTTGTTTACAAAACAAAGGATCACTGGAGAATTGGGTCAACCGCATAGTTTGAAAACGACCTTGGCCATAATTAGTTAGTCACAAAGGATTTTATTAATTACCCGAAACAGCTGGAAGATGCGTGTTCTCAAATACTTATCAATCACAAACGACAATTGAAAAATCACGGGTTAGCCAGATTTATATCAAAAAATTACATGAAACATTTGAATACTATTGATTAGATAATCGCACAGTTTTTATTGGTTACCTGAAACAGCTGGAAGATGCGTGTTCTCAAATACTTATCAATCACAAACGACAATTGAAAAATCACGGGTTAGCCAGATTTATATCAAAAAATTACATGAAACATTTGAATACTATTGATTAGATAATCGCACAGGTTTTATTGGTTACCTGAAACAGCTGGAAGCTGCGTGCTTACAAATACTTATCATTCACAATCGACAATTGAAAAATCACGGGTTAGCCAGATTTATATCGAATAATTATACGAAACATTTGAATTTTATTGATTGGGTGCTCATACAAAACCCCATCAGTTGCCTGAGATATTTGAGGGTCGAGTACTCTCTAATGTGGCAATCAACCACTTGAAACAATTGGAAAATCACGGGATAGGATGAACAAAAATTAATGTTGAACCCTGGAGGTAAAATTTAAAACAAATACAGTGCATCAATAGGAGGCAGTGGTCGCTCCTATAACAAGACCATTAACCAAATCCAATAGAGATGGCGATTCTCTTAAATAAAAACGTCAAAACCAAACAAACAAAAGCCTGGAGTTCGATAGCTCTCCAAAACAAACTATCAAATATGATCTTATTTTACTAGTATTTATTAGTATAACCTTATTCTTACGTATATATTCGGTTACCAGACCTAGAGCTTCGCAGAGTTCTTGGCGCGAGATCCGAGCTCGGGATGCGAGGTAGATAGCCTCGTATTGCGAGTTATAAACCTTTCCCAAACTGTATGTATACATATATTTATTCGTATGTACTGTCTATTGGAGGATGCGGACCTGCATACAGCTTGCATTTTAGGTCCTATGGACTACTCTCGCATCTTCTCTTAGACGTGGAATGAGGATTCACGACCCGTAAGTCCACACAAACCGTGAGTATATGATTGTATGTAGGACGAAACCGGTTCGCCCTAAGTAAATTGTAGTCCAAGGAGGTGTCGGAATTTGGGGGTATCGGGACCCGGGGGGAAACTTGAATGCAGTACATGATGACGTGGAAGGCTTCTTGGGACACGATAACTTAGGTATCAATCAAGGAGCCGTGTCAAAGGATTGTGCAAATTTCTAGTCCACTCCCGATCATCTCGTTTACTTGATGGAGGATTGGAGCCAAATTATGCCAGCAAATGGGCTATTCCGAGTTCGTCAAATATGCAATTAACTAATTACATTAACCTACTAAATCAATCTTTACATGTACCTTATAGCAGCAGAATCATAAAGGAGTGGTGCCACACAGACACAAAAGTTCACCAAAATCAAATTTACTAACAATTAACCATTTGAGTTATATTAAATTACCTGTCCAAATAAACATGTATAATATCTTTTATCAGCGTTTAACTACGATTTTGTTAGGGTGCAGGGAATCAGAATAATTACAATAGGAAAGTTAGCTCATTCAGAAAATTCATTTAAGTCTAGGTTTGCAATAGAAAGACTAATTCAACTTTGAACTCAACACCTCGATCAGAACCAAGAGGGTTACCACAAAAATGAAAGTAATTAAAATCCTATATCATAAATCAAAAAAATTACACAACGTTTGATGGAATTTAATTACAATATAAATACGGGTATATTTGCGTTCAAGATCGTAAATAACGTATTAATTAGTTAAGTACATATGTCTATAAAGATATATAGTACAAGAGAGCTTTAAGTAGCTTTCTGTAGATATCAAAGAAGAGGGTCCAATTTTCATGGAGGCTTATGTGTTGTAGGGGAGGAATTTTCCATCCCTGCGAACACATATGCAAAGCCTTAGAAAAAAAAAAAAATTTAAACATCGGTCATAGCCAAGAGAGAAGAAAATTCTATATTGTTTGAAACAAAATAAAAGAATGGCGAAAAGGCGAAAACATTACAGTGATGAGGCCCATTTCCACCACGGTGGCTTCGTCAACAAGCAAAATTGTCGCATCTGGGGCTCGGAAAACCCAAGAGTTATTGTTGAAAAGCCTTTCTATAATCAACGTGTGACTATTTGGTGCGGTTTATGGTCCGGCGGAGTCATTGGACCTTACTTTTTCGAAAATGAGGCTGGAGCAACAGTTACGGTGAATGGATTGCGCTATCGAGAGATGATTAATGATTTTTTGTGGCTGGAATTGGATGGTATTGATCTGGACAAAGTGTAATTTCAACAAGACGGCGCTACGTGCCACAGAAGCAACGAAACCATTGATCTTTTACGGTTTCCTTGAATATCCAAATAACACCTCTTATTGGAAAACCTGTAGTATAAGACCCGATAAGAAGTTGACAATTTATTGTTGGTTAAACACCATTAGGGTATGAATCTAATGCTAATGTTGTAAAATTATGCATTCACAAAATTGAAAGGTTCCACCAACAAGTTGTCCCTGGTCACTTCACACCTTCGAGAGGTTAAAAATGCAGTCCTGTATTTCAGTTAATACAAGATAACTGCTGACTTATGGTAATCAGCAAATAATGGTAATCAGCCGTTTATTGGGTAGATAGGTGGTGATCACTGGCACAAGGTGCTAAAGTAGGTATGGTAATCAGTTAATCAATATCAACTTATTGCTGATTAGAGCGACTATTTAGCTTTATCCATTAATCAGGATTATTATTGCGTATTATTGCAGACTTCAAGAAACCGAGATTATTTATTGTGTTCTTGAGTATGGTGGTTAGGAAGTTGTGATTTGCCAATTGCACTAAGTGCGAATTTCATGAAAATTGTTGGGCAGAGGCAGGCTTGGAATAATTGAAGATGTTGGGTCTCCTGCGCTCAAAATGTTTTGTTTTTTTTTCATAACGTTTATTTTTCATCGGCCACGAATAGCAAAAATATGATGTATGACTACGTCCCAATGTTTAATTTCCAGACATTTTGTGCGCAGGAGACCCGCCTTTACATTTAATTAGAAGATTATTATGGTTTTCATTATTTATTTATATAACATAGTTAACTACACACATGATGTCATTATTGGGGATGCTGTGCGAAGGAGAGGATAACCGATAATTCAATACCGTGATAATTCAACATTCCTTTAAAAAGTAGTATAAAGTCATGAAAAGTGATACAATAAAAACATGGTTAAATAGGTTAGGTTAGGTTAAGTTTTTTATATAACATACTTAACTACACTCATGATGCCATAATTGGGGATGCTGTGTGGAGGAGAGGATAACCGGACAACTCATGGCGTGATAATTCAACACTCCTTTAAAAAGTAATATTAGGTCATGAAAAGTCATGAAATAAAAACAAGATTAAGTAGGTTACGTTCACAGGTTAGATTTTTCATCGCTTTTAATGAGTTTAAATAACTTTTTAAACTAGTGTTGAATTATCACGGTGTTGACTTATAGTGGACCCCTTTATTAAGCCATCGCATAACCAATTTATAGCAAGTTTCTCGTTAACTCTTTGAGTTTTCAAGTTTAAAAAAATATATTAGTTATTTGCAATGCCGAAACGTTAATTATATGAAATTCCCTCGATAGAATAAAATTGCAAAGTAAGCTCCGAAAAATATTAAAAACACGTTTTGTTCTGTTATTTAATATGTTATAAGCATGAAAAAATTCACAGTGTATCTTTAAATACAACTAAAGCTGTTGTCGAAAGATTTTTGCTCTATTTCAAATGAGTCGTGTTTTATTAAATATTTAAAGAAATTTTCGGGGCCTTAAAGGATCAAATTAATATGCCAAGTGGAAGAAATATCAACACTCGACACTAAAAGTAAAGTACGTAACCTATGATTTATGCAGTTCCAATATATAACCTGTTTCCTAAACACTGTGATAATATCCGTTTTCCCAATGGATACAATGCAACCAACAGGCGGGTACAGGCACCTGCAATAACCAGTTCCTGTCGCAACACATCAAAGGACTTATTACAATGGAGTTAGTTCCCTTCAAATGTCACGTGGATTTCGTAAGGCTTATTAATACCTTATTTTCTATTGAAAACTTTTATAGAATATAACTATATTTACCACTGGCGTTTTGCCAATTGCATCCAACCCGGGTTGCATCGTTGTAATATTATTCACAAATGCTAATTCATTAACAACAAAAACCACCACAACTACAATCACCGCAAAAATCACAACAACAATCACCGCAACAACCACACAGCAAAATATTGCCACTTTATTAAGAATTTCTTCAAATTTTTCGTTATCCGGTTTGAAACGAAATTGTAGGTCCTTAACGAATGAATTGACAGGCTTCCTGATAAAAATTTTATACATATGTCTATGATTATCACGATATCTTAACATTTTCGCATTTCGTCTTTACATATTATCATGACAAAAGCACATACATGAACACGTGTTCCGATATTATTACGAATTTACTAAAAGTTTATCAGGAAACGGCCTGCAAAACCGTTTTAACCGAATTTATAATAATTTGAAGAGATTCTTAATAAAATAGCAATACTCATTTCTCTCCGTGCACCACAGGAACCACCACAACAGCCACTACAACCACCACCACAACCTTAACCACCCCACAAACACCACAACCTCAACCATCACACAATTACTACGATAACCACCGCAATAACCACCACAACCTCAACCATCACACAATTACTACGATTACCACTGCAATAACCACTACAACAACCACCACCACGACAAGCATAATTGCCACCATTACAACAACCACCACAACAACCACCACAACAACTACCGCAACAGCCACTACAACAACCTCTACAACAACCACTACAACAACCACCACAAAAACCACCGCAACTTCAACCACCTCACAATCACCACGATAACCACCACAACAACCACCACAACAATCACTACAAAAACCACCCCAACAAACACCACAACTACCCATAAAAAATACAAAAATATCAGGAATCACTGGTCAAGTCGAGTACATCCCTTTAATCTAAGTGTATGGATATTAATAGTTCCATGCTTCACATCCTTTGTGTGTAATCATAGATAATAGAAACAAGGAGAGATATGACAAACTAGACTCATTGAGTGAATTAATCAGGCGATTGAACCGCGTTTCCCACATCTAACGATACCTTGATTACAGCAACTGTTAGCGATCCCCTGCCATTTTGCCTCCAACGGTCTTCTGTAATTTGTTCGGTAAATTTAGACTATTTGGTTTGGTTTATTATATTTTCCTATCCATTACGGCCCACTGCGGTTCTGTACGTTCACCTCCTTTTCGTGACATTGAATGCCGACCAACTGCTGTAGGCAGTTATTACGTACTTCCTAAAAAAACTTACTTCCTTCGAGATAATATTTTTTTTTTGATATTTTTATTTA
Organism: Hesperophylax consimilis; assembly: GCF_061612785.1. Taxonomy (NCBI): domain Eukaryota; kingdom Metazoa; phylum Arthropoda; class Insecta; order Trichoptera; family Limnephilidae; genus Hesperophylax; species Hesperophylax consimilis. Next base: position 23,220,506 of record NC_142857.1, on the reverse strand, counting down.
GTTATAATTTTTTTACATTTTTATATCTAGTATAAACCTTTAAATTTGTTTCTATTACATTAAAGACACTTTACAATACATCTGAAATTATTCTTTATAGTATTTAGGCATAACCCACGAAGAGCAGCAAGGCTTTTAACTTCTTTAACATCAGTCGGTAATTCATTAAAATTCTTAAATCCTTTAAAATAGAGAATATTTTGGGTTCCCGACAAATTTGTTTTTGGAAGTCTAAAATCTCCACAGTTTCTCGTAGGTAGCCATGTATTCCGAAATTAAAATGAACAATGAACATTCTAAAACATGTGTTTTGGGAGCATCTTATTTTTTTGCTTAAATATGAATATTAGGGTATTGTAAATTATTCGCTGTCTCACACTTAACATTCCTAGTTTTTTTCTGCATAATTATTATCTTCGATTACCTACTACAATTCAATACTGCTCGCATACATCTATTTTTAATTATTTGCAATTTATTTATCTGTTTATTTTTTGGAATAACTTAGTAAGTAAAACCTCAAATTGTAATATTTAATTATTGAAGACAATATTAGCGATTCTTAAACGAAAATCTGAAACATAAAAAAAATATGTCACATCTAGGACTCAAACCCAGGAAAATAAACGGTCACATCTAGAACTCGAACACAGTTAAATATGACCGAAGGAGATAGAGTCCTATTAGCTCAGTGGTATAGCGGTGCCCCGGCAAGACAAGGGTCCTGGGTTCGAGTCCTAGATGTGACCGTATCTTTTTATGATTTTTCTGTTTCAGATTTTCGTTTAAGGATCCCTAATATTGTCTTCATAATAAAATATTTCTTTATCTGTGTTTGATTAGCACAAGAAAATGACACAAGAGCAGTAATTTAAATAAGATGCTACTATACTATTATTAACTAATTTACTTTTATTTACATCTAATTTATTCCTTGATCTTATTAAAAAAATAACTCTTTTTGCCACTTTTTTAGCTAACAATTCAACAAAAGAAACAATACAACAGGTTAGATTTAAATTTGAGTCGATTGTCTATTATAATGCCCAAGTATTTGATTTCCTCTTCTTCATCTATTTCTTCGTTGTCTATAATAATTTTACTAAATTTAAAGGTAAAAAAAAAATTACTGTATGAAATTAGAACTTTTTTATAGTAACTATTTCTCAAACCGTCGCACTTTTAGGTACAGATTACGGAAATAACACCTTTTTTCAACAACTACCGCAAAAAACAACTATTTACCTGTAAAAATAGGTTATTATTTTGGGTTTAGGAGATGCACTACGTAGTAATGCAAAATCATGTGTTTTTGGTTTGAAATGTTTCAGATGCTTTAATTGTAGAATACATCCCGGCTTTTGAAATAATCGAATATTTTTTAGAAGTCTTTTTATAAGCCCAGAAAAAAATTATGTATAAGGCCTATGAAAACTGCTAATGTCCAAAATCTCCTACTTACGAACCCATTTTCGGTTATGATTTTATTGTATAATGTGGCAAATTAATTTATTTGTAAAATGATCGGAAAAAAATTAAATATTTATTCCTGAACATCCACAAAATAAAATAAAAGGTATTTTTGGCCATGTTTTTTTCTTACATAAATCAAAACAGGCGGATGGTGTTAAGCGGGAATTTAAACCTTATCGCCATCTACGTAAGGGGTGTTTTTGATAATGGCTCGATTTAAAATATTACACGACGTAGTGCATCGCCTTAATTAAGTAATTCATGCGTATTTAGATGGAAACGTAACTTTCGCATTTTTTACAAAAGTCCCAAAGCACTCTACAATAGCAGCAAAGGGATCATTTTATAGGGTAAATTTTAACTTTGAATAAAAATGGAATTCTAATGAATTACCGTATCTCGACGTTAATCGTTGTTTCTTGAAGTCATTAAGTTAAGTTAAGGGTAATTTCCATAATCTGTGCATATTAAGTGTGCGGCGGTTAGGGAAATATTTACCAAATGTATAAAAATGAACATATTTCAATAGCAAAATTTACTAAAGAAAAATTTAAATGCCAATCAAATTCCGTCGTAGTTCTATTTCCACTCGATAGGTTCCCCATTATGTTAAAGTATTAAAAAAAATATTTTTCCGAAATCAGAAATCAAAACTAAGTTAGTTTTAGTTAAGGAACGGCTGCGCGATATTTTCATACATAATTTAAATTTGGATTGGAGGCCAGAATACTTGACCAAACTGAATAATATTTTTTTTAATCTAAAGGTACAGCATAGATCTAGTATGAAAAATGGGCAATTACCCAATTCATTTTTTAAATTTTTAATGATGTGTAATTTCTTAGCGGTAAATACTTGAAAAAAATCTTGTCCAGTGTACTACGTAAATATAATAAAATATACGTTGATGTAGCCATATAATATAAAAAAATAAAACATCGTAAAAATAGCACCTATTGGGTCGAAATTTTAAATTTATATACCTACGAAGAATTTCTGTTCTAATGTAAATTGGTAGTTTTTTATTGTAAATTTAATCCCATAAAAACGATTTTTTAATGTTATATTAAATATAAAATGGGCAAAACTATTTCTTTATAAAGTTGTCTTTTAAATCATTCAAAATGTAATTATTTAATGGCCTATATTCATGATTTAAAACACAAATAAATAAAATAGCACTTTTGAGATATTTATAGCAGTTCCAACAAAGGATTACCCTGTATTTGGCTCCGTAGTAAGCGTTCAAAAAGAAAAAGAAAAGGAGATTAGACGTGTGAAGTTGGGAAGCTAGAACCTCTGCCAAAGGTCACCTCAAGTGGTTCGCTACTTTTGGTGACTAAGCAGGATTGCCCGGGTTCATCTGGTGATGTGTGTTCAGGATGCGCCTGCCCACCAGTTGCGCGGCGTGTCAGATTGGGAGAGGCTGGTTTGAAGAGACCTTTTGACCTCTCCAACCCGTCTCTCTACCCATCGCCTTGCGCCGCGGTGAGAGGGATATATTCACACGTCCATCACTTCTGGAAACACTGATCCCTAGATTCCTACCCAACCCTTATTTCTTTTACCTTCCCAGAGCTTGCTCTCCTTCCTTCTCTTAAGAAGGACTCTCCACACAGCATCCATATGATACAGACATATGATATAAGCCACGAGGGAAATAATTTCTATGTGGGGTTGATGTGAAAAAAGTAATAATATGAAATATGAATGTTGAGGAAGCGCGCTAATATTAAAAAAGAATAATAGGCGTATGCGAAAATGTTTAAAACACGACTTATTTAAAATAGTGGAAAAATCTCTCAACAAATGTGTTAAGTAGCATTTAAAGATACACTGTGATTTTTTTGTGTTGTGTAACATGTTAAATAACAGAACCACAGAGAACATGTTTTTAATAATTTTCTTAGCAAACTTGCGTTTTTTTCTATCTTGTGAATTTCATGTAATTACTTTTTCGGCTCCACAAATGTGTAGAAATTATCTTCAAAAATAACATATATTTTTTTAAGGCCTTAAAAACTGAAGCGTTCTGGTGAATATGTTGTAAATCGCTAGAAATTCGGAAGGCAGGGTCTTAACTGCTTTTGTCAACCATGCCTAACAGTTAATCTAAAACATGACAGAAAACTACATACTTGGTACTAAGCGAGCGTAGCTAAGAGACTAAAACTAATTGACAAGTACGTAGATTACGTTAATTAATTGCGTAATTAACGCCATCTGTGAACACGTAGAATACAACGAGCGTTGCGTTTAACCTTAAGTGTACCTGCTGTATACCAAATAATAATGCGATCGTAGTTAAGTGTACCTGATGTTTACCAACTAATAATGCGATGGTAGTTAAGTGTACCTGATGTTTACCAAATAATAATGCGGTGGAAGTTAAGTTTACCTGATGTTTACCAAATAATAATGCGATGGTAGTTAAGTGTACCTGATGTTTACCAAATAATAATGCGGTGGAAGTTAAGTTTACTTGATGTTTACCAAATAATAATGCGACGGTAGTTAAGTGTACCTGATGTTTACCAACTAATAATGCGATGGTAGTTAAGTGTACCTGATGTTTACCAAATAATAATGCGATGGTAGTTAAGTGTACCTGATATTTACCAAATACTAATGCGATGGTAGTTAAGTATACCTGATGTTTACCAAATAATAATGCGATAGTAGTTAAGTGTACCTGATGTTTACCATTTAATAATGCGATGGTAGTTAAGTGTACCTGATGTTTACCAAATAATAATGCAATAGTAGTTAAGTGTACCTGATGTTTACCATTTAATGATGCGATGGTAGTTAAGTGTACCTGATGTTTATCAAATAATAATGCGATGGTAGTTAAGTGTACCTGATGTTTACCAACTAATAATGCGATGGTAGTTAAGTGTACCTGATGTTTACCAAATAATAATGCGGTGGAAGTTAAGTTTACCTGATGTTTACCAAATAATAATGCGATGGTAGTTAAGTGTACCTGATGTTTACCAAATAATAATGCGGTGGAAGTTAAGTTTACTTGATGTTTACCAAATAATAATGCGACGGTAGTTAAGTGTACCTGATGTTTACCAACTAATAATGCGATGGTAGTTAAGTGTACCTGATGATTACCAAATAATAATGCGATGGTAGTTAAGTGTACCTGATGTTTACCAAATAATAATGCGATGGTAGTTAAGTGTACCTGATGTTTACCAAATAATAATGCGATGGTAGATAGGTGTACCTGATATTTACTAAATAATAAGGCGATGGTAGATAGGTAGACTTGATGTTTACCAAATAATAAGGCGATGGTAGATAGGTGTATCTGATGTTTACCAAATAATAATGCGATGGTAGTTAAGTGTACCTGATGTTTACCAAATAATAATGTGATGGTAGTTAAGTGCACCTGATGTTTATCAAATAATAATGCGATGGTAGTTAAGTGTACCTGATGTTTACCAAATAATAATGCGATGGTAGATAGGTGTACCTGATAGATAGGTGTACCAAATAATAAGGCGATGGTAGATAGGTAGACCTGATGTTTACCAAATAATAAGGCGATGGTAGATAGGTGTACCTGATGTTTACCAAATAATAATGCGATGGTAGTTAAGTGTACCTGATGTTTACCAAATAATAATGTGATGGTAGTTAAGTGCACCTGATGTTTATCAAATAATAATGCGATGGTAGTTAAGTGTACCTGATGTTTACTGTATATACCTGACAATTAGTTTAACTGTAATTGAGTTTTTAAAATTTAAAATAAGTTAATTCTTTCCTCTCTTCAAATAAGAATATAGTATTCGTTTATGTTAGACATACCTCCTACCATAAGTATTACAAAAAAATACAATTATGGAATGTACCGGGAGCATCTTCTAATCTTATACCACATTCGTCTTCCTCTCCACTTTACCTATTAATTAGTTATAAAATCAACAATATAATTAGTTATTTAATAATATAAGCATGGAGGAGGGAACAGGGGCCGGAGTCTATCTGCAGGGATCCAAGAGGAAACTCAGTATACCTCTAGGAACAAACTGTACTGTGTTACAAGCTGAGATGGAAACCATCTTGGCCTGCGCACAGGAGAATATACGTATCGGCTACAGCAATAATAACATAAGCTTATGTTCTGATAGCCAGGCAGCCCTAATGGCACTGGGAAGTAACCGATGCGACTCCAGACTGGTGATGGAATGCAGGACTGTTCTTACAGAACTCGCTACCAACCATAAAATAACCCTAATCTGGATACCAGGACATAAAGGTATTGAGGGCAACGAGCGGGTTGACGATCTAGCAAGGAAAGGGGCGAAATCACCACTTGTAGGATCCGCAGCTAGGAGCTTGCCACACAAAATTACATATTGATAGGTGGGTCAAATCCCAGCACCGCAAAGAATGGTAGAGGGCACTATGTAGTTTCTCATAAAAGGACCAGACCCTAGACGAACCAACAAACTACTCGATATGGACAGAAACTCGCTGAGGGAACTAGTAGGACTACTAACGGGACACTGCCATCTCAGGAGACACATGCAGATATTGGGAGTAGAAAACACAACAATATATGCAGGAAATGTGAAGAGGATGAAGAGACTCCAATTCACCTTTGGTGCCAATGTCCTGCCCTGGTGGGAACTAGGCTCAGATACCTGGGGAGACATACAGTAGAACCAGAAGACATAGCCACATACCCAATGATAACCCTGGAGAAATTTATTAAAGGGACTGGGTTGTTGTTAAAGGATTGAGGTAAAATGGGAGATAGCACAATGGGCATATGGCCTATTATATCCTAGCTGATTGTTTCTACATGCTCGCTAAGAGAGATATTTACGTCCGTCAAGTTGCTCTGCGGTAGGAGCTCTGGCTAGATAAGCAAGGTGGTTACTAAAAATATGCTGATATACCGTGCCTTACCAGATCTATTCTTTTCTTTTTCGTTTGTTGTGTAAACAGTAACGCATAATGTATATGTATATTTTTTTAATTTATTAATTACGATTTATGATAATTTATTATAATTTACATTGACGACCTTCGTGGTCGAGGGGTAAGGCTCTCGACTAGCAAGCAGGAGGTCGCGGGTTCAAATTCCGGCCTGCGCAAGTAAATTTTATTTGATCAATTTGTGTTATAAATTTCTTATTAAAAATAATAATTATATAGTAAATACAGGGTTTTCCAATAAGATGTGTTATTTTGATATTCAATCGTAAAATATCAATAGTTTCGTTGCTTGCTTCGTTGTTTAGCGCCGTCTTGTTGAAAGTAAACGTTGTCCAAATCAATACCATCCAATTCAATAAATCATTAATCATCTCTCGATAGCGCAATCCATTCACCGTAACTGTTGCTCCAGCCTCATTTTCGAAATGAGTGTAATTTTCCAATGACTTCGCCGGACCATAAACCGCACCAAACAGTCACACGTTGAGGATAGAGAGGCTTTTCAACAATAACTCTTGGGTTTTCCGATCCCCAGATGCGACAATTTTGCTTGTTGACGAAGCCACCGAGGTGGAAATGGGCCTCATCACTCAAGATGATTTGCATTTGATTCACTCAAGTGAATTTTAATAATTTCAATGCGTTGTTGAAGCGTGTATCGTTCCATTTTTATTAATGGCGTAATTTTTATTTGTCAAATGTCAAAAAATGTAAGTAACACCTACCGAAATAGCGGGCTATTCAAAATAACACCTCTTATTGGAAAACCCTTATATGCGGAACGTTTCAGAGTGGAAGACACTCTCAGTATCACCCTGGTGTAAGACCACCATTCATAATTGAAACGTTGCTTGAAATAGCTTTAGCCGTGTTTGGTGACCAGATCTGAATAGCGAGGTAATCTCCCACATTCCTCTTCCTATCTCCTTCACTTCCCCACCACCCAAACCCTAGTTGAGGATGCCATAGTACCACTGGCTCCTGGCTGAAGTCGGGACTCCTGTGCGGTATTGTGACCCCCACGCCATCCGAAAGAAGAAGAATTGCCCATACCTGCAGCCTATGGAGCAAGATAGTCCTGATGTTAGTCAACCTCCGATAAGAGAGAAGAAATACATGCATACTTTACATCATGAAATACAGCATGAACACTTCCATCACCTTCCTCTTCCTCATCTCATTTTCCTCCCCACTACCCTCAGCTTCACAATACCTCAATTGGGGATGCCATAGTCTCACTGGCTTCAGACGGTTAGGAGCAGTTGGGACACTGGTGCGGTTTCACATAAAAAAATGAGTATACAAGGATACATAATAGTGTAAATTTAAATCAATTTTTGGGCTATTTAAAAAAAATTAAAATTACTGCTCATCTCAGTAGAGATATTATAAAATAAGGAGTAAAGCATAAATATAGAAATGTAACAATTGTGAAAGAAGTTAGTTGACAACATTACAATAATAAATTGTATTCTGAAAGTAGTTGTGAGTAGAAGTAAGATTCAATGAATCTTATGTACAGGTAGGTACTTAAGATATCCATAAACAAAAATAAATATTTATCACTTAATTTGGAGTGGCAACCTTCACTTTTCGGGGGACAACACTCTTCTGGGACAAATTAAACTGTTTATTTTAAAATCCGAGTTTAAGGAAAGTCCCTGAACTTTATGAAAATTTAAAGTGATCAATATGATCGAATGAAGTGTTTGTTGAGTGAGATATTTTAATTCAATAGAAATAACAGCTTCCGACTTCCTACGGACACGTTTACCTACATTAAAAATAATGTCAATTATCAAAATACATATTATAACTTCCGCGATTAGAGTAGGTACCTTCACAAATTCTCGGAACAAAATAATACCAACGTCTAACGTCATTATTAATATATTATAAATTTTGTTATAAACCTGTATATCTCTAAATAGTATGAAATAAAGTCGCTTTCCGCGTCTGTCTATTTGTGCGCTTAGTACTTCTAAACTACGCAACGGTTTTAGATAGGGGTTTCACTATTATTTAGAGAATTTCTTCCGAAAGGTTTGTATATATAAAACATACCTATTATGTTTATAGAAAGAAGAGAAAAGTCGATGTTTTGTAATCAAAACGTAAAAAATATTTTCTGGCACTACATTGCTAACGCTGGCTAAACCTTATGAGATACATCAAAATAATGTTCTACGAAATTGTATATCTTAAAAAGGCCTACAGAAAAGTCTGCCATGGTACATGTCCATCTCCAAGGATAACCCCCAGTAACGCCGGGTACACGTTAGCTAGTTATTCATATATTATAAACTTTGTATAAACCTGTATATCATTAACATATTATAAACGTTGTTATAAACCTTTATGTTATTAATATATTATAAAGTTTGTTATAAACTGTATATTATTAATATATTTTAAACTTTGTTATAAACCTGTATATTATTTATATATTAGATTACAAAATTTCTTTACACGTTTAAAACCGGTCAATATATCAAACCTTTCGGTAACTCTTACTTTTTAAATACGTCTATATCACTTACTAAAATTCGGATAAAATAAACCTGTATTTAATTAATATATTATAAACGTTGTTATCAAGCTGTATATAATAAAATTTGTTATAAACCTCTATGTTATCAATATATTATACACTTTGTTATAAACCTCTATGTTATCAATATATTATACACTTTGTTATAAACCTGTATATTATTAATTTATTAGATTTAATTAATTTCTTTACCCGTTTAAAACCGGTCAATATATCAAACCTTTCGGTAACTCTTACTTTTGAAATACGTCGATATCACTTACGTAAATTCGAATATAATAAACCTGTATTTCATTAATATATTATAAACGTTGTTATCAAACTGTATATAATAAACTTTGTTATAAACCTGTATGTTATCAATATATTATACACTTTGTTATAAACCTGTATATTATTAATATATTAGATTACAAAAGTTCTTTACACGTTTAAAACCGGTCAATATATCAAACCTTTCGGTAACTCTTACTTTTTAAATACGTCTATATCACTTACATAAATTCGGATAAAATAAACCTGTAAATCATTAATATATTATAAACATTGTTATCAAACTGTATATAATAAACTTTGTTATAAACCTGTATATTATCAATATATTATACACTTTGTTATAAACCTGTATATTATTAATATATTAGATTACAAAAGTTCTTTACACGTTTAAAACCGGTCAATATATCAAACCTTTCGGTAACTCTTACTTTTTAAATACGTATTTTTGAAATTCACTTTTGTTTTCGGTAATGAATGAATGAAATTAACCCACTTCCTGACATCGGGATAAAACTAGGCAGATAGATTCCGTGTCGATAACCAATGCATTCTATAAACTTTTGGTGACAATCACTTACAAACATTCGGATATAATACGCATTTCGTATAGGTGGATAACGCCTTTGTTTTTTTTTTTAATTCTGTAAAATTCTGTTATTTTTAATGTAGAAATGAGGTTTGGAAAATTGACCAAATTGCCAAATTGGCCAAATCCTTATTGGATGGTACAAAGATTTATTTCGTATATTAACTTCAGTAAATTTATATTAATATTATATGTCATCCGAATTCAATGTACGCGTTTGTATGCGTTGATAGAATGTATTGTCATCGATAGCGAGTCCGTCTGCAAACTTTCAGATCGATCGGGTGTCGGGAAGATGGTTAATTTTCATTTCAAAATTCCACTTCATTCATTCATTCATTTAAGAAAACGAAATCGAAATTCAAACAGATGTATTTAAAAATAAAAAAAATCAACCCGTGAAAAACATTTTTTTTGCTGTAACACTTCTATATTTATTAATAGGTTTATTTAAAAAGAAAAATCCTCCAAGCAAACTCAACAGTTTCAAATATAGAAAAGTAATTATATGGCCAATTAGAAGCGGAGTGGACAAATGCGTCTGGTTCCCACCCAGGCAAGATCAATTCCCCTGTTGCACTCACGTCTGTACGAAGCTAATTATGTTTATTATAACAAATCACTGAGTTCCAACTTTTGGACATCCAGGATCCATTAGAAAGAACCTGAGATTATTTAGCAACTTTTCTAAATTCACCGATAGCTTGTTAATAAACAGGTTTCCGGAAATATTTATGAATTCACAGATAGCTTGTTAATAAAATGGTTTTTTTAGAAATATTTCTAAATTACAGATAGCTTGTTAAAAAACAGGTTTCCGGAAATATTTCTAAATTCACAGATAGCGTGTTAACAAACAGGTTTCCGGAAATATTTCTAAATTCACAAATAGCTTGTTCATAAAAAGGTTACCGGGAATATTTCTAAATTACAGAGAGCTTGTTAAAAAACAGCTTTCCGGAAATATTTCTAAATTCACAGATAGCTTGTTAACAAACAGGTTTACGGATTTTTTTCTAAATTCACCGAAAGCTTTTTAATAAATAGGTTTCCGAAAAAAATTCTAAATTTACAGATAGCTTGTTGATAAACAGGTTTCTGGAAATATTTATAAATTCACAGATAGCTTGTTAATAAACAGGTTTCCAGAAAATTTTACAGTTGAACATAGGGTTTCTGAACGGTGACCGGATAAGTCACCAAAATGACAATTCAACACACCTTTAAAAAGTGATAAAAAGTCATGAACAGTACATAAAACAAAAACTAGGTAAAACAGGTTACGTAGGTTAGTTTATACAGTTGTCCGGGGGTAAAGTACGCTAACTTCAGCGGTGATTCTACTTGATTTTATATTTGTAGAATGGTTCCATGATAAGTCCCCAAAATCACAATTCAATACACCTACAAAAAGTTATATAAAGTTATGAAAAGTTATGAAACAAAAATAAAACTAAAAATAACTAAACTCTTTTGTTTCATCACTTTTTTATAAATCAACTCCCGAAGTTAGCGCAAAGCAGCCTCTGACTTATACAGGATCTTACAAAAAAAATATTCAAATTCTTCTCATTCATTGAAACATCTTAATTTTTTTTAGTTAAGTTAAAAAAAACTTTTTTCGGAGTTTCTCATACGAGTTATGAGGTTGATTTGATGTGGTTTCCCCGCCTTGTGATCTAGGAGGTTTTGACTTTACTCCCGGACACCTGTATGTCAGTTTTTCATCGCTTTTAACTTTATATCACTTTTTAAAGGTGTGTTGACTTATCGTGAAACCTTTCTGAACACCCCTACAACCCGCTGGATTACCGTATCCTGAAAAAACCTTGCATTTCATCAAATTGCAAGTTGTAAAAGAAGCATTAATAAAATGTTTATATTTCCATTCGCAAATAGAGCCTAGAAAAGTGCTTTACAACGACTTTCTGTCATGGAAAGTGATAAGGTATGAAGGAGAAATGCGATAAACATTATTTAGTATGATTTGTTTAAATCCAGTTATAAATCCTAGCTTTATTTATAACGTTTAAAATATGTTTTATTTACAGTCATAATTATTTTTGTAATCCTGGTGGTTGTAAAAATTCAAGGTTGAGATAGAAAAAGCAGCGATTCAAATTTTTAAATCCTATATTTTACTTATCATATCTGAGATTTGATATCTTACTGTCGCCGTGACACAAAAATCTCTTCATTATCAAAATTAGTTGCAAAATAATATTTTAATTCTGAATTTGAAATATGAGGTCGACAAATATGACGTTTAATAACCAGGTCCCGATGGTCGAGTGGTTAAAACGCTGTCCCTGTAAGACAAGAGATCAGAGGTTCGATTTTTAGTTGTTAGCATTATCATTTTTATTTATTTTCTTTGTCTTGTTCTGTTTCATGTTTGGTAAAGATTCGTTATTATCATCCTCTTCTTCAATGAAAATATATGTTTTTCCGGCCTAAGTGGTCGAGAGGTAAGGCTTTCGATTTGCAAACCGTAGCTTGCGGGTTCAAATCTCGACGTCCAGAACTAAATTTTATTTCATGAATTTTTGTTACTTCATATTTTATTAATTTAAAATAATGTATAGTATATTTTCGGCAGGTTCCATGTGAAAGATACTCACAGTATCGCCCTGATGTAAGACCATAATTCAGAATTAAAACCTTTGCTCGAAATGACCAGATCTTGATAACTGTGTACTCCCCCATATTCCTTTTCCCCATTTCCTTCACCACCACACTATCTTTAGTCTCACAACATATCCCAATTGGGGATGCCATAGTCTCACTGGCTTTAGACGGTTGGGATTCTTGTGTTCCAATCCCGGCATGCACAAGTAAATTATATTCAATCTGTAAGTAATATGTGTTATTTCATTAATTTTTTTAGGTAACTCTGCTCACGTTTCGTTAAGTGAACTATTCAAAGGTGAAGATAATTCTTTTGATGCAATATGACGATTTCTGACTTAAGGTGGGGCAAAAGTAATGTCGTAATGTGAAAAAGATTCCATTTTGTTAGAAATTTAAAAAAATGTGCCCTGTTTTCATGGAAAGTATATTTAAAGGTGTTAAATTGATGACATTAAGTTGAAAGAATAATATCAGTCAAATGACCACCATTGTTTATGCAATTTTTTCGCTATTTTTACGGTATTTTGAAACAACGTTAAAGTTAAAACAATGGACCGGAAATTGGTCAAATAAGCAGTAACAATAATTCCACGTTCTTCAGGTGTGTATCGCTCCATTGTTTGTTGTCAACTAATTCTCTAAATGTCAAAGCATAATGAAATATGACGCCATTTGTAAAAATTATGGATCATTCACATTACGACATTACTACATCTTCAAAGAAACTTTCTGTAATAACAGAGCCTATTTTTTTTTAATTTCTAACAAAATCTCAGCCAATTATAATATTATTTTTACCCACCTTGTACTTTATAATATTACTTGTACTTACTCACGTAAATAAGTACCCAGATAATATCGGTCAAATGACCACATTTGTTGATGCACATTTGTGCTCTTTTTACGACATTTTTAACACGTTAAAGTTAAAACAATCGCCCGGAAATTGGTCAAATAAGCAGTAACAATAATTCCACGTTCTTCAGGTGTGTATCGCTCCATTGCTTGTTGTCAACTAATTCTCTAAATGTCAAAGCATAAAGACATATGATGCCATTTGCAAAAATTATGGATCATTCACATTACGACATTACTACACCTTCAAATAAACTTTCTGTAATAACAGTCCCATTTAAAAAAAAAATTATAACAAAACGGCAGCCAATTTACATGTTAACATTACTTTTTCCCCACCTTGTACTTTAGTACCGAGTTAGAGTGTTGATGAATTTAGCTTGTGAATTATCAAATTTATCACTAATATGTCTTCTATTAAATTACCATTTAAGTCGGAAAAAACGGTGTAGGAACCAAACGCACCTCTTAGAGTTATGCTATTGACATTAGCCAAACAAAAGATTTGGCCATGAGAGTGTAATTTAATGCTGATTCCATAATTTTAGCAGGTGTCAATGACTCGTGACTGTCGGAACTAAATTTGTATATTTATAATTCGTTCCTCCTACTATGCTGGATCAAAAGAATAACATTATTTTTTGTTGTTGTTTTAACGGATATGAATGAATGAGGCAAAACATTGAAAAAGAAGATGTGCTAAAAGTGCTTATAAATATTTAAATCACAATGTAAAATTTTTTTGTTATTTTTTTTTGTGGACATTGCACAAAAGTCTCAACTGCTCCCTGCTAACCAGAAACAGTGGAAATTTAGTATACCAAATTGGTGGTAATGGTGTTTGAAAGAGAGAGTACGAAAACATTGTGCAATATAGCTGTGAATGAGGAATACTTGGAGCAGGTGGATGAGTTTGAGTAGGTATTTAGGAAGTATGTTCTAGAGAGATGGGAAGGCTGACAGAGATATTGAAAGAAGGGTAAATGCAGGTAACTCCATTGATGGAGGACTGAACGCAGTTGGCGCTAAAAAAAAATTGTCCAAAGAAGCGAAGTTAGCAGTCCACAATGGAGTGCTGGTACCTACCCTGATGTATGGAAGTGAGGCATGGAACTGGCAAAGAAAGGATGAAAGTAGATCTGTTGAAATGAGATCCATGAGGCGTATGTGTGGTAAAACCATGTATGATCGTGTGAGGAATGTTGAGATCCTCAAAGAGTGCAAGGCTGATGCAAGCGTAATGAGTAAGATCAAGAAAGGGACGCTTAGATGGTTTGGGCATGTAGAGCGAATGAGCGAAGAAACGAGTGTAAGGAGAATATACGATGCAAATGTGAATGGTAGCAGAAGTCGGGGACGCCCGAGGAAGACATGGCACGAAGTGAATCAGAAACTTGAGTCGGTCCATGTCAAGAGTCAGAATAATAGAAGAGTATGTATGAGACGATGTATAAACGTGAATGAGGCAAGGAGTGTGTGCCAAGACTGAGTTGTTTGGCGGTCCGTACTCTCTGCCTACCCCTGCGGGGAAACGGCGTGATGGTTAGTTAGTTACATTGGGGTACGTTGTGAGGCTGAAGGGTAGGGGGAAGGGAATGAGTTGGAGAAGTAGGTGCCTGGTTATAAAAATGGATAAAGCCATTTCGATCTGGATGAAAGACCACCTTTCACAGGGGAATTTGAATATTTCTACAACTACAACTGCTCTAACGACTAATTTAGAGTTCACAAACTCACTGTGTTTCTTCATTACCATTGTTTACGGTCTTTTAAAATGTAATTATTACAGTGTAAATAATATAAATATGTTTTTTATTTCTGAATACGGTACAAAAGTTCCAACTGTCTGGAGCCAGTTGGAATTTGCTCTGATGCTGACAGTAGCGGGAGGAGAGGGACAAGATGGGCAAAGGGGAAGGTTGGGAAGTATCTTGCCATTCAGATCTATTCAACAAACACGGCTGAATGTATCCAAGACTAGTGAAAGTTATTCAAAAAGAAAAATTCAAACAATTTTACTTCTTGCCATACTTTTGTTTTCTGTTAAATAGATAAACCTCCATAGCTTATGCTATAATAAACGCTAAAAGATAAAAAAAAATGTGGCATTGACCTAGAAATTTCGGACGAAATGAAGATATGACATTAATAAAATGAATCAGTAAAAAAATTGTGTAAATGTGTCACAAAAAACAGTATTAGTTAACTATGGCCAGGTATATCAGTCGGTCCTTATCCTCGCTATGTGCCACATTCCTCAATCAAATTTCTGATTAGCCAGATACTTCCCATCTTGCCCCCTTTTTCCGCTACTGTCAGCATCAGAGTAAATCCCAATTGGCTCCAGACATTTGGAAATGGGCTAAATTGGCCGTTTCAGCCTTGTTTAACCGCAGAATATTTTATTTTTATTTTAGACGCCGGGGCACTAGCAGTAACAAATGGCTAATATGACGTATAAGTGATTAATTAAGTACTTCCACCTCACCGAAATATATGTAAAATACCTGAATTTATCAGTATTATTATATTCATCGAGCGTTGAGGGCTGTTGATGTGTTGATGTTATTAATTGATAATCTCAAATAAACAAATCCTGGTAAGGTATTATGAGAAGGATTTTTCAACTTCATAACAGTGTTTTCAGCGGTTAAGTAATAGTTCATTAACTCCAGCAAAACAAATACTATTTAAAATTCAATCAGCACCTCCTGACAGAAGTGGGAAACTTTATCAACTCGTAAATTTTATTAAACCCGCCTAAAAGATTTGACCTTTAGCTCTTTATCTCCTGATGACAGTAGATAGCTTAGATATTCCAATCACGTAGACAGTAATTTGATTTTACTTAGGAAAATGAAGCAAATTCCTCCATTAAAATCATAAACAACACGTAAATATTACTGATATCTAGACTTCCGAGCTATACCAAAACCTCATAATAATAAATAAGAATAAACTTAATAATTTTTTTTTGAAAAATCCCACAATCTGGGAGGTTTCGCCTATACACGGATTATGTTTCAAGCAGCGCCAAGCTCCACATTACAACAAAGTCGAGGTTTAAAGCGAAGCTTAATGCCAAATAACTATTTTGATTAAACTTTATAACGAATTGGTGTACATTATGAAAACCAAAAAATATGCGTTAGTTAAATTGAAGGTTTTCCTATCGCTTGGCTCGAGTAGAATACAAATAAAAAATAAATTAACCAATAAAAAATATAAATGCAAACTACTACAAAAAATATTTTTTCAATAGAAATTTATGAACGCATAAAAGGAAACAACTTTAAAAAAAATACAGTTTTATAGCTAAGATTATCTGTGACAGTTTCACTTGATTAATTTTTTTGCTTTCTTATAAAATTATTTACAAAATAAGTAAAAACTAGTTTTTTGCTTCAAATCGAACGTATCTTCACTTCGTTTGTCAAGCGATTTTAATGCCTATTACCTATGATATAAGGTATACCAAGAATATACACATTTTTGGGATTGTAGCTTCCTCTTAAATCAACATCCAATCAGCCACATATTATTTCTTAAATAAATTTAAAATTACTTTGTGGCATCATTTTAATTATATGAAAATAAAATACTTTGTATTCTAATCAAAAGGATCAAATTATGATAATAATTAAATCAAATTCGATTATTTTGATTAAATACTGGTGAAAACAAATTATTTTATTTTCATGTTTCCTTTAAAAGATCCCCACACATCTTCCCGAAAAAATTCCCTTGTAAAAAATATATTTAATTTGTTGACATCTGAGTTGGTAATAATATCACAAATAAGATAACCTTTTTAATCGTGTCGTTTTTTATTGTAAAACCATGACATTAATCTAGTTAGTCTTTTCTGTCCCAATTTTGTGTGCTAATTAATATCTAGATATCTACGTCCCAAGAGATATGAATTAATTAAAATATGTTTATAGTAAGAACAACGATAATACGCAGTTCTACCTTTTCAATATAATGTCACATTACAAGATAAATTCCCAAGGTACGATTCGTTCTTCCTACGCGTTTGGACAAGGAAAAGTTTTCATGGACAGTTATTAGTCTTAATATCGTTTTACAGGAGTGTTTAAAATGATTTGATATTACAGCATTAAACAGCCTAGTACGTTTAAAATGTTGATTGTGCGAAGGTCATAGCCACAGACATAGGAATTAATAGACGAGAAGATAATGGCGAGGGGTAAAATCAACTGTTGAAGAACGAAGGGAGTGAAGCTGACTGTGATTCGTCAATAAATCAATCTGACAGTAAATAGGCATCTCGCATTATAATATCACCATTTACTTCTTAAAAGTAAAATCTGCTTTTGAATGAATAGACTTTTTTACATGGGAGCGCAAATTACTCGTCACGTCATGAACAAATTTGCGAAGTCCAAATTCGGCCAAAAAGTTCGGTTCTATTTTCAGAGTCAAATATTTCGTTTAAGTATTTAGTTAAGACACTTTTATAAATGTTCATAATTTACTTCCCAGCAACCAACCAGCTTTGTGTTTCGCGTCCAGACGTTTCTCGATGTGATAGTAACAACTGATTCATATTATACGATGTGAATATGCTTAAAATAAAGTAAAATAATGCTTATATATGGAATGTAATACGACAATTGGGTTTATTCTCTTTTTCACATCTATTTTTACAAGTTTTCATAGTACAAGTCAACATTTTGCCGTGTTATTTCGTAAAATGAACCGATGATGCCTCGACCATAGTTCGCACAAGAATGATGACGTCACGTTTTCAAATTTCACTTGAGGCCATACGCGAGCACAGCCGGCTCCAATGGAACCGGTATGGGGAGTGGGGATAATACGCTTTTAATCACTTAGGGCAGGTCTACTAATATTCATATGTCTATGGTCATAGCTGTGTTTTTTGATGTAAGGAACTGGAGGGAGCGACAGGAAAATTACATGAACATGACAGAAAAATTAGCTATCGAAGAAATTAAACCCGCGGCGCTTGGGTGAAAGCCCGACGCTTTGAACCGCTTGAGCAACCAATCGATTTAAAACATAATAATTGATAAGGCTACAGAAAAAATTGCCCATTATTTATTTAATTTACAATAAATATTAAAGATAACCCGCACCGAATTAGATACAGTTTAAAAAAGAAAAAAATATATATATGGCCAATAGAGCAAACAGTTTAATAATGATTTAAAGCATCTGATCTATTCCGTAGTCGAAGGGTGAGGATATCCACTATGAATCCGGAGGTAGCTATAACTAAGATTAAAACAATTACAATGAGTTAATTTGTACATTTTCAGCACGTTCCAATGTTGCAGATACTCTCAGTATCGCTCTTTTGAAAGGGTTCCATGATAACTCATCAAAATGTAATGTAATGCTATAAAGTTATGAAAAGTGATCAAACAAAAACTAGGTTAAATATATATACCTATTTAACTTAGTCTTTGTTTCATCACTTTTCACAACTTCATAGCACTTTTTATAGGTGTGTTGAATTGTCATTTTGATGAGTTCTATCCTGTTACCGTTCTCTCCAATGACCATTGGAAGTGCATTGTTTAGCTGTGTTGCATAGTACCCTAAATTTATTTGGTCAAATCTTGTTTTAGCAACTTAACACATGACGCATGTTGAAGCAGGCTAGCTGAAGGTAAGATGATTAATAATACACATTATGATCATGATAACTTTCCTCGAAGTTTTATGACGTCTGATAACAAACTGAGGATTTTTCGTAAAAGTGACAAGGGAATACCACAAGGTCTAGGTTCAAGGCCGTCTGTTGACCAACTTCTCTCTCTGTTATACATAATATTATTTTATTTATTTTTCTCGCTTGCACTGTGCCAAGCAAGGACGTAGGACTGGTACAAATATTAAACTGAACAAATATTGTGGTATTTATTTAAAACTCGTTAATGGCAAGATAAAACTTCGTGGGTGAATAAATGTTTATCCGGTTTGTGGTTTTTGGGAAATCATGCACCAAATATAGATGATATTTGACTTGTTATTGTATTTCCGCATTAATTCTTTAAAATTTTGTCTGATCAGTCTTATGTGCCAAGTTTGCGAAAATGTTTCGAGCGATCGCTTGCTATGATAAATTTATAGAACCTAAAAATTTGAGATAAGCGGTGAAATCTAGGTGCATATATATATGACATCAATCGTTCGAGTGTGGTTGTAAGTATTTTCAAGTATAACTTTTAGGGTGTATATTCTTTAAAATTCATAACTTGGCTATTTCTTTTGACGGTATTTTATTATGTCCTACTACCATCATTATTAGCATAAATGTTGCTAGTGCAATGGTGAACGATTAGCTAGCAGAGGATTCTACTAGGCGCTATACATTCATCGTCATTTAGAGTATCATAAAAAATACTATATTCGATTGTGTCTGTTACTCTAGAACTCGGATTTGCTTTGAATTTAGTTGTCATGTTCAAAAATTGGAACTGATTGTCATTACAACAGAGCTATAAACTGTAATAAGCATAAAGGGCGCTGTTCCCTTGGTGATGCAGCGCCTCGCAGATGTTTGCAGAGGGAAAGGTGCATGGGTTCGCTGCTTCGATGTGCCACAGGGTATCTGAGACGAGTCAGCGCTACTGAAAATCTGATACTCTCATCCAGGCCGTCGCCCAATGGTAGGGCGCACCCCTTCACCGTCATATAAGTGTAAACTATTTTACGTGCATTTTATATCCTATATTCAATTTTACATATTATGTATTTTCTTATACAGGGTGTCCCAAAAATGGTGTCAAGCGGAATTCCAGAGATAGGGCATCCCTAGGGGTACAAAAAAACAATCCATGTAACATACAACATAATTTATTTATTTTTTCCAGAAACTTATTTTAATAATTAATTCTGTCTTTAAAATGTGTACTTGAGTTTATTTTAGTTTCGTCTTGTAAGCAAGTAAAGTCGATTTTATGTCATTTTCAAGGGAGTGGACTTTTACCATTTTGAAGAGCATTATTTACTAAGGACGGGTTGTAATTAAGAATATTATTATTGATAAAAACAATAAAAAGGGCTTGAGTTCCTCATTTAAATCACAACTTAGTAGACAAGTTTTGATGTAAACTTTAAAGCAATATCAATGTTTGCGGAATTTCCCGTCAGGCTGTAAGGTAAGCAATAAGGTTTTTTTCTGTATCACTAGATAATTTTATTTCGAACAGGTTTTTAGAATATTTATTGCCCTATTATAAAACACGATATATGATGAATAGTATTCATAGTCCCAAACTCTCCATTCTCCATGCAGTGCAGTACCGTGCCTGGATCGTTCTTTAGATCTTATTTTATTTTATTTTTTATTTTATTTTATTTATTTGGGAAAATCAACAGATTATTTACATATATAAGAATAAACTAAATAATAAAGATAAAATCCAATAACAGATTTTCACTTAAAATTATAATAATAATAAAAAATATTAAAACAAGAAACTAAGGGTTCTGTACCCGTGGCCTGAGAAATTTACAAAAAATACAAAATTGTAAATAATAAATAAAAAATAATAACAGATCTAGGAACACAAATAATATACTAATAACCAGCTAAATTTCAAAAATTTAAATTTAACTGATATACTAATAACCAACTAAAATTCAAAACAAAATGTATTGTAAAATTTCAACACAGCAGCAATCAATAACACTACACAATAGCACTAATAACAATATAATAAATGTATACCTACAACTAAATTGAACACATGAGTATAAATTGGAAGGTAAGTAACTGGAAAGGATTCAAAGCAATAACGTGATAACTTCAAGTAGAATATTTAAAATTATTTAATGTTAGTTATTACATATCTTTTAAAGGTTCCTAAATTACTTGAGAATATGTCCATATCATTAAAATTCTTATTAAATATACTACAGGCTCTGAATATAAACGCATTTTGTCTTATATTAGTAGAACATTTATGGAGATGAAAAAGTGATTTTTCTCTAGTTCTAACGCTCGGAACTCTAAAATTAATTTCAGACAGAAGGGGAGAACAATCAATAAAGCCATTGATAATTTTATGGAGATATATTATATCTGCGGAGTCTCTTCTAGTTTTTAATGGCTTAAGTCCATAAAGGTCCATCGAGCTGTTTACGTCAAGGTTTGAATTTAGTTTGAAATTTAAATGATGGACAAATTTTCTTTGGATGGCTTCAATGCGATTTATGTAAATATTATATTGAGGATTCCATATGGGAGAAGCGAATTCAAGATGACTGCGAACATAAGAAAAATACAATATTTTAAGTGTTATGATATTATTAAATTCTTTTCCAATACGGAATAAGAATCCTAGCATTCTAAGGGCTTTCTTAACAATCATATCAATATGAGCCTCAAATGTAAGTTTACTGTCAAGTATAACACCTAGATCACGAATTTGTGTAACTTTTTTGAGTAGTTGGCCAGCTATATGATAATTATGGTCAAACTTAATTTTATTTCTAGTGAAGGTAATTACATAACATTTAGAAGTGTTCATGTTGAGACGATTGCGGATACAATAATCACTAAGCCTATACAGATCTTCTTGTAGTTTAAAGCAGTCAATTATAGAATTAATAGGCAGAAATATTTTCATATCATCAGCGAAAAGTAGAACATTTGCATAATTAAAGCATTTTATAATGTCGTTGATGAAAATTGTAAACAGTAACGGTCCCAGGTGAGATTCTTGGGGCACACCTGAGGGTATATTTACAATCTCAGAGATGAAGCCATTTATTGTTACTCCCTGAGTGCGCCCATTAAGATAGGAGACTAACCATCTATATAAATCCCCATGAATTCCCAAAGCTAGTAATTTGGACAAAAGAAGACTGTGGTCAATTTTATCAAACGCTTTTGAGAAGTCTGTATAGATTACGTCAACTTGGATTTGATCATCCATTGATTTAGTAATATTTTCAATGAAAATGGCAAGATTAGATACAACCGATCTTTTTTTCATAAAGCCATGTTGGTTCACGAGTATTACAGACTCGATGCAGTTATATAGTTGTTCATGAACAATTTTTTCAAAAATTTTACTAAAGATTGGTAATTTAGATATCGGTCGATAGTTCTGGACATCATTTTTAGCCCCAGACTTAAAAACAGGTGTGATGAGAGCACTCTTCCAACGATCAGGAAAGATACCTTCTTTCAATGAGGATTGAAAGAGCAATAATAGGGGCTTCGAGAATACCTTGCTACACATTTTGATAAAGAAAGCCGGAATTTTATCACTACCCGCACCCAGTGAGCTAGAAATAGTATCGATTATTTTTTCTATTTTTTGTTTTGAAACTGATACCGAGGAGATATTAACTTGATTGTCAAAATGATAGTTGGTAGAGTGTACATCGGAAATAGTGTTGTAATTAAAGGTGGAGACGAAATGCTTTGAGAACAGGTTACATATTGCGAAAGGATTTTCAGCAGTCACTTCGCCCAGTTTCATAACATGAGGCAAACCAGAATTATTTCTTTTTCCTTTAACATAAGACCAAAAGTTTTTAGGGTCACGAGATATATTAAGTTCAGCGTTTGTTATAAATTGTTTAAGACATTCTCTAGACAATTTCTTTTGCCTTGATCTAAGGATACAGAATTCATGGTAGTCTAAAGGATTGGACCACCTTTTCCACATTTTAAACACTTTATATTTTTCCTTAGTCAGTTTTATTAGGGCTGGACTAAACCAATAGGGATAAGAATTATTAATATGAACTTCCTTTGACGGGACGTTTAATCGAATGATTTCATATAAAATTGTATAAAAGCGGTCAATAGCAGTATTGGTTGATAGGTTTAAAAATTCTGCATCCCAATCAATACTACTAAGGACGTTATTTATTGTTTCATAGTTAGCTTTCCTAAAAAGATTGATTGTTCGTTTGTTGTCCACCATAGGAGTTTCCAGAGATATGTTAATGTCAACAAGAATGCTTTTATGATGTTTACATTCAGGGATGAGATACTGGTCAGTATTTGATACAATTACAGGGATCGAGCTAAAAACAAGGTCTAGGTATGTATGATTATTATTTGGAAAGGTGCAGTACTGTGATAGATCAGTAAATGAAAGGGTGTCAGATAGTTTGGAAATAATTTCAGATTTAGAGCCATTCGTAATTTGCATACTATTACCATTACTTAAAGACCAGTTAATTTGAGGTAAGTTGAAATCACCTGATATGACAAAATGATCATCGTGATGTAGTCCTCGAAGTTCACATAATTTATCCATGAATTCATTTATATTTTGTGAGTGATTGACTCCTGGAGGTATGTAAACACAGCATAAATGAATTTTTATGAAATTATTAATCGTAACAGTCACCCAGATGTCTTCAGCATTCGTGTTAAAATCCTTACGTTCATGAGCTATGAGGTGCTTCTTCAACGCAATCATTACTCCACCTCCTCTTTTTTGCTCATTGCGATCGCGCCTAAATACCAGGTAACGGTTGTCAAATAGCTCTTCACTAGCAATACTGTCTACAAGCCAAGTTTCAGTTATCATAATAATATCATAGTTGTTATTGGTAACATTAAAATAAAATCTATCAGTCTTAGAACGCAGTCCAGTCACATTTTGATAATATACATTCAACATTTTAGTACATTTAGTTGATAAAATATATAAAATATAAGATTGATAAAATAGTTGTAAGCATGTTCTAGTAAATTATAAATATTAGAGTGGTGTTGTAGTAACGCAAGCAGAGTAATTGTAGGATAAATTGGATTAAAGTTGGTAGTATTAAAAGAGTTAGTTGTTAATATTATACAAATAAAGAAAAACCAGTACAAAGGATGATATTTTAAAGTAGGAAAAAAGATAAGGTAGATAGGAAAAATAAATTGATAATAGCTTATAGTCACACGAGACGATGCTAAGGGCGGCTTGCACCATAAGTTAAATTTGATTTAAATATAATTTTAAACACATTATTTGATTTAAGTCGACTTGGCGTCTTGCACCATAAAATTTAAGTCGTTAAATGCGTTTAAAGAACTGTCAAAGTTAAATACCCAAAAGCGGCCGTTTAACCGAGTTAAACGTGTTTAGCCCCACTCTAAGCAGTACTGTCAAATTTTTTTTAGGTTATCTCTTCGATTTCTGATTGTGGTTAAAATCTATCTCATTTTAATTTGTATTCACAATGAACATTTGGGATTTGTATTCTGACGACCATGAAGAAATTATATTATAGAAATTATAATATAGTCAGAGAAGTAAACACAAGAACAAATTTATTTGAAACACTCAAGAAGTTTCAAAGAAGATTTCGTCTCAGTAAAGAAATGACATCATTATTAGTGCAAGAAATTGAACCTCAGTTAAAATTCAACACCAATAAAAACATCAGCGAGGTGCTCGTCACCTGGAGCTAACAATCCTTATCGAGGAGTACTTTGCAAGGTTGTAAACTTCTAATCATACCTACAGCATTCTTATAATACTTTAAAACAATATAATATTTAAAAGAAATAAAAAACAAAATTACTCGGATAATTGTTTTATTTTTAATTCCAACAACAGAAGCTCTTTTTGTCTTATTTCATCATTATGTCTATTTGATTCAACTTTTTCTTCATAAAATAAATGAAAACACTATTAAACCACACACACAATCACAAAATATTTTGACACTTCAAGTAAAATGAAACATCGTAGCTGTTTTATTTACGCGTTAATGGCGGTAAACACGCGGTAACTGTTTTACCGACGCGTTAAACACGTTTAACTAAAATTGCCACCGAACTGCGTGGTGCAGGAAGCAACTAAACGCATTTAAGTTAAATGTATTTAGGGTCTTAAATACGTTTAGTTAAATACAATTTAAGATAAAATTTGCGATAGTTGGTGCAAGTCGCCCTAAATCTAAGAAGATTATCAGCAAAAAACCTGAGTCACGTCAGATTCCAATGTCACCTGAATAATGGGACTAGTTTCATTTTTGCGTATAAATATTTTTCCGTATTTGATCCATCTGAATTTAAAGTTTTTATCCTTGCTTAAGTCTCTCACTGTCTTGAAGAGCGCACGGGTTGCAGCAGTCAGATGCTCGTTGACATAAATTTTGGAGTCCCCGGGAAGCTTCAAATCACTTGAGTTGAGACTGCCTTTCTTCCTTATAGCAGCAAGAAAGTTATCTCTACTGCGGCTGGCTGTGAACTTTACTACAATTGGACGAGTAAATTTAGGATTTTCTCTGGGTAATTCCTTGACCCTTGTACGAGAGATTCCATCAATATCATTTGGGAGAACATCAACACCTGCCTTGGCTCCTAGCAATTTTATGATATCTATTAAATTTTCATTTCTTTTTTCCGGTATGCCAATAATTTCCACGTTATTTTTTAATGAGGTTTGCTCGAGACGGTTTAATTTGGACAATACCAGATTATAATTGGTTTGAAGTTCATTGTTTTTGACTTCGAGGTTATTGATTTTGGAGTGACACTCTCTTAGCGCATCATTCATTGTTTTTAATTGCATAAACACTTTTTTAATTTCTTCTTTAATTTCGTCCTTAAACAAAATTAGTAAATTACCAAAGTCTGGCTCTGAACCAGCCTCAGCAGCGGGGCTCTCTACGGCAACATTACGTTTTGACTTAGTACCCGCTTTAGTAGGTAGAACAGACATTATGAATAGGTACTGAACTGTCAAGGTTATGAAACAATGAATTGTAGCACTCTGTAGAGTCAACGAAATCACACGATCACTTACGATGTACAATATACAAGTGAAATAATTAATTACGCAACAACTTTTTGTGGAATTGATCACTTTTATAAGCCCAAATAAACATTAAATTAACAACGATTTTACAGTCGACCACTTGGTTCAAGAGTATTGTTAAGAGTGAAAGATCTATTGCAGTAATGCGACTTTTCACTTAGCAGAAGAATATAGTGCTGGACGGGTAGCTTACTTTTAAAGTGCAAGGTATTTTATTTAACAGACCAATTACAGGTACATTACCTGCGGAGGGAATACCAAAATTTACACGAAGGTTGAAGTCACGCGTCGCAAAACTGATGCAACCAATAAAATTTGTTGTTAATAGATAGAAGAGGAAAGATAATACATTGAAATAGAATTCCAATTATTAAAAGTGGTTTATACGCAATAGCATGATTCACAAAACAATGAATCGTGCAGTTCGGTGGAAAAGGACCTTCAAGATATGATAATGAATTATGTAGATCATATGCTACAGTTTCAACACAGGTCATAGAACTCTTGTAAGATCACTGGAGAAATTAATAACGTATCAGAGTGTTTGTTTAGTTTTTATGATTAATTCTTGCTATTTGGAGCAATTTGATAAGTTAATTGGGTAATTGCCTCCTTGTTCCGGATAGGGAACTATCGCTGATATTGCTTGAATGTCAAGGACGTTTTGAGCTAATGTTTGTGTGGTGTGTTGGGAAAGCTCTTTTAGGTTGTGCATTATTCGTAGAAAAGGTTTTCTTAATGATTTGTCATCTTGAATCTTATTGCTGATGATCGTGACCCTGTACCAGGAGCTTCTATTCTTCAAGGATCAGTCCAACGCACTTAGGTTAGGGACAACTTTATTGAAGTTTATAAACTCCATTGTAATATTTATAATTGGCAAAGATTAAACAACATTAAAGATAAATCAGACTACCACATAAAATTAAAGATAACTGGAATTGGGATAGAAACTTTTTATTCTGTCTGTTACAAATTTTCATTGACAGTTTTGTCGATATTTTTTTATCTTCGTCAATGATTAAATTACTATGTTTCGCTTAGGACATTTTTATTTATTATTTAGCACAGCATGGCGGAGTGTCAACATTGCCAAGGAAACGGTTACACGTTGAATAGTAACTCCAACATGGGAGGCGGTCTTGGGTACCGTCGCCCCGGGAACAATTTTTTTTTTTTTTATTTATTTAATACATGTTACATTATTTTGAAATTTACATAAAGTAGATATAATGAATCACCATACTAGGCGGCTGCCTGTTTCACAATTTATTGAAAAACCAACACCTCTGCCATAGGTCACCTCAAGTGGTTCGCAACGTTTGGTGATTTAGCAAGGGTGCCCGGGTTCATCTGGTGAGGTGTGTACAGGATGCGCCTCCCCACCAGCTGCGTGGCGTGCCTGATTGGGAGAGGTTGGTTTGGGAAGTCCCTTTGACCTGTTCAACTGGTCTCTTGACCTGTCGCCTAGGGATAGATCATTCATCCGGCACTCCTACCCACCCCTCATACCTTTTTCCTTCCCAGAACTTCTTCTCCTTTCTTTCCTTAAAAATACCTCACCCCACAGCATCCTCAAAGATGACATAGGCCCAGAGGGAAATTATTTTCATCAGGGCCTCCTATGTGGGGTTAAAGATAAAAAAGGTAACGGTTTGAATGCATTGTGTTGGCACTATTTCTTCCCGTGTATTCAAATATTTTATACCGATGATTCAATAACCAATCTATCAACTGACGTAAAATCGGTGAATAAATCTAAGATTTTTAGCCGCAAATTGCTAATAGATATAAAATGCTGCTAACTTACATTAATATAAATATTTTTTCTATCGATTTCTCGGTTATATTCGAGTATATAAATATATATATATATTTATGGTTATACTAGCGCAAACCCGTGATAAATCACGGGTTCTTATAATCGTAGGATATGTGAAGCTGAAGGAATTTATAAATTGTTTGCCTCAAGATTATTTACAAAATATTAATACAGGATTTTCCAATAAGAGGTGTTATTTTAATATTCAATGGTTAAACATCAGTGGTTTCGTTACTTGTGTGGCACGTAGCGTCGTCTTGTCGAAAGTAAACGTTGTCCAGATCAATACCATCCAATTCCGGCCATAAAAAATCATGAATCATCTCTCGATAGCGCAATCCATTCACCGTAACTGTTGCTCCAGCCTCATTTTCGAAAAAGTAAGGTTCAATGACTCCGCCGGACCATAAACCGCATCAAACAGTCACACGTTGAGGAAAGAGATTTTTCAACAATAACTTTTGGGTTTTCCGAGCCCCAGATGCGACAATTTCGCTGGTTGACGAAGCCATCGAGGTGGAAATGGGCCTCATCACTCAAGATGATTTGCATTTGATTCACTCAAGTGAATTTTAATAATTTCAATGCGTTGTTGAAGCGTGTATCGTTGCATTTTTATTAATGGCGTAGTTTCTACTTGTCAAATGTTAAAAAATGACAACTTCAAAAGTAACATCTACCGAAATAGCGGGCTATTCAAAATAACACCTCTTATTGGAAAACCCTGTAAATTGTGAATACCTCACTTGTTCTAACTGCTCCTAACTGTCTGGAACCAGTAAGACCACGGTATCCCCAATCGGGATATGCTGTGAGGCTGAAGGTGGTGGGGAGGGGAAAGTCCAACTTGGTGGTCAACACCAGGACGCTACTTAGAGTATTGTCGACTCTGGAACGTTCTGCAAATATACTATATATTATTATATTTGAGTGAATTGTGAAATAACACAAAATTAATCAAATAAAATTTTGCGCACGCCGGGATTCTAACCCTCGACCTCCGGCTTGCTAGTCGTGAGCCTTACCCCTCGACCACAGAGGTCGACAATAAAATATTTACCTATCAAAGAGACGGTCCGGATTACATCAGGATTATTAATAATTTGGTAGCTACTTTATCGCTTTTCTTTTTTTTTATATTAACTCCACACAGGAGGCCCTGAAGAAAATAATTTCCCTCAGGGCCTATGTCATCTTTGGGGATGCTGTGTGGAGGGTCTTTTTGTGGTCTTTTTCTGATATGATTTAACAATTATCAGTTCCAATTTTGAAAATTTCACATCACGCATGCATGCACCGACAACCGAAATTAGTATGTTTACACATGCGTGAATTTCATGTGGATAACAATATTACACTGCCAGAATGATACACGGACGGAATTACACATGAAGGAAATTACGCTTGGAGATAATTACACCTATTGAAATTACACATACTAGAATTACACATAACAATAAAAAAGATATTGTGAACAAGCATTCATAAAATCTTTTCATATTCTTGCTTAAGTAAGCATATGCATACATCATGATCTAAAAAGTGCTGAACTAATTTGGTATGAAAGTGTCAAAATTTAAATCGAAGATATCAGCGACATAATAATAATAATAATAATGAAGTATTTTTATAGCGCCGTTTTTGTGAGATATCACCTCAGGGGCGCTTTACAGTTGATGCAGGTATTACAAAAAATATAAATATTACAAAAATAAAGTGAAGTTATGTTAAGTAAAATGAAGTACAGGAACAGGGGACACGAAGATAGAAGATGGAGACTCTCCAGCAAGAATCCTAGGTGGTGAAGATACTGGACCAGCTGCTGCAGCGAGAGAGTCCACCACGTCCACCAACAGTGCCAGCACGAGGTTCGTCATCTGTCCAGGAATGTGTCTGCTGCTAATAAAGCGCTGACATAATATCCTCACATAGATACCAGACCTTGGCAACACCGCTGCGACGTTCGACGAAGATAGAAGATGGAGACTCTGCAGCAAGAATCCTAGGTCGTGAAGAAACTGGACCAGCTGCTGCAGCGAAAGAGTCTAGCAACAGTGCCAGCACGAGGTTCGTCATCCGTCGAGGTATGTGTCTGCTGCTAATAAAGAGCTGACACAATATCCTCTTGACGAAGATAGAAGATGGAGACTCTGCAGCAAGAATCCTAGTATATTTCATTACCCAGTGTAATTCATTACCCAGTCTATGTATTCTCTCCATAACAGAATTTTTGTATATGAAATTTGTGTATCACACTCTTAACAACTGTACTCAACAAAATTTATTCCTATTGCAAAACAGATTTTTTGAAGTGTAAAATTCCAGCAGGTGAAATTAACCCGTGTTTAATTCTGGCGTTATAATATTGGTACGTGCCTGTGTACATAATTCATAATCCAGATTTGGTGTCTGTATGAAGCTAAACGATTCGAGATGCGCCACTCTTTATGGAAAAGTCTGGATGAGATGAGATTGCTTGGACATGTCGCTATTCAGAACTTCAGAAGAATCTAGGAGAAAGAATGTGCTAGGAGAATCTGCTCCTGCAATGGACGGAAGACATTGAAGCAGATCAGGACAAGGACACCTGGAGACGCCTTGTTGAAGCGATGAGTCCCAGATACAAATAGGACAAGGGGATTACATGAGACATTTAATATATGATTCTATGCTTCATTTTTTTCTTCTAGTAACAATTTCTTGCGTACATAGAAGAAAGTAGAGTGTATATAGGGTTAAACACCAAAATTCCAGAAAAGTTACAGTAAGTCAAGTGTGTCATTTGCAGTCTGTAAATTTATTTATTTATTTATTTTGTAAGAAACGAACAGCTTTTATATAATATACGAGATAAATATACAAGTTAACTGAAGTCAAAACCACAGAAGTTTCTTATGTTAAAGTGCATTAGAAATGAAGTTTTAGTATCTTAAAATTAATTTGGTGTTAAAGGAAGGGGAGAGGAAGAGGAAAATAGGAAGAGGATAGGAGATGCTGCCGATACATTCCATACTCTCATATTAATAATCGATCCTAGATAATAGAATTTCAAGAACTACTTATTTATGTACGTTTAAATAAGTAATTTTAAATTTACATTTGGTAAAAACTTTGGTAAGCGAAATTTGTTCGTTAGAATTAACGTCATCTTGTTAGTTTGACGTTGTGTGCAGTTGTTGACAGCATTGATTGTCTACTGTCATTTGGATAAATTGGTTTCAACCGAAAACTGAAAATTTTAACAAAATTACAAATTAAAACATGCGTCTTCTTGCCTAGAACATGGCTTTGTCATTCTTTGATTGATTGATTGTCTTCTTGCCTACTCCTATGCTTTCATCATCTTCTTCCCCGTCCTGTGCTACTTCAGCGGCCTCCTTCTAATCCCAACTTCTCCTCGCTCAACCTTTCAGACTGTTTCTCCCAACTTTGCCCGAGTCTAAGGCGACTTACTGGACGTCTACGAAGCTAAGCAAATTTAACCCTTAAATGCATGATTTATTTATTTTTCTGGAAAAAAAATATTTTGTAGATATTTACATGCATATGCAAGGAAATATAAAGAATTTTATTTTTTTGTAATTTTTTAATGATATTTGATTAAAAAAAATTGTTGCAGGTTTACAACACCATGTATTTAATAAAAAATAATATGAACAATTTACGTATGAAAAAAAAAATAAAAAACCTAAAAAAATTTCTCAAAACTAATAAGTGTACCGGAAAAATACGAGTTATTACATATAAGTATTGTATTATTGTATCTACTTACCTAAGAAAATCAAAATAATAACAGCAAAACAAAACTGTAATTCTAACCTCCAACCAATTTTCGAGAATTTTCACTTTGTTAAAGAAAAAGTGACATTTGACATTCGCCAAAGAAAGAAAAGGTGATGCAACTCGATAAAATATATTACCGTGAACTTGATAATTCTAAAACGGCATGCATTAAGTATACACCAAAGAGTTAAAGGTGGTTTGAACCTTTGAACGGTATGTTGCAGTTTTACAACAGTATGCATTTAATCAATTTTAACGACTACAATGGGCAACACGAATTACAGCCCTGCTCCGCGATTGAGTGGTTACTATCTATGGCTACAAATTCAGAGATCGCGGGCTCAAATCCCGGTGGACGCAAGGAAATTTCATTTGATTAATTTAACAAATATATAATCACATAAAAATAACATATGCCCTGGTGGAAAACTACCAATTGGCATCGAAACTGTGCTTGAAATGACTTTAGCTGACTAGGTCTGAATAACCTGGTACTTTCACCTTCCCCTAAAGCCTCACAACATACCCCAATTGGGGATGCCATATTCTCACTGGTTCCTGACGTTTTGTGAGCAGTTGAGGCGCTTGTGCAGCATTACCATAAAAAAAAGAATAACGCAAAAAGTCCCTTGTGTCCCTGTGTTTTCATGATCAAAATATTAGCCTAATTGAGGCTTAAATTTCCAATACAAAACTGTGGTTACAAAATTCAAATGGTATGGAGATCTACGTTGTCAGGCGAGTGTAAGTGAGACGGAGCGCTGGCCTATTGGGTTAAATAGTACATTTGTTTCCAATAAAATTTTCTCGGAAGAAGGCACTTCCACTGTTATTCTCTATTATATGGGCCCTACATAAGGTAATCATAATATGTGGTATTTATTTTTAACTCATTAAAGAAAACTGCTGTCATGAAAACTTTATGCACATTCAAATAGAAATAACATAATTGTTTCTTTCAAGGAAATTTATTTTTATTTTCTCTCAAGGAAAGATAAAAATTATGAATACATATTAAAACAAGAACATAAGAAATAAGACACAAAAAGAAAAATGTGAGTCTTATTTTAATGGCATTCGAATATAAATGATATTTTCTACGTCATCATTTACATCCAAGGGTAGGTTTTAGACTTCTCCACAATTTATTGTTCCTCTGGCTGCAGTTC
The DNA here is from genome assembly GCF_061612785.1 of Hesperophylax consimilis. Lineage (NCBI taxonomy): Eukaryota > Metazoa > Arthropoda > Insecta > Trichoptera > Limnephilidae > Hesperophylax > Hesperophylax consimilis. Next base: position 23,187,610 of record NC_142857.1, on the reverse strand, counting down.
CTCGTCATTTTCCTCCATTCCTCAGTTCTTCCGTCCTGCTCCAATCTTGTTTCACCTCTTCCTCGATCCAACTCGCTTCCACTGGGGCACACATACAGTCTAAATTGCAGGTGTCCTGTCTTTGGCGTTCTTTCAAAATGTCCAGTATATAGTAGTCTTTGGGACCTACGAAATCTTAAGATGGTCCCCATACACCAATACCTTTTTCAAATTCCGCGGGAACGCGGATATAATTGAGAAATCTCGCGGGATTTATTGCATTTTTAGTAAGGGGTATTGAATTGAAATAATGCCCACATTTCATAAACAAATATTTTCTTATTTTTGTATCAATTATCTCTGATACTAAAATTATTTAAAAAACATTGAAAAGGTAACTTATTAAGTCGTTTGAAGATTTTTCTTAACACAATAAGTATTTTATGAATACTTCAATAAAAAGATCTAAAAAAATATAGAATTACAACTGCCACGACAGGACTCTCTGCAGTCCTTTGAGATCAATATTTTTTGTAATAGTAATGTTGAAAAGTTGTTTAAATGTTGAAAAGATAACGTAATAATTATTTTAAGATTTTGATAAATAATATCGTAGGTATAATAATATCATAAGGTCGTAAAAAGGTCGTAGGTACTGACTTCTGGGCATTATGGCGCTGGCGTATCACGTGCGAATTAAAACAGCATGTATTTGATGTAAATTTAGTATTTTTTACTGTATCGTAATCCCACAAATCCCGCAAGTACGCGGGATCAAATATTGCAGAATTGGGGGAATTCGGGATTACGGGATGTGGGATTGACCCTAACTATGATCCATTTCTAACTTAGATCAAAAGATATCTCAACTCTTTCGCTATCTATTTACCACCAATGTTGTTCCTTTTTATTATTTACATAATTGAGTGTTTGATAAATTTTGTACTTATACTATCATTGGAGTAAATACATCAGCTGTCGCAATTTCACGTTTTAGGAAATTATAATTTATTACTTTTTCAAAATGACTATCATCAGACTATTAAATTGCGGGTTTTTCGTAGTAATTAACTTAATGGGGTCAGCGGAAAACACTACCAAAAACATGTCAACTATTGTTAAATAATAAAACTAATTAATTAACACGTCAATCAAAATGCCAGGTTTTATAGCTTTTCCTGATAAAACGCTTTTCTATTGTTCTTTCCCGTTCTGTACCGAATTAAAAACGGGCGATAAGCCGGGGTCTATTTGGTAATTTGCCGACAAGATACTGGTAATTTCGCAGACTTGTAATCGGCATTGAAGAATTGGAGGCGAGATACCAAGAAATATACTACGTATGTACTTGGGCGCTTTGCAGTAGTATAAAAACACGTCCCCCAACTGCAAAATGCATCATTCTACACGGAACTAGATAGAAGAAACGTCAAGGAATCGAAACTCCGGCAAAACAACGATATCCTTTACAATATTCAACAATCTTACGTGAATTATTTGGGATTTTAAATTGTTCTGTTTCGCTGTTGAAGTTTTGTTTACGTTTATTCGAGAAAGTTGTTTCGCGTTTTGCCGAGAGATGGCAGCAGTGATAGTTTTTCTCTTGATGGGATTTGTGGGTACGGTTTTTCCTATCCCCCTCCCGTTCCCTAATGTGGACTTTAATACCTTGGACGAGGTGGATTCTGGATTATTGGATCTCTCCTATCTAGGAGACAAAATCTTCGGAGTACCTTCGCTATCTTCTGGTGAGTGAGACAACAATAATCTTATAACTACAACATAAATTCCGTGTGTCACATTTTAAAATTTTTAACTAAAATGTGCTTAAAAAAAATATTGTACACAATGCTTTAAATTTAAGTATCGTTTTCAAAATGGGAACTGATTGTTTGAAGAATAATTCAGACAACCGATAAATTAAGTTCCTGTCGATTCTGAAAATTATTTTATTTTATTTTATTAATAATACAATTTTTTAAATGTGTATTTCTTTTGTTAAATTTTTTGACAGAATTCGAGGTTTTCAAGTATAATTACACTGTTGATTTGAAATGTTTATTTCTAAGATTGACAATACTATTTTTTTTTGAAAGGCAAATATTTCATTTTAAATACTTTCTTCAGCTTCACAATTCTTACAAGAAATTATAAAATCCAGTGATTTTTCACGGGTCTGCGCTAGTATATAATATTTTCACGGGTCTGCGCTGGTTTATAATATCTTCACGGGTCTGCGCTAATATATATTTTTTCACGGGTCTGCGCTAGTATATAATATTTTCACGGGTCTGCGCTAGTTTATAATGTGTTAACGGGTCTGCGCTAATATATATTTTTTCACGGGTCTGCGCTAGTATATAATATCTTCACGGGTCTGGAGTTGTATATAATAACTTCACGGGTCTGCTCTAGTAGATAATATTTTCACGGGTCGGCAGTTGTATAGAATATTTTCACAGGTCTACGCTAATATATAATATTATGTTCACGGGTCTGCGCTAGTATATAATATTTTCACGGTTTTGCACATAAAATTTTACACGAATTTTAGTTCTATTTTCGAAGTGATAACGAACTTTTATTATAAATTTTACTTATGCAGATTATTATTATTGCAACGAGCTTAAACATTAATTTATTGATAAACCGATAGTGGTATGCTATGAGGCATGCGCCTGTGAGCCAGAAGTGAGGTAAAATTTCCCTTACTTTGGGTGAAAATGTGGAAACATTTTCAAATATCGATATTATACACTTGCCGAACAAATAATAACACAAGCCTAGCTTTATCATGGTGGTACATCTTATATATTGACGGCCTCCGTGGACGAGGGGTAAAGCTCTCGACTAGCAAGCTTGAAGTCGCGGGTTCGAATTTAAAATAACATATAGCATAATTATGGCACGTTCTAGAGTGAAAGATACTCTCAGTATCGCCCTGGTGTAAGACCACCATTCAAAATTGAAAAGTTGCTTGAAATGGTTTTAGCGTGTTTGATGACCAGATCTGAATAGCCAGGTACTTCCCAACCTTCCTCTTACTTATCTCCTTCCCCCCCTACCTTTACCTCACACCATACTTCAATCTGGGATGCCATAGTCTCACTGGCACCAGACGGTTGGGAGCAGTTGGGACTCTTGCTCGGTTTCACATTACGTGAAATAATTAATATAGTAAAACGTATTTTCTGTAAAAGATGTAACTTTTTTTTATTAAAACACATTTTTTAAGGCGATGCCATACGTAGTAATGCAAAATCATGTGTTTTTGGTTTGATAATTTGGTCACCTAGAAATGTTTCAGGTGCTTTAATTAAATACTGCGACTAGAATACGTCTTGGCCTTTGAAATAATCGAGTATTTTTTAGATAAGTCTATTTATAAGCCCAGAAAAAAATTATGTAAAGGCCTATGAAAACTGCTTTAAAGTTCAAAATCTCCTACTTACGAACCCATTTTCGGTTATGATTTTATTGTATAATGTGGCAAATTAAGTTATTTATAAAATGATTGAAAAAAAATTAAATATTTATCCCTGAACATCCACAAAATAAAATAAAAGGCACTTTTTGGCCATGTTTTTTTCTTGCATAAATCAAAACAGGCGGAAGGTGTTAAGCGGGAATTTAAACCTTATCGCCATCTACGTAAGGGTTGTTATTGATAGCGGCTCAATTTAAAATATTACACGACGTAGTGCATCGCCTTAAGCAGATTTAGAATTATATTGGCCTATCTGGGGCCTATGTGTCGAAATATCTTATATAAATTTGCGACATCAGTTTTCTTTCTAATCGTAATAAATCACAATTATTCTAAGGATTATGTGGTTCTATGGTTTTCTTTGCATTCAAATCATAAATTTGTTAGATTTTTTTTAGTGACAAATATTTATTATTGCAAATTGCTACACCATTTTAGAAGTTGTTCAACAATAAATTAGCAATGTTATTGGCTATATATTTAACATTCCTTCGCTAAGGACATGTTCTCGCCGTAAAAGGCGATACGGCCGCATTATCTACCTCGGAAATACGAAATGTTTTTGATTGTGGGAATATTTGTGAAATCGAAGAACGTGCTCCGTTTTAATTGAATTGCATTAAATCATTTGGATTCAGACGGTGGCAATAGAAACTCAGTTTTTTAGATTGAAAGATGTGCCTACCTTAGAAATAGCTTTGTTTATGTTATTTGTGATGATAAAAGCTAATTAACTTTTAAGGCGAAGCTTAATGATATTACACTATTTTGATTAATCTTTATAAAGAATTGGTGTACATTATGAAAACCAAAAGATATGCTCTAGATAAATTAAAGGTTTTCCTATCGTTTCGTTTGAGTAGAATACAAATAAAAAAATAAATAACTCAATAAAAAATATAAATGTAAACTACTAAAAAAATATTTTTTCAATAGAAATGTATGAACGCATAAAGCTAACAACTTTAAAAAATACAGTATTATAGCTAAGATTATCTGTGACAGTTTCACTTGATTAACTTTTTTGCTGTCTTATAAAATTATTTACAAAATAAATAAAAACCAGTTTTGTGCTTGAAATCGAACGTTTCTAGACTACGTTTGTCAAGCGATTTTAATGCCTATTACCCACAATATAAGGTATACAAAGAATATAAACATTTTTGGCTTGTAGCTTCCTCTTAACACTACACGCAGAAAAATAAGTACTGATAATTTATTCAAAAAAATCTCTTCAAATTATTGGTAGGCCGGTTATAAATTGGATTGCAGGCCGTCTCCTGATAAACTATTAGTAAATTATTACATATTTGCATTTCGTCATGATATATTTATTATAAGACCAACGCAGATTGATATTATTACGAATCAGGAAGTGGTTTGCAGTCCTGTTTTAATAGGATGACTAAAAATATTTGAAGATAATTTAAATAAATCTCATATTATTGTAGAAAGCAATCACTTTGTGGTTTGACATATTTAATAAAATAAAATACTTTTTTGTTTTAAAACCACGATATTTATTAATTTAAGAACCGACCGGTTTCGCTTTACTTAAGCATCATCAGGGTACAAATTAATACGGTATATTAATTTGTACCCTGATGATGCTTAAGTAAAGCGAAACCGGTCGGTTCTTAAATTAATAAATATCGTGGTTTTAAAACAAAAAAGTATTTTATTTTATTAAATAAATCTCATTTTTCTCCGTGTACAAGCTAGTATCATTAATGATTCAGTCCTTTTGTTGCAATTAAAAATAATTTTTGATCGAGTATTTCTAGTTGACATTTGGAAGGTATTTAGACTATGTAAATCAGGGCTGTCTATAATACAATTAACAGTATTATTACCCTTCAGGTTTTTTAATATTTTTACTAACAAGTCCCAGCGACATGGTGAATTTTTTTTGTATTTCTTAATGCTCCCGACAGATATTACGTATTTTCGAAGTTTTCGCTAAGAAAAATTCTATTTTAGAAACTCTATTTAATTATCTTTCAAATATTTGCATTTAAAAAAAAACATTGATCTTTTTAAACAATAAAATATCGAACATGAAAATGTTAACAAAAAAACTTACCAGGACATTTTGATTCGAAACGTCCATAATTTTGAAATAATTCGATATTTATAAAACATATTACTTTTGTGTAGTTAATAAGTAATAAAACTGTCTCTTCATTTCTATATCGTTTGTACAGTAAAAAAATATTAATATTTTTTTTAACTTACTTATTTTTTGTCCATGAAAAAAATGCCGAAATTCGTAATCATGCACTTTGACATTTTTTTAAAATGTTATCCATGTAATAATGTATAAATATTTTATACATACTGTGAAGAATAATTATTTATCTTTTCAATTACCAACATATCACATATATACTCATTATAGAAAAAAAAATAAAAATACTTTTGTAATGTATTGACGCCCAGGTCAGATCTGTCCTTCAGTGGCCATAATGGAATATGGTGTTTGTGGCTAGTTATGTCCTTCCGAGACCTGAAGGGTTAATGTTATTACCTTTATTTGTACGGTTTCCAGGCAACAGACTGGAGGAATGGCATCCATCTTCGAGGTCCAATCCAGATGAGATGGGAGAATACGCAGAGGGAGATATCCTATTTCCTCCAACAACTTCCCGAAATGGGCTGAAGGCAGAGTCTACGCGCTGGCCCAGGGGCATTGTGCCTTACGTCATCGAGGGGGGATACTGTATGTTACTTTTACACACCCTTATTTAGCTTTGCTTAACCTTACTTTCGTTTAGTTTACCATATTTACTATTTTTATTTTAAGGAATAACCTCTAATTGTAATTTCCCATTTACGATCTTTTTCTAATTTTTCTGTTTCAAATTTTCATTTGAAATTCTCTAATATTGTCTTCAATGGTTAAATATTACAATTACAAGGTTTAACAAAACTCAATATATGTCGCACATTAAATTAAAAATGGATATATTTATCAAAGACACTATCTAGATAGCATTCAGTTCGGGAATCTTGCACAAAATATACGTCAAGAAAATTAAGATAATGTTGGTAGTTATTAGTCGAAGTATGATACAGTCAAATATGATCGAAAGGGATATGGTCGAATTAACTCAGTGGTAGACCCTGGGAAGGTCTTGGGTTCGAATCTTTTTCTGATTCAATTTTTCGTTTGAGAGTAGCTATTTTTTTCTTAATGATTAAATAACCACATTTACTTATATTTAAACTTGTTCAGCCCAATTTGAACTTATTCCAGATATTAACAGCTATTTTTAACATTATAAACAGGAGGCTATGGGGTTTTTTCTTTGTCTTAAATTTTGGAATGTTTAAGTTGTAATTGAGAGATAAAATGATCAAGTTAGATATTTGACTCCTCTCAATCTCACTAAACTTTATGAAAAAAACAAACGTTGATAAATTATTATTCAATTATAGTTGAACCCGATGTCACGGACGATGGGGTCACCAATAAAGTAAATGGATTTGATGTAAATGAGAAATACGAACTCCGAACGATCTTTATAAATTTATGCATTAAATAAATTATACAATTTGCCAAAATTTATAGAATAATATGGCTAGTAAATGAAACATTCACTTACAATAGTAGTAGAATATCTTGTCAACAACCGCTATGTACAACCAATTACTTCTTATACACGGTATCCGGAAACTAGTGGTACCAACGGAAAACCAGTGAATCTAACCATATTTGAAGTCGAGTTTGTTGTATAACTTTTTTTGATTTGAGTTTTCGTTATTGTGTTAATCGAGTCCAAAGGTGGAAATTATTTTGTCAAATTTGAAAAAAAAATCAGTCTAAATTTTTTTTGGAAAAAAAATTGTGTCAATATATGTAGTTATTTTTTTCATATTCTACCCTCGGCTTTATTTATTTTTTCAGCTTCCGAAGAACGCGACAACATAATGAGAGCCATCGCCGATTACCACCGACAGACCTGCATCAGGTTCACACCTTGGAAGGGAGAGGCTGACTATCTTACCATCGGCAACAAGAAGACTGGCTGTTGGTCAAGCGTAGGAAGAACTGGTAAACTTTTAACACACAATTTTCCTCTTCTCAGTCCTCTTGACCACTGTGCTAGGCCAGCGGAACAGAGCAGTGCGTACAATACTCTATCTGCTATACATATTAAAAATGATAGATACAATAAAAAGATTAAGATTCTAAAAGACATAAGGTTATTAGAAACATGAAGAAATAACGTATACACGGTATCAGGAAACTCGTAGTGCAAGCGGGAAACAGGTGAATCTACAACTATTGCATGTAGAACCAAAAAAATCTTTTTTTTCGTTTTTTTTCTTTTTTCTCAGTTTTTCAACAGCTAAAAGGTTAAAAAAAACTTTTGGGGTTGGGTAAAAAGCTGTTATTAACCCCATAGTTACCGTTTTCTTTTAAATTGACCTCAAAATTTCCAACTTCGGGCTCGATTTACTCAAAACCGAAAGTTCAAATTAAAAAAGTCACCACGAAATCGACTCGATGTAGGTTCATCAGTTTCCGCTTGAGTTTCTGGGTACCGTGTATAAAAAACATGAGACATAAAATAGTAATACGAAAAATCAAACTGAATATTCGTGTTAATAATATAGCACTTGAATCATCCTGGACGAGAGTATTCTTGCGTTTCCCGAAGGATTCACTCTGTGGCCCACCAAATCAATGAACCCTTGCACACTTCCCTCTGCAAACATCTGGGAGGCCAAACGGCTCTCAGATGACAGTGTGTTGTTCACAATGATATTATAATTTATTTATCTAGGACTCTAGAACCATCGACTAAAAACAATATATCGATGCCCAGGACTATTATTCATCGTTAATGGCTATTCCTTGCGGCCAAGGAAGACGACTGTCCTACTTGCATAATGAGATTCGTTATTATGGTATCAACTTGTAATGGTACACTGGTAATGTATGAATTACCATTGTTACTGTGCCTACGTAATGTTAAAAATACAATGAATATAATAATTTAATGTAGTTGCATTGAAGCTCTTCAAATTAATTACGCTCGTATATACAATAATCATTAAAAGGTCACCCGTCTCTCCGCTACAAATCACCTGTAAGGATTAGCCGATATTGAACATGTGCAGGCGGCAAGCAGCGTGTGAATCTGCATCGCCCGGGATGATTAACCAAGCTGCACGAGCTGATGCACTCGCTTGACTGTCTTCCGTCTCTCTGTCACAAATCTCTTGTATAGTTTAGCCCATATTGAATATGTTTGTTTCCTGCTTCAGGCGGCAAGCAAGACGTGAACCTGCAACGCCCGGGCTGCGTGTCTAAGGTGGGCGTGCCGGTGCACGAGCTGATGCACGCGCTGGGCTTCCTGCACGAGCAGAGCAGGGTGGAGCGGGACAACTTCGTTCGCATCAACCTGCAGAACATCAAGCCAGGTGAGTGATCATATGCTCCTGCCGCTGAGAGCTTTATTTTTAAACAGATCTGACGAAAGTGCCGTCATTAAATTGAATGAAGGTGGGTTTGAGAGGACCCATATAAACTATAAATATATAAACTCTTGAATCATACTTCACATTTTTGATTACTGGTTTATTTCTTACTGACTTAACATTCTGACTTAAACCGCTTTTCGTCAAATATGAGCTCTTTCTCTAATTTCTGTTGTCGGTCTGTCTTGTCTGTCTGAGTGATTGTAACTCCTGTTGAATTCTCTCGGATTAGTTTTGTAATTAAATATAATTTTCAAAATTGCAACCGATTATGTCAAGATTTTAGACAAGTGAAAGTACCCACCTAGGTAATATAATTATTTTACCGAAAATTATTTTAATTGTCTTTTTCAAAATGTTTCAAAAATTCAGAAAAGCTACCTATAATACAATATCTTTGTACCAAAAAATTATTTTAATTCAGATTTGATATTTATTTCTATTGATTAAATTTTTTAGACGTAATCTTGAAAAGTAAAGTCAGATTTCCTCATTTTTCAAGGTCACACTTGCATTTTTCCGTTTTCTAGAAAGCTATATTTATTTATTAACCTCCTTTTTAGTGGCTTTTACGTAGAAATAGTCAATATTATACATAACTCAACTTCCTCTATAACAGTTCACTGACTCGGCAACATTATTTCATTCCATTAGTACTTATTCTGGGCAATGAGCAATACATTTGGTAGTTAGTACCAGAATTACTGCATTTTTACTATAACATATAATATCCAGTGATTTGCTACGTGTCTGTGCTAGTTTCATATTAAAACCTACGGAAGAAATACACCCGTGTGTGTCCAAAGATAGCTCAGTTTTTCCTGACATCTTCAAAAATCATAATTCTTTCTTCCACTTGCGAAAATTCATTAAAAAATCGGAAGGTCTTATGTAAACTGGCGAATTCTCTGTATGTTAATAAGAAACATGTTCTAGTTCCATATGTTTTTCTTTTACAGGAGAGGAATACAACTTCAAGAAGGTGAACGACCAGTCCACCGATGGGTTTGGAGTCCAGTACGATTACGGAAGCGTGATGCACTATGGGGCGTACGCCTTCTCTCTCAACAATAATCCCACCATTGTGCCAAAGGTATGTATTCATCTTCTTTCGATCAGTGGACCAATCTGTGGCGGCTTGTCCTCAAGGTCATTTGGACACTGACCATCCAAAAACAAAAGAAGACATTTTTTATTATTTATGAAAAATCTATTTTATTAAGAACCCTCGAAAAGTGGACACAGCTCCATTCTTGAGAAATTGAGAAAATTTATAACCCCTTTGAATGTTCTCATTGGGACCTTGGTCGGCACCTTTTACAACAATTATTGGTTTTGTCAATACCAAATTACTTATCAATTTAAAGAGTTTGTATAACCAAACCATGATTCCGCCAACTTTCACAAAATTATATCTTATTCTTAAAATGCTTGAAAGTTGGGCAAAATTTAGGGTGAAGTTAGTCCTGTCCATTATTATCATGATCTGTACAATATGTATTGCACAGTACATCTCAGGGTGGTAATTAGAGTACTCCGTCAATGCTCTCCACCATCTGTGGTTCCTTATTCAGTCGTCAATCATTCCCATCATACTCCAATCCTCTTCCACACAGTCTATTCACCTCTTCATCGATCTGCCTCTGGGTCACAACCATTGGGCACCCGCCGATATCATTTTTTGATGTCCCGTCATCTGAAATTTTTTCAAAATTTTCAGCCAATTGCAGTCTTTGAGTCCTACATAATATTATAATGGTCTCACGTCCCATTAGATTTTCGAGTGAATGGTTCATTTTAATTATGAATTATCCAATTTCTAACGTAGGTCAAAAGATATCTCAAAATTTTTTCGCCATTTAGTGCCAATTTTGTTTCTTTTACAAATTGTGTCATAAGAACAATTGCTCATTTGGCTCATTTGATTCTTCTAATTGAGTATTTGTTCATTTGGATGACTTGATCACAACTCCTTGGTGTTTGTCTTCTCTGTGTATATATTAGTTATGCATTAAGAGAGAATTATCGTGTTAATTTTTTTAACAGCAATCTGGAGCTACCATCGGTCAGAGGGAGGGACTCAGTCCAGGAGACGTTCGCAAGTTGAACACCATGTACAAATGCAAAATCCCAAATGGCGGCAGCAACAACAATAACATTAACACCAACGGTAACAAAAACCCAGAGTAAGTGATGACGCAATTATTCCGAGGGGCTTCTAACAGCAGCTTGAAAATTTGGCATTCGTTTTAGTAATAATTATAATTTTAGAAATATGGATAACTGTATGATTAATTGTGAAAAAAATCATTAATTTTTTATGATCATGTAAATACTAGGTTCGGGTAATTAACAATCATCTCAAATTGGATTTTTGAAATTTGAACGGTCCCCGTTTGTAAAATATCGTTTCCATATTTAATCAAATTTGATCGGTTGAAAAGCATAACAACGTGATCGTTATGCTTGGAAGGCGATTACATTTTAAAAACAAATCTTCAAACGGTGACTGGTCAAATATCACAAATTCAAAATGGCTCAGATTATCCATTTGTGATTTTGGCTTATTTAAACACGTGGCTTTTCTTTTAATTGCAAAGAACGCTGATGATTAATATAAATGTTAAAAATCATTCTATGATGATATAACTCTATTTAATTTCAATCATTTTACTTTCATTTTAATTGTGGAAACCTATTCACTACGTGATGCATAATTGTAGACACTTATTCACCGCGTGGTGTATAATTTTAGTAACTTATTCACCACGTGGTGCATAAACGTAGAAACTTATTCACCACGTGATGCATAATTGTAGAAACTTATTCACTACGTGATGCATAAATAACAATTTATCATATTATTGAATCTTATATAAACACTTAATTGTGAACAATTAAGCATGTGCTTCATTCATTTAACAAACATTTTGTTTTCATTGTAAAAGTAATGTATTCAGAACGTAATTCTAATCAATCATAGCCATGTGCTTCATTTTCCCACTTAAAAATAAACGTGTTTTAATATTAAACAACTGATAAACAAGTATCTACCTTATATTCTACATTAATTATTGATTGTTTATCAGTTGTATAAAATTACAACACTTTTATTGGTAAGGCCCTTTGTCATTAATTGAAAAGCATTATTTTTTATATTGATATTACGTAAGAAACAAATTGTATCTAAAGCAGAGTTTCCCAATCTCGTGAACGGAAAATATTTTTTTTTGATTCAATAAATCATTTTGAATTTTGTTTTGTATTTATAAATTTATTCTACCAAAACAGAAAGATTTAAAATAGAATATTTTGTTAAAATTATTTAGAAGAAAATTTAGAATTTTTAAACTTAAAGTATACTAAATAAACTCAAGAAAATCTGCCAGTAAAAGATAGGCATCATGACACGCGGTTATCAAATACATTCTTACAGTAGGAAAAATACTTTGGTAGTAATCATATAATATGAATCCCTTTTTAAATGTAAAACCGCATAAGAGTCCCAACGGGTCCCGTCTGGAGCCAGTGAGACTGTGGCATCCCAAATTGGCTATGCTGTGAGGCTGAAGGTAGTGGTTAAGGGAAGGAGATTGGGAAGATTAAGGTGGGGGTATTACCTGGGTATTCAGATCTGGTTACCAACACAGCCAAAACTATTCCAAGCCACATTTCAATTCTGAATGGATGTCGTGCATCAGGGCGATACTAAGAGTATCTTCCACTCTGAAACGTTCCGCAAATACACTATATGATTTTTAATTAGTAATTTTTTAAATAATTCAAATTAATTTTACTTGCGCACGCTGGAATTCGAACCCCCAGACCTCCATTCCCTATCTCCTTTATGGCTCATATTTAAATGCACTAAAAATAAGCCCCTAATACTGTTATAAATAAAGCTTTGGAATTTTGTTAAAACTATTGCAGTGGGAGAAAAAATTGGGAACCTCTGATCAAAATTCACAATAAATGCTTTTCTGTCGTTTAATCTAACGTTTTTCATATTTTTACAATCCCATCCATTAACCCTTTGCATGCAGTGTTTAAATCTATGATTTTTAATTTAAAACCTCTAAATTTTTATTCTCAGCATCATCGGCTCAATTTTAAACGGCCTCACACAAATTTTTGGCTAAATCTGACAGTTGACAGTGCACCATAGACAATTACATTGGAAATCGATAGATTATTGACAATTAAGACGATAAAGATGCCGTCCATCCATGACCCGCATAGACAAACAAGATGGCGTTCGTCCCAACTGTCATACTGTACAAAAATGGACACAAAATTGTTTTAAAAGACTATTTTACAAAATTTGCAAAAACCTTTGTAATGGGCTTAGTGACATGGGCAATCATTACAAACTATTTTGTAAAAGTTTTAGGTTTAAATGAGACAACATTGTTACTATATATATGTTAATTAAACCATTTTTTCTAGTGATTAAAGCGAAGAACAACCTTATTATTATGAAATTCGTCCATAACTCGCACCTAGATGTTGCGGGTCCAATCCTCCCCACGATGGGAGTAAGAAAAGTTAAAATATTGCCAGGTTATTCGTAACCCGGGAATATTTGTCATTCTTTAAAGAACACTAAGGACAACAACACTAAATTCTTCAAATTGAGTTCTGTGAAAGATTTGATCAAGTTCTGTTATTATTTCAGTTTTGTCAAGCAGCTAGCCTATAATAATATAATAACAGAACTTGAATAGGACTTTCACAGAACCCGAAAATTAATGTTTAAATTTGATGAATTGTTCAAATTCTGTGAAATAACCCATTCTAAATAATCTAAAGCCAATTTTATCGAGAACCGGTTTCGCCTTGTACCAAAGTTTTGTCAGGGCAGTAAGTTATCAACTAAACAGCCCCATTGAAACAAATGTATACGCGAAACCGGTAAGCAACAAATATGCCCGTAGATTAATGAAAAAAGACGAGGAAAATAAATTATTATGTATGTTAGATCAAAACTGTAGACTAGTTACAATACCTTACTTATGACCTTTCCCATACATTCTGATGGCACTACCGCCTCCTGGCGGTGTGAGTTGTACGGGTTGGTTTTCTTTCATACATTTGGATGCCATGCTACACCAACGCCTTTAGCGGCCAGAATTGACAGCCAACACAAATATATACTACCAATATGTGAGGTAGAGTTATTTAAAAAAAGTTAATAATTTTCTTCTGAGAAAATCAGTCATAGGATATATTTTTCAATAGAAATTTTAGTAACAGTGTTTATTTTTAAGTTTAAATTATATTAAGATTTGTGTGTTGTGTATTTAAAGTGTGAAACCAAAGCTTGTATTTTAATTATTAATTTTAAATTGTGTAATTAAATTGTGTTTTCAAATTGATACCTTTTATTTAATTTCTACCTTTTCATTAAACCTTATGTTGTGGCTATTTGACGTCACTCTCTCACTTGAACACAGAGAGTTAATACATGGGCTCTTCAACAAACAGACGTGTTGTCATTTTGTACTCATAAAGAAGCTGACTCAAGACATTCCACACACCTAAACTAATAATGTACCTATTCATTTCTACTGTTCAAACACAGATTATTTATAACAATTTTTTTTTTAAGTAGACAATCGACCTTTTCTGAGGTACAAAATTGCGATCAAGAAAAAAAACTTTAATTGCAAACCAGTTTCAAAGAAAACAAACCTTGGTAATTTATACAAAATTACAGAATGACAAGTTGTGAACTTCAACATATATAATATAAAATACTAGCGCAGACCCGTGAAAAATCACGGGATATTACAATTGTAAGATCGATGAAGCTATAATATTTCGTATGAATGGTGCCTTTCGAAAAAGTATACGTATTGTAAGGTTTTTATAAAACCTCGATTATGTATTGTTTCTTTACATTAAATCTATTTTACGTAAGAATTTTTAACTTCACTAGGACAAGCCTGTGTTGATGTCTATAATTATTTGTTGTTGACAAATTAGATAGACGATCATAAATTTACTGAACACCGTTGGTAAACTTAAAAAACAGGAAATCTGTCAAAAATTTAAACAAAAGAAATAAAAAAAAAATTACATTAGCTCCACACAAGAGGCCCTGACGAAAAAATCCTCAGAGCCTATGTAATATCTGGGGATGCTGTGTGGAGGGAGGAAGTTTTGGGGAGAAAAAAGGTATAAGGGGTTGTAGGAATCCAGCAGTGACGAATGTATGAATCCATCCTCCTACTACGGTGCAAGGCGATGGGTCGAGAGAGTCCGGCTGGTGAGGTCAAAGGGTCAACCAGTCTCTCCCGATTCGATCCGTCTCAAAGTAGGTGGGCAAACGCATCGACCGCCAAGGCCTCAACAAACCTCACCATATGAACTATGAACCCGGACACCTCTGCTAAGTCACCAAACGTAGCGAACCACTTGGGGTGACCTATAGCAGAGGTGTTTTGGTTATCCAATAAATGGTTCCCGGGGCGGCGGTACCCATACCCGCCTCCCAAACTGAATTATTAAATAATTTAAAAATTCTTAATATATGTAGTTATCTACTTTATTGATTGTCTGAATTATTCTTCACTCCAGTTCCAATTTTAAAAAAAACTATACTTTAATGCAAAGCAAAGTTGAGTTCATTGAATGTTCAAATTGCACACATGAATAAATCATATTGCACACATGAATAAATCATATTGCACACATGAATAAATAATATTGCACACATGAATAAATAATATTGCACACATGAATAAATAATATTGCACACATGAATGAATAATATTGCACACATGAATAAATAATATTGCACACATGAATAAATAATATTGCACACATGAATAAATTATTTTGCACCTATGAATAAATAATATTGCACGCATGAATAAATAATATTGCACACATGAATACATAATATTGCACACATGAATAAATAATATTGCACACATGAATAAATAATATTGCACGCATGAATAAATAATATTGCACACATGAATAAATAATATTGCACACATGAGTAAATAATATTGCACGCATGAATAAATAATATTGCACACATGAATAAATAATATTGCACGCATGAATAAATAATATTGCACACATGAATAAATAATATTGCCATCGACAGCCGAAACATGCTTTTAGAAAGAGATTAGTGAGGAGCTAGGCATAAGCGTAAAGTTCCCTAACTTCGGGGGGTGATTCTACAGGGTTTTCCAATAAGAGGTGTTATTTTGATATTCAATCGTAAAAGATCAATGGTTTCGTTGCTTGTGTGGCACGTAGCGCCGTCTTGTTGAAAGGCAACGTTTTTCAGATCAACATCATCCAATTCCGACCATAAAAAATCATTAATCACCTCTCGATAGCGCAATCCATTCACCGTAACTGTTGCTCCCGCCTCATTTTCAAAAAAGTAAGGTCCAATGACTCCGCCGGACCATAAACCGCACCAAACAGTCACACGTTGAGGATAAAGAGGCTTTTCAACAATAACTCTTGGGTTTTCCGAGCCCCAGATGCGACAATTTTGCTTGTTGACGAAGCCACCGAGGTGGAAATGGGCCTCATCACTCAAGATGATTTGCATTTGATTCACTCAAGTGAATTTTAATAATTTCAATGCGTTGTTGAAGCGTGTATCGTTCCATTTTTATTAATGGCGTAGTTTCTACTTGTCAAATGTTAAAAAATGACAGCTTCAAAAGTAACATCTACCGAAATAGCGGGCTATTCAAAATAACACCTCTTATTGGAAAACCCAATACATGATTTTAAAAGTGGAAAAAACAAATATTTGTTTCGAAATTACAACGTTTTAAGGTAGTTTTTAATTTAAAAAAAGTTGAATTGTTCGTATGGGAAAATAAATATTCTTTGGAAAATATTTTAGTATGGGAAAAAAAATTTGGAATTTCGAAAAAAGTTATTTAACTTTTTTACTTCTACCATCATGTAGAATCACCTCCCGAAGTTAGTGCACTTTACCCCCGGACACATGATCGTGAGGAAGAGGATAGAAAAGAGAAAGACGAAGATTGTAAAATTCTTTACTGAGAATATGAAAATATAATTTTTGATATCCTACTAATCTAAGATTTTTAAATATTTACATACATTTTAAAAATGAAAATAACTAATGATATTTAAATAATCCCGCGTTCTCTGCCATTTTTTCGAGGTTTAGGGAGGTCTTTCAGTGTTCATTTTCAAAAAAATGTTTATTCCTTTAGCAGTTGTTCCATAGCGCATCGTATCAGCTTATATGCTCTTTCACATATATCGGTCTCCTCTGAAAATACATAAATCTATATAAATAATAATGTAAATGTTCGTTTGTTCAAAGTCTTAAATCTAAGAAAGTTCTTCACGGATTGCTTTGAAAATTTGACACAACTTTGCATTCGAATACTCGTGAGTTTTTATATACCTATATCATATATATGTCACCTGTGACAAGTTAAAACAGCGCCATCTTTTCGACAAACTTTATTTTTTTGTATACAGCGCCATCTGATTTTTATTTTTTTATTATTTATTAACGCCCTATCGGGCTTTTACATAGTAAGTTGACAGTATATGTATTTAAGTGTAACATGTACATGGATAAAATAGCTAAATATAATTTACTCATAAGGTAATTAGAAAATAACATGGTAAAGTAAATCAAATCAATAAGTTTACAGTATTTGTTTGCAAGGTGATGAATTCTTGGAATTGGTGAATACATAGAGTAGTTAGTATTGAGGTTATTGTTACATTTAAAAGTGTCTTTGCTTCGAGTTTGTCTGGCAGGTACATTCATATAAATTAATTCTAATAATTCAGGGCTGTCAATGAGAGATTTGATAATTTTGAATAAAAATAATATATCAGGTAGAACTCTTCTATCCGATAGTTTGAGAAGTCTGGTTTCAGTACGTAAGTTATTGTAATTTATAAATTCTATGGAAATATTCATTTTAAAATTGATGTACCGAAGAAATTTATTTTGTACCTTTTCTAAGACTTGAGAATGGACTTAAAAGCAACACGAATTATTGTTTCTCTATCTGCACAGACAAACTGAGCCATAGCAACGGTTGGCGGGTTACAGCTAGTTAATAATATTAGCGGTTATAGGTACCGCCGCCCCAGGAACCATTTCGGAATCAATTGATCGCGTTTCGATCGTCCATGGATCGTGTATACGATTTTTTTCAACTTAAGGGCTTAGTTAGTTCACCTCAATTTATGAATTAGCCAGTAATGTTGGAAAACAAACGACATTATCCAAAAAGTCGTGCATATTGACAGCTTATCCGACAACCATCAAATCAAATGCCTCGCCAAAAGCAGCGGCTTTTGTCTACCGACTTTAATTTGTCAATATAAAATTGATGTAGGGCTTTGTGGATGGATATAAAATTATCGGTAGTTACGCCAATCGATCCGACATTGTAAATTTATCGATTTCACTGTGGTAGACCCATAGATATGTATACGTCTTTAGATACTTTGCCGTGTTGCTCCTCGGGACCATGAGGTTTTGGTGTACGAGGATAGTAACATTTTTATGTAGTTTTGACGAATGCCAAGGATATTAATTTTTTTGAATGGCTAGAGAACCTAAAGGTTTTACAAATAACTACTCAAATTATGGATTTAAATGAAAGAAGAGTTATTGGTATGTCTTCGTTATCTGATAAAATGAGATACAGTATATTGGATTGGTTATTAAATATCCCGTTAAATTGTTTATGATTACAGAATGATCAACGTCAGAGGTAATTGCATTTTTGTTTGTGGTTAAAGGTATTGTTAGATTGTTTATTTTATCAGAAATCTAATGTATGTTAGACTTATTGAAATCGACCAGCTGTGTTGGTTGTCTGTAAATTTAAATAAGATAAATGGAGTACGTACTTCTGTCTGCAATACAGGTCGCAATAACATCAGAGACGTTATTCTCCTTGAACTGCAGCTCAAAGAATTTCTCTGCCGTGAGCTGGTTGAACAGACCATCCATGTTCATCACGTCCATCTTGTTCAGCACGCAGCAGATGAAGCACTGTAACACACACGTACATACATATATAGGTGCTCAATTGGTAGCAGTGCTGTCATTCAGCAGATTTCCAGAAAACGGTTGGTATATGCAAGAAAATAAATAGATCTGCGGGATCCCACAGGGATCGACTGCGGGTTCCCTCTAACTTTTAATCAGGTTTCCCACAACTTTTCCCTAAGTTTCTCTCAGGTTTCCATCAAGATCAATATATCATCTCAAGGATGTACTTTTGAGTGTGATATTTTTCGGGTTTAGATTGTTTGAGCACTCTCTCTCTCTCGTTTCTCGTATTAAAGAGACCTACATATAAATATGGAAGGAGAGAGGAATCATCGCATAGATGTCATATGTAAAATAAACCTTTGTGTATTTGTCGAGCTCCTGCGATCTTTTGTGTTTAAATGTATTATGTATTATAGATGAATGTTGATAAATTATTTTTTTGGTCAACTATTGTATCAAGAATTACGAATTATCTACCCCTGCTACGTGTTGAAAAATCTTGTATTTTTCTAACTTTAATTACGTTGTTTTCTGTCTTTATTTATTTATCTTTTATAATTTTGTTAAAATTGTTTTATTTACATTATTCTAATGGGCTTTTACAAACAAATGATATAATAATTTAGTGAAACAGTAACCATGAAGAAGTCCCACGTAGAATACCCATATAGAAGAATAGTGTTATACTAAGATTAACTATTATTAAAATTGAGGTAAGTTATTATATCCTTCTTGTAACTATACTCCATGCGGATGAACTGCATGCAATCTAGGTACAAGCGAGTATTCAAATGACCAGTTGTTGATCTTATCTAATGTTATTTTAGTATCTTCCCCTCAATCTCTCAATTCCACTGTCAATAAAAATTATGTTTTTTTAATATATAATTTGTAGCTTATGCGGAAACAGCACTAGCTTTTACAAACCAGTAAACATTTATGAAGGTTGGAAATGTAGGTTTTAAAAGGAGAAGAAGTGAAAGGTGACTTACCATGGGAGTCCTCTCTGTCTCGTCAGGAAAACTGCCACTGGTGTTCAAGGAATCAATATAACCTGAAAAAGATTTTTTATTGTGCTCATATTACATTGTATAGTTGTTTGGTGATCAGGTGAGGAGGCACGGAATGAAAGATGTTGTGAAGGTTGTGATATGATGCACTTTTACTGAGATAATACAGACGGAGGCCTCTAGCGTCAGAGTCGAGAAATAAGTAATTACAATCAAATGGATGGGTGGATAAAGCTTTACAGGGTTGAAGGCAGATGTCTCTGTGAGGTAGAGAGGTGGACCAATCGTAGGCCTCGATTTAATCTCCCACCAATCAAGAGGGTCCAAAAGATGCGAGGCGGCAAGTGGGCGTGGATTACCTAAACAGACAAAGGAATGGACTTTGGACAGGGAGGGGCTATCTCGATTTATTACAGAAAAAAACGGGAACCTTGTTAGTGGGGTGGTGCGGTGACGTCATGGGATTGGAATGCAAGGGAGTGACAAACGGGATCGTAAACCATCGACAAACGAGGGGGACGTGTTTCAAGAAAGGTAAGAAACATAACGCGAACGAACAGAGGACTGAGAGAAATTGGTAGAATCCTACGTTAAGACATACCGGAAGTGGAAATCATTGGGGGAGAGGGCAGTTATACGCGTCACTTAAAAGAAAACAACAGAAATAAGGGAAAAACAGACAAATTACGTAAGAAAAGTGGAAAAAAGCAAACATTGAACTTCTATCGTAAGCATGACGTGGGACTGCAAAGAAACAGCGTTGAGTTTACAGGAGAATGATGGCGCGAAGGTAGTTGCGAAAGGGATACCAAGAGAAAAAAGGTTGGCGTTTCAGACACTTGAAAGCGCTGATTTTGGAAAAAAATACGGACATGGTTTTGGGCCATCAAGGCACTAATAACAATTCAACGACGTAATAAAATTAACCCGCGTCTTATGGAGACGAAAACACATTAAAATTAATGTATAAACAATTAGTGGGGAAATTATGAGAGAGTACATTCGGGTTTGTTTTGACAGGGGCTTAAGGCCTCTGATTGATGCGAAATGAGTTGGGAGATAAAGACAGAAGATGGGCGTGTGGAGGTACTACCCGAGGTAACACCCAAAATTACAGAGAGGGGTTGCGAAAATCCAGTAATAATTCTTGGGAAAAAACTGACCAAAAGAATAGACAGGATATCAAACCGATGCGATCTAGAACGGGGAACAAAAACATAAACGACATGATGTAAACTGGGACGTCTCAACTAAAGCAAGTATCGATGGAAGCCTTAAATAGAAATAATCGGGGGAAAAAAAAATGGAATAGCTATATTAGACCGTTTGTAAGGGAAGAGAACTAAATGTTAGAAGTAGGAGACGATCGTACGCGGGAGATTTAACATACAATGGAATGGGGATGATTGTCGGGAGTGATTGATTTGGAAGGTAGGGAGGGGAACGGACGTGTACACCGTTTGAATTGTCGGAAGTAATTGGTTTGGAAGGTAGAGGGGGAAACGGACGTGTACACCGTTTAAATTGTCGGAGGCAAAGTGAAGAAGATCAAAGTTAAGCTCGTGAAAGCGTTAAAAACAAAGCGTATCACATCATAAACGACGGCCATTAAATAAATTGTGCGGACACGATAGCATTTAAAAATAAAAGGCCCGGAATTCACACTTCAAAAGGACAGCTCGCACTAGAGCGTTATATAGAAAACGCCGTATGGGAATTCGGAACCGCTTCCCAGTCCACGCTTGATCATTCTGTCACATGAAACGAATGCCAGGGTGTTAACCTTCTTGAAATGATCAGAATGGCCTAATTAGCATGATGCGAATTTGGACTAAATAGAAAAGAACATACGAGTCGATAAAGGTTAGAATAGCATTATTTGACGTGATTTATAAGGAAACAGAACTATAAAAGGGCTGAATTTAGAAAAAACTCGGAGTCTTTTCGTGAATTTTTGAGAGAGTTGAAACTCGCCGGGGACCGTTCAAACACGTCGCGCTGATTGGTATTTATTTGTGGACTTAGGAAGATTCCCTAGTCAAAGACATACAGTTAGATTCAGTGTTTGGAAAAAATAATATTAATATCGGACCTTAGAGAATTTTAGAATTTCAAAGAAATAGTTAAACACAGTATTTGGCGTAATAATAAATTAAGGTTGAAAATTTTAATTAGTTTAAATTCAGTGAAAAAAGAAAGGGATTAGAAACGACACTACGGTGTCGCGTTATAAACCGAGTTGTTAATACGAAGTGTTGGAAGAGGGGAAACGGCTATAATTCGAGATTAACGCGATCTTTCGTTGCGAGGAATTTAAACTAGAAAAAATGATAACAACAATAATTAAAGATAAAATAATTAATATCGGATCCAGAGAATTTCGAACTTCGGAGAATTATTCAGATTCAGTGTTCATGTCAACTTACGAATTTAAACTAGAAAAAATGATAACAATAATAATTAAAGATAAAATAATTAATATCGGATCCAGAGAATTTCGGACTTCGGAGAATTATTTAGATTCAGTGTTCATGTCAACTTACGAATTTAAACTAGAAAAAAATGATAACAATAATAATTAAAGATAAAATAATTAATATCGGATCCAGAGAATTTCGGACTTCGGAGAATTATTCAGATTCAGTGTTCATGTCAACTTACGAATTTAAACTAGAAAAATGATAGAAATAATAATAATACTTTTAATACTGGTATGAAAAGGGAAATTTAAATCGCGTACTCCATTAACGTGCGATAAATAATAACCATACCTCGTTATAACAAATAGTAAGAACAAAAAAAAATACTGAGATTAAAGAACTAAATTCAGGGAGATAATCAGGGTGCGCGTTTAAGCTAGGCATTTACAATCTGATAGAGGAATTATTGATAGGTGGACGGAAACAAAAGAACAGGTTGTTTTGCCGTCGATTATCCCGGTGGATTAGAGGAGGGGGGCTCAGGTAAGTAATTTGCACAGTTATAATAGATTTGCAGGCCAAGGATGGAGGCTACTAATCCTGCAGTTATTTGGAAGGCGCCAGTTGGGACCGTAATTATGTTACGTATTATCAAATGACATATGTATGCGTATATATGAATAAATGCATGAGTTTTTTTTTTTTTTTTTTTTTTTTTTATTAAGGAGAAAAAACAGATACAGATATCAATTGACAAAAATATATACGAAACATAAACTAGAGAATTCACCTGCATCCAAACTATTTCTCACGAATTAACTAAAACATAAGTTGATAACATAAATATCATTTATTCCATGACAAAACAATTATCAATTATTACATGGACTAGGACCGTAATCGGAATCTGTCATTAGAGTCCATTGTAGGTAAAGTACCTATTTATCGTGGAGATAATTCAAATAAGTGGGTCGGCCGAGCCGACTTTTGTAACACGATAATACAAAGGAAGAAAAAAAATATTCATTTCAAACCGGCTTTAAAATAGACAGGGCATTGACTCGAGTTGTGCTGAGGGCAGGTTGATTTATTAGGGTCTGAAAGGGCAAACGGCCTTGAAGATTAACTGGGACACTAGGAACAGCTGAGTCTGGAATGCGGGGTTGGTTTCGAAAAAAAATACGGCGGCTGAATGAATGGCACCTTGGGTAATAAAGACTTGCTTCGAGGATACGTACATAGCTAAAGTCATTCAACGGGAGGATCCCAAAATCAGCCAGTGTCTGAGGAAATTGAAGTAAATTTTGAGCTGCAATTGAAAGTCTACGAACATAGCTAAAGCCATTTAACGGGAGGATCCCAAGATCAGGTGGTGCCTGAGGGAAAAATTGAATAAACAGGGCGGCAGACAGGAGAGAGGTGGAGTCTGGGGACATGGCTAAAGGTCATATCTGAGTTGGTGATCTCTATAAATAAAATCATCAAACAAAAAAAATCGTAATATATTATGTATATTGTAAACTATTGGCGTGTATATTAGTATGTATATATCAGGCGAACTGGTTGGAATTCACAACTCCTTCTCGGCGATGCTTGGTCTGGGATGTACTGTATAAATAGTACATTGCAGATTATAAAAAACAAAACAAAGTAAGTTTATATATATTTCTTTATATGTACTGTCTGCAGGGGAAATGTATAGGGTCTGGTAACTATCGGGATGATACACTACGGCTGCATACACGTCCTCTCAGAGGATGGGAACCAGCCTAGGAAACTGCTTTCCACAAAAACCGCAAGTATATTTTTGCATATAGAACGAAACCGGTTCGTTCTAAGTAGACGTAATTCTCGGAGGAGTTGGGATCTGGGAGCGTGAGGACTCTGTTGAGATCTGGACGTAGTATGTGACGGCCACAGGAATGGTCGACTAGAACACGGTGACTGAGGCACCAACTAGGAGATTGGGTCGAATGATCATGCAAAACCCAGATCGATACGGATCATTTTCACGTCTTGCAGGAGGTAGGAGCCAGATCTTGCTAAGCAAAGTAATATTCCGAGTTCGTCATATATGCAACAACTGAATCGTACTAACACGCTTGAAATTAGTCTCATGTTTACCCCATCTAGTAGGAGAGGACGGCAAGCCAGAGGGCCCCGGAGAGCACTTGACTTCCGTTTTGTGTATTAAGGTTTTATGACAGGTCGGGAGGACGGCTTAGGTGAACTTCTAAGGAGATCAGATTAAGGGAGGTAGACAGTATGGAGAAAACGGGGGTTTTAGGTATATTGATCCAACTTCGATTCGTTAACTTTGAAATTAACATCTCTGACTTCATCCCTGTCCTAAAGAGAACTAGGGGTTACCAAACAAAGTAATTAAAAACTCGATACCATAAAGCAAAAAAATCACACAACGTTTGGTGGGATTTAATTACAACTAAATACGAGGGAGTTACGTTGAAGGTCGTAACCGGCGTATTAATTAACCAAGTACATTTGTCTTTATATAAATGTATATATATTATATATATTATATATATATTATTATATAAAAGTATATATATTATATATATTTTATATATATTGTATATATATATTATGGAAATGGGCCTCATCACTCCAGATGATTTGCATTTGATTCACTCAAATGAATTTTAATAATTTCAATGCGTTGTTGAAGCGTGTATCGTTCCATTTTTATTAATGGCGTAGTTTCTACTTGTCAAATGTTAAAAAATGACAGCTTTAAAAGTAACATCTACCGAAATAGCGGGCTATTCAAAATAACACCTCTTATTGGAAAACCCAATACATGATTTTAAAAGTGGAAAAAACAAATATTTGTTTCGAAATTATAACGTTTTAAGTTAGTTTTTTAGTAAAAAAAGTAGAATTGTTCGTATGGGAAAATAAATATTCTTTGGAAAATATTTTAGTATGGGAAAAAAAATTTGGAATTTCGAAAAAAGTTATTTAACTTTTTTACTTCTACCATCATGTAGAATCACCTCCCGAAGTTAGTGCACTTTACCCCCCGGACACATGATCGTGAGGAAGAGGATAGAAAAGAGAAAGACGAAGATTGTAAAATTCTTTACTGAGAATATGAAAATATAATTTTTGATATCCTACTAATCTAAGATTTTTAAATATTTACATACATTTTAAAAATGAAAATAACCAATGATATTTAAATAATCCCGCGTTCTCTGCCATTTTGTCGAGGTTTAGGGAGGTCTTTCAGTGTTCATTTTCAAAAAAATGTTTATTCCTTTAGCAGTTGTTCCATAGCGCATCGTATCAGCTTATATGCTCTTTCACATATATCGGTCTCCTCTGAAAATACATAAATCTATATAAATAATAATGTAAGTGTTCGTTTGTTCAAAGTCTTAAATCTAAGAAAGTTCTTCACGGATTGCTTTGAAAATTTGACACAACTTTGCATTCGAATACTCGTGAGTTTTTATATACCTATATCATATATATGTCACCTGTGACAAGTTAAAACAGCGCCATCTTTTCGACAAACTTTATTTTTTTGTATACAGCGCCATCTGATTTTTATTTTTTTATTATTTATTAACGCCCTATCGGGCTTTTACATAGTAAGTTGACAGTATATGTATTTAAGTGTAACATGTACATGGATAAAATAGCTAAATATAATTTACTCATAAGGTAATTAGAAAATAACATGGTAAAGTAAATCAAATCAATAAGTTTACAGTATTTGTTTGCAAGGTGATGAATTCTTGGAATTGGTGAATACATAGAGTAGTTAGTATTGAGGTTATTGTTACATTTAAAAGTGTCTTTGCTTCGAGTTTGTCTGGCAGGTACATTCATATAAATTAATTCTAATAATTCAGGGCTGTCAATGAGAGATTTGATAATTTTGAATAAAAATAATATATCAGGTAGAACTCTTCTATCCGATAGTTTGAGAAGTCTGGTTTCAGTACGTAAGTTATTGTAATTTATAAATTCTATGGAAATATTCATTTTAAAATTGATGTACCGAAGAAATTTATTTTGTACCTTTTCTAAGACTTGAGAATGGACTTAAAAGCAACACGAATTATTGTTTCTCTATCTGCACAGACAAACTGAGCCATAGCAACGGTTGGCGGGTTACAGCTAGTTAATAATATTAGCGGTTATAGGTACCGCCGCCCCAGGAACCATTTCGGAATCAATTGATCGCGTTTCGATCGTCCATGGATCGTGTATACGATTTTTTTCAACTTAAGGGCTTAGTTAGTTCACCTCAATTTATGAATTAGCCAGTAATGTTGGAAAACAAACGACATTATCCAAAAAGTCGTGCATATTGACAGCTTATCCGACAACCTTGATGCCTCGCCAAAAGCAGCGGCTTTTGTCTACCGACTTTAATTTGTCAATATAAAATTGATGTAGGGCTTTGTGGATCGGTATAAAATCATCGGCAGTTACGCCAATCGATCCGACATCGTAAATTTATCGATTTCACTGTGGTAGACCCATAGATACGTCTTTCGATACTTTGCCGTGTTGCTCCTCGGGACCATGAGGTTTTTGTGTACGAGGATAGTAACATTTTTATGTAATTTTGACGAACGCCAAGGATATATTTTTTTTTGAAGGGCTAGAGAACCTTAAGGTTTTGTATATTGGATTGGTTATCAAATATTCCGTTAAATTGTTTAACATTACAGAATGATCAACGTCAGAGGTAATTGTATTTTTGTTTGTGGTTAAAGGTATTATTAGATTGTTTATTTTATCAGAAATCTAATGTATGTTAGACTTATTGAAATCGATCAGCTGTGTTGGTTGGTTAATCTATTCGTTGATCAGACGCGTTGTCTGTAAATTTAAACAAGATAAATGGGGTACGTACTTCTGTCAGCAATACAGGTCGCAATAACATCAGAGACGTTATTCTCCTTGAACTGCAGCTCAAAGAATTTCTCTGCCGTGAGCTGGTTGAACAGACCATCCATGTTCATCACGTCCATCTTGTTCAGCACGCAGCAGATGAAGCACTGTAACACACACATACATACATATATAGGTGCTCAATTGGTAGCAGTGCTGTCATTCAGCGGATTTCCAGAAAACGGTTGGTATATGCAATAAAACATACAGATCTGCGGGATCCCACAGGGATCGACTGCGGGTTCCCTCTAACTTTTAATCAGGTTTCCCACAACTTTTCCCTAAGTTTCTCTCAGGTTTCCATCAAGATCAATATATCATCTCAAGGATGTACTTTTGAGTGTGATATTTTTCGGGTTTAGATTGTTTGAGCACTCTCTCTCTCGTTTCTCGTATTAAAGAGACCTACATATAAATATGGAAGGAGAGAGGAATCATCGCATAGATGTCATATGTAAAATAAACCTTTGTGTATTTGTCGAGCTCCTGCGATCTTTTGTGTTTAAATGTATTATGTATTATAGATGAATGTTGATAAATTATTTTTTTGGTCAACTATTGTATCAAGAATTACGAATTATCTACCCCTGCTACGTGTTGAAAAATCTTGTATTTTTCTAACTTTAATTACGTTGTTTTCTGTCTTTATTTATTTATCTTTTATAATTTTGTTAAAATTGTTTTATTTACATTATTCTAATGGGCTTTTACAAACAAATGATATAATAATTTAGTGAAACAGTAACCATGAAGAAGTCCCACGTAGAATACCCATATAGAAGAATAGTGTTATACTAAGATTAACTATTATTAAAATTGAGGTAAGTTATTATATCCTTCTTGTAACTATACTCCATGCGGATGAACTGCATGCAATCTAGGTACAAGCGAGTATTCAAATGACCAGTTGTTGATCTTATCTAATGTTATTTTAGTATCTTCCCCTCAATCTCTCAATTCCACTGTCAATAAAAATTATGTTTTTTTAATATATAATTTGTAGCTTATGCGGAAACAGCACTAGCTTTTACAAACCAGTAAACATTTATGAAGGTTGGAAATGTAGGTTTTAAAAGGAGAAGAAGTGAAAGGTGACTTACCATGGGAGTCCTCTCTGTCTCGTCAGGAAAACTGCCACTGGTGTTCAAGGAATCAATATAACCTGAAAAAGATTTTTTATTGTGCTCATATTACATTGTATAGTTGTTTGGTGATCAGGTGAGGAGGCACGGAATGAAAGATGTTGTGAAGGTTGTGATATGATGCACTTTTACTGAGATAATACAGACGGAGGCCTCTAGCGTCAGAGTCGAGAAATAAGTAATTACAATCAAATGGATGGGTGGATAAAGCTTTACAGGGTTGAAGGCAGATGTCTCTGTGAGGTAGAGAGGTGGACCAATCGTAGGCCTCGATTTAATCTCCCACCAATCAAGAGGGTCCAAAAGATGCGAGGCGGCAAGTGGGCGTGGATTACCTAAACAGACAAAGGAATGGACTTTGGACAGGGAGGGGCTATCTCGATTTATTACAGAAAAAAACGGGAACCTTGTTAGTGGGGTGGTGCGGTGACGTCATGGGATTGGAATGCAAGGGAGTGACAAACGGGATCGTAAACCATCGACAAACGAGGGGGACGTGTTTCAAGAAAGGTAAGAAACATAACGCGAACGAACAGAGGACTGAGAGAAATTGGTAGAATCCTACGTTAAGACATACCGGAAGTGGAAATCATTGGGGGAGAGGGCAGTTATACGCGTCACTTAAAAGAAAACAACAGAAATAAGGGAAAAACAGACAAATTACGTAAGAAAAGTGGAAAAAAGCAAACATTGAACTTCTATCGTAAGCATGACGTGGGACTGCAAAGAAACAGCGTTGAGTTTACAGGAGAATGATGGCGCGAAGGTAGTTGCGAAAGGGATACCAAGAGAAAAAAGGTTGGCGTTTCAGACACTTGAAAGCGCTGATTTTGGAAAAAAATACGGACATGGTTTTGGGCCATCAAGGCACTAATAACAATTCAACGACGTAATAAAATTAACCCGCGTCTTATGGAGACGAAAACACATTAAAATTAATGTATAAACAATTAGTGGGGAAATTATGAGAGAGTACATTCGGGTTTGTTTTGACAGGGGCTTAAGGCCTCTGATTGATGCGAAATGAGTTGGGAGATAAAGACAGAAGATGGGCGTGTGGAGGTACTACCCGAGGTAACACCCAAAATTACAGAGAGGGGTTGCGAAAATCCAGTAATAATTCTTGGGAAAAAACTGACCAAAAGAATAGACAGGATATCAAACCGATGCGATCTAGAACGGGGAACAAAAACATAAACGACATGATGTAAACTGGGACGTCTCAACTAAAGCAAGTATCGATGGAAGCCTTAAATAGAAATAATCGGGGGAAAAAAAAATGGAATAGCTATATTAGACCGTTTGTAAGGGAAGAGAACTAAATGTTAGAAGTAGGAGACGATCGTACGCGGGAGATTTAACATACAATGGAATGGGGATGATTGTCGGGAGTGATTGATTTGGAAGGTAGGGAGGGGAACGGACGTGTACACCGTTTGAATTGTCGGAAGTAATTGGTTTGGAAGGTAGAGGGGGAAACGGACGTGTACACCGTTTAAATTGTCGGAGGCAAAGTGAAGAAGATCAAAGTTAAGCTCGTGAAAGCGTTAAAAACAAAGCGTATCACATCATAAACGACGGCCATTAAATAAATTGTGCGGACACGATAGCATTTAAAAATAAAAGGCCCGGAATTCACACTTCAAAAGGACAGCTCGCACTAGAGCGTTATATAGAAAACGCCGTATGGGAATTCGGAACCGCTTCCCAGTCCACGCTTGATCATTCTGTCACATGAAACGAATGCCAGGGTGTTAACCTTCTTGAAATGATCAGAATGGCCTAATTAGCATGATGCGAATTTGGACTAAATAGAAAAGAACATACGAGTCGATAAAGGTTAGAATAGCATTATTTGACGTGATTTATAAGGAAACAGAACTATAAAAGGGCTGAATTTAGAAAAAACTCGGAGTCTTTTCGTGAATTTTTGAGAGAGTTGAAACTCGCCGGGGACCGTTCAAACACGTCGCGCTGATTGGTATTTATTTGTGGACTTAGGAAGATTCCCTAGTCAAAGACATACAGTTAGATTCAGTGTTTGGAAAAAATAATATTAATATCGGACCTTAGAGAATTTTAGAATTTCAAAGAAATAGTTAAACACAGTATTTGGCGTAATAATAAATTAAGGTTGAAAATTTTAATTAGTTTAAATTCAGTGAAAAAAGAAAGGGATTAGAAACGACACTACGGTGTCGCGTTATAAACCGAGTTGTTAATACGAAGTGTTGGAAGAGGGGAAACGGCTATAATTCGAGATTAACGCGATCTTTCGTTGCGAGGAATTTAAACTAGAAAAAATGATAACAACAATAATTAAAGATAAAATAATTAATATCGGATCCAGAGAATTTCGAACTTCGGAGAATTATTCAGATTCAGTGTTCATGTCAACTTACGAATTTAAACTAGAAAAAATGATAACAATAATAATTAAAGATAAAATAATTAATATCGGATCCAGAGAATTTCGGACTTCGGAGAATTATTTAGATTCAGTGTTCATGTCAACTTACGAATTTAAACTAGAAAAAAATGATAACAATAATAATTAAAGATAAAATAATTAATATCGGATCCAGAGAATTTCGGACTTCGGAGAATTATTCAGATTCAGTGTTCATGTCAACTTACGAATTTAAACTAGAAAAATGATAGAAATAATAATAATACTTTTAATACTGGTATGAAAAGGGAAATTTAAATCGCGTACTCCATTAACGTGCGATAAATAATAACCATACCTCGTTATAACAAATAGTAAGAACAAAAAAAAATACTGAGATTAAAGAACTAAATTCAGGGAGATAATCAGGGTGCGCGTTTAAGCTAGGCATTTACAATCTGATAGAGGAATTATTGATAGGTGGACGGAAACAAAAGAACAGGTTGTTTTGCCGTCGATTATCCCGGTGGATTAGAGGAGGGGGGCTCAGGTAAGTAATTTGCACAGTTATAATAGATTTGCAGGCCAAGGATGGAGGCTACTAATCCTGCAGTTATTTGGAAGGCGCCAGTTGGGACCGTAATTATGTTACGTATTATCAAATGACATATGTATGCGTATATATGAATAAATGCATGAGTTTTTTTTTTTTTTTTTTTTTTTTTTATTAAGGAGAAAAAA
This sequence comes from Hesperophylax consimilis, assembly GCF_061612785.1. NCBI lineage: Eukaryota > Metazoa > Arthropoda > Insecta > Trichoptera > Limnephilidae > Hesperophylax > Hesperophylax consimilis. Next base: position 23,155,984 of record NC_142857.1, on the reverse strand, counting down.
CAGATACAGATATCAATTGACAAAAATATATACGAAACATAAACTAGAGAATTCACCTGCATCCAAACTATTTCTCACGAATTAACTAAAACATAAGTTGATAACATAAATATCATTTATTCCATGACAAAACAATTATCAATTATTACATGGACTAGGACCGTAATCGGAATCTGTCATTAGAGTCCATTGTAGGTAAAGTACCTATTTATCGTGGAGATAATTCAAATAAGTGGGTCGGCCGAGCCGACTTTTGTAACACGATAATACAAAGGAAGAAAAAAAATATTCATTTCAAACCGGCTTTAAAATAGACAGGGCATTGACTCGAGTTGTGCTGAGGGCAGGTTGATTTATTAGGGTCTGAAAGGGCAAACGGCCTTGAAGATTAACTGGGACACTAGGAACAGCTGAGTCTGGAATGCGGGGTTGGTTTCGAAAAAAAATACGGCGGCTGAATGAATGGCACCTTGGGTAATAAAGACTTGCTTCGAGGATACGTACATAGCTAAAGTCATTCAACGGGAGGATCCCAAAATCAGCCAGTGTCTGAGGAAATTGAAGTAAATTTTGAGCTGCAATTGAAAGTCTACGAACATAGCTAAAGCCATTTAACGGGAGGATCCCAAGATCAGGTGGTGCCTGAGGGAAAAATTGAATAAACAGGGCGGCAGACAGGAGAGAGGTGGAGTCTGGGGACATGGCTAAAGGTCATATCTGAGTTGGTGATCTCTATAAATAAAATCATCAAACAAAAAAAATCGTAATATATTATGTATATTGTAAACTATTGGCGTGTATATTAGTATGTATATATCAGGCGAACTGGTTGGAATTCACAACTCCTTCTCGGCGATGCTTGGTCTGGGATGTACTGTATAAATAGTACATTGCAGATTATAAAAAACAAAACAAAGTAAGTTTATATATATTTCTTTATATGTACTGTCTGCAGGGGAAATGTATAGGGTCTGGTAACTATCGGGATGATACACTACGGCTGCATACACGTCCTCTCAGAGGATGGGAACCAGCCTAGGAAACTGCTTTCCACAAAAACCGCAAGTATATTTTTGCATATAGAACGAAACCGGTTCGTTCTAAGTAGACGTAATTCTCGGAGGAGTTGGGATCTGGGAGCGTGAGGACTCTGTTGAGATCTGGACGTAGTATGTGACGGCCACAGGAATGGTCGACTAGAACACGGTGACTGAGGCACCAACTAGGAGATTGGGTCGAATGATCATGCAAAACCCAGATCGATACGGATCATTTTCACGTCTTGCAGGAGGTAGGAGCCAGATCTTGCTAAGCAAAGTAATATTCCGAGTTCGTCATATATGCAACAACTGAATCGTACTAACACGCTTGAAATTAGTCTCATGTTTACCCCATCTAGTAGGAGAGGACGGCAAGCCAGAGGGCCCCGGAGAGCACTTGACTTCCGTTTTGTGTATTAAGGTTTTATGACAGGTCGGGAGGACGGCTTAGGTGAACTTCTAAGGAGATCAGATTAAGGGAGGTAGACAGTATGGAGAAAACGGGGGTTTTAGGTATATTGATCCAACTTCGATTCGTTAACTTTGAAATTAACATCTCTGACTTCATCCCTGTCCTAAAGAGAACTAGGGGTTACCAAACAAAGTAATTAAAAACTCGATACCATAAAGCAAAAAAATCACACAACGTTTGGTGGGATTTAATTACAACTAAATACGAGGGAGTTACGTTGAAGGTCGTAACCGGCGTATTAATTAACCAAGTACATTTGTCTTTATATAAATGTATATATATTATATATATTATATATATATTATTATATAAAAGTATATATATTATATATATTTTATATATATTGTATATATATATTATGGAAATGGGCCTCATCACTCCAGATGATTTGCATTTGATTCACTCAAATGAATTTTAATAATTTCAATGCGTTGTTGAAGCGTGTATCGTTCCATTTTTATTAATGGCGTAGTTTCTACTTGTCAAATGTTAAAAAATGACAGCTTTAAAAGTAACATCTACCGAAATAGCGGGCTATTCAAAATAACACCTCTTATTGGAAAACCCAATACATGATTTTAAAAGTGGAAAAAACAAATATTTGTTTCGAAATTATAACGTTTTAAGTTAGTTTTTTAGTAAAAAAAGTAGAATTGTTCGTATGGGAAAATAAATATTCTTTGGAAAATATTTTAGTATGGGAAAAAAAATTTGGAATTTCGAAAAAAGTTATTTAACTTTTTTACTTCTACCATCATGTAGAATCACCTCCCGAAGTTAGTGCACTTTACCCCCCGGACACATGATCGTGAGGAAGAGGATAGAAAAGAGAAAGACGAAGATTGTAAAATTCTTTACTGAGAATATGAAAATATAATTTTTGATATCCTACTAATCTAAGATTTTTAAATATTTACATACATTTTAAAAGTGAAAATAACCAATGATATTTAAATAATCCCGCGTTCTCTGCCATTTTGTCGAGGTTTAGGGAGGTCTTTCAGTGTTCATTTTCAAAAAAATGTTTATTCCTTTAGCAGTTGTTCCATAGCGCATCGTATCAGCTTATATGCTCTTTCACATATATCGGTCTCCTCTGAAAATACATAAATCTATATAAATAATAATGTAAGTGTTCGTTTGTTCAAAGTCTTAAATCTAAGAAAGTTCTTCACGGATTGCTTTGAAAATTTGACACAACTTTGCATTCGAATACTCGTGAGTTTTTATATACCTATATCATATATATGTCACCTGTGACAAGTTAAAACAGCGCCATCTTTTCGACAAACTTTATTTTTTTGTATACAGCGCCATCTGATTTTTATTTTTTTATTATTTATTAACGCCCTATCGGGCTTTTACATAGTAAGTTGACAGTATATGTATTTAAGTGTAACATGTACATGGATAAAATAGCTAAATATAATTTACTCATAAGGTAATTAGAAAATAACATGGTAAAGTAAATCAAATCAATAAGTTTACAGTATTTGTTTGCAAGGTGATGAATTCTTGGAATTGGTGAATACATAGAGTAGTTAGTATTGAGGTTATTGTTACATTTAAAAGTGTCTTTGCTTCGAGTTTGTCTGGCAGGTACATTCATATAAATTAATTCTAATAATTCAGGGCTGTCAATGAGAGATTTGATAATTTTGAATAAAAATAATATATCAGATAGAACTCTTCTATCCGATAGTTTGAGAAGTCTGGTTTCAGTACGTAAGTTATTGTAATTTATAAATTCTATGGAAATATTCATTTTAAAATTGATGTACCGAAGAAATTTATTTTGTACCTTTTCTAAGACTTGAGAATGGACTTAAAAGCAACACGAATTATTGTTTCTCTATCTGCACAGACAAACTGAGCCATAGCAACGGTTGGCGGGTTACAGCTAGTTAATAATATTAGCGGTTATAGGTACCGCCGCCCCAGGAACCATTTCGGAATCAATTGATCGCGTTTCGATCGTCCATGGATCGTGTATACGATTTTTTTCAACTTAAGGGCTTAGTTAGTTCACCTCAATTTATGAATTAGCCAGTAATGTTGGAAAACAAACGACATTATCCAAAAAGTCGTGCATATTGACAGCTTATCCGACAACCTTGATGCCTCGCCAAAAGCAGCGGCTTTTGTCTACCGACTTTAATTTGTCAATATAAAATTGATGTAGGGCTTTGTGGATCGGTATAAAATCATCGGCAGTTACGCCAATCGATCCGACATCGTAAATTTATCGATTTCACTGTGGTAGACCCATAGATACGTCTTTCGATACTTTGCCGTGTTGCTCCTCGAGACCATGAGGTTTTTGTGTACGAGGATAGTAACATTTTTATGTAATTTTGACGAACGCCAAGGATATATTTTTTTTTGAAGGGCTAGAGAACCTTAAGGTTTTGTATATTGGATTGGTTATCAAATATTCCGTTAAATTGTTTAACATTACAGAATGATCAACGTCAGAGGTAATTGTATTTTTGTTTGTGGTTAAAGGTATTATTAGATTGTTTATTTTATCAGAAATCTAATGTATGTTAGACTTATTGAAATCGATCAGCTGTGTTGGTTGGTTAATTAGTTGGTTATTCGTTGATCAGACGCGTTGTCTGTAAATTTAAACAAGATAAATGGGGTACGTACTTCTGTCAGCAATACAGGTCGCAATAACATCAGAGACGTTATTCTCCTTGAACTGCAGCTCAAAGAATTTCTCTGCCGTGAGCTGGTTGAACAGACCATCCATGTTCATCACGTCCATCTTGTTCAGCACGCAGCAGATGAAGCACTGTAACACACACATACATACATATATAGGTGCTCAATTGGTAGCAGTGCTGTCATTCAGCGGATTTCCAGAAAACGGTTGGTATATGCAAGAAAATAAATAGATCTGCGGGATCCCACAGGGATCGACTGCGGGTTCCCTCTAACTTTTAATCAGGTTTCCCACAACTTTTCCCTAAGTTTTTCTCAGGTTTCCATCAAGATCAATATATCATCTCAAGGATGTACTTTTGAGTGTGATATTTTTCGGGTTTAGATTGTTTGAGCACTCTCTCTCTCTCGTTTCTCGTATTAAAGAGACCTACATATAAATATGGAAGGAGAGAGGAATCATCGCATAGATGTCATATGTAAAATAAACCTTTGTGTATTTGTCGAGCTCCTGCGATCTTTTGTGTTTAAATGTATTATGTATTATAGATGAATGTTGATAAATTATTTTTTTGGTCAACTATTGTATCAAGAATTACGAATTATCTACCCCTGCTACGTGTTGAAAAATCTTGTATTTTTCTAACTTTAATTACGTTGTTTTCTGTCTTTATTTATTTATCTTTGATAACTTTGCTAGCATTGTTTTATTTACATTATTCTAATGGGTTTTTACAAACATATGATATAATAATTTAGTGAAACAGTAACCATGAAGAAGCCCCACGTAGAATACCCATATAGAAGACTAGTGTTATACTAAGATTAATTATTATTAAAATTGAGGTAAGTTATTATATCCTTCTTGTAACTATACTCCATGCGGATGAACTGCATGCAATCTAGGTACAAGCGAGTATTCAAATGACCAGTTGTTGATCTTATCTATTGTTATTTTAGTATCTTCCCCTCAATCTCTCAATTCCACTGTCAATAAAAATTATGTTTTTTAATATATAATTTGTAGCTTATGCGGAAACAGCACTAGCTTTTACAAACCAGTAAACATTTACGAAGGTTGGAAACGTAGGTTTTAAAAGGAAAAGAAGTGAAAGGTGACTTACCATGGGAGTCCTCTCTGTCTCGTCAGGAAAACTGCCACTGGTGTTCAAGGAATCAATATAACCTGAAAAAGATTTTTTATTGTGCTCATATTACATTGTATAGTTGTTATACTTTTATAGAATGAGCACAAATCTTATTCAATATCTACGTGGACTCTTGTATGCAAGAGCTGAAAGGTTTAGACAAGAGGTTCCCAAAGTGGTCTATATGGACCTCCAGGGGTCGATATTGGCTTGCTGGGGGTCTATGTCAGCAAGAAAAAAATTTGGGGGTCCACGAGATTCCAATGGGGGTACATATGAGCGGACCCCATTTACCTTAGTCAACATTTAGGAATTCCGTAAATGACACAATAGACCTAACACAAACATACTGAGAAAATACTAATTTGATATTTGTATTTTTATGTTTCGTGAAGTTGTTAATTGAGGTATATAAATAGAGTCTACGTTCCTTTTCTCGTCAGAGTTAATATATTCAAGCAAAACATTGCACATCGGAAGCCGCGAATTTTCCTAGTTCCCCAACTTATTTTTAAAAAACGTCCAGGGTAAAAATGACGTTCAACATTTAAATGCACTTTACACAGACTTCAAAACTAAGTTTGAGGATATTTTGACTGTGGAAATAGAACGTTGAAGAATCGGATATCATGTGACAAGAAGAACTGACCGGAATAAGCACTGACAAAGAACTTAAGGGGCAGTTCTGTAGGGCCAGCTACAGAAAGAAATTCCTGTTGCTTATCCTGCTTCATTTTCATTTGGTGTAATACCTCACAAGGGCGCCCCTGTCTGCACAGTGTAAAGACAATGGAACTATACCGCCACCCGTTTGTTGGACAGGCAAGGGAAGGGAATCTTTTTACTCAAAAAATAAATGATTATCACATGGGACGTTAATAGTTTTAGGAAAATTCAATAGTCGGCAGGCAGGGGGTCTACAGAAAAAAAAATTGGTAAGAGGTCTACTTCTTCTACGTCTTCTTAGCTCCTTAGATCAGATGGTCTTTGACCCCACAAAGTCATGTTACAATAATACATTTAATATCATACATCTGCTCTGATGATAGACACTGTAATGCTATCTGAAACAATGGCTAAAGAAGGATGTAGCGAAACCCTGCATAATACCTCAAAAATAAAACACTATTATACAACAATAAATTTTTCATAAAAAATACAAATTTCGGTTGTGTGTCTGTATTTCAGGTTCAATTAACTTTAGAACTTCGATTTGATTTGAATTTAAATGTCGTTTTCGAAATTTGAACTTAGAAATAATTGGAGAAAATATAACGCAAGCGATACAATAAGCAATAATATAAAATTTTAACAGAACAATATTTTAAAAGTTTTTTTGAAAATGGAATTGTAATATTTCGTTATCTGCAGGGGTCCGCGATAGGTATTTTATAAATAAAATAAACCTCAAAATGAGAACCTGCTGACAAGAACAAAATACTAGGAGTACAGAAAAGTGATTTGGTATTTATATTATTTACTGCTGTGATATTCACTGACAGTGCTTATTTGTTAAAAATCGCATAACGGGGAAACCATTTACAAATTATTTTTCCGCTATTTTCCATTAGATTCTTTCGTTCTTTTATATTCGAGTATTTATGCGTTGAACGTTTTTCTCGTGCAGAGACACGTTTCGTTGTACTGTAAAGCTAAGCAGATATTATAAAAAACAACATGGAATAACTAAAAATAGAATCATTCTCAATTTTGGAGGCGTTTTAGGATAACCAACACCTCTGACATAATTAAGTCACCCCAAGTTGACGCTACGTTTGGTGATTAAGCAGAATGATAAATGAGGTGTGTTCAGAATTCGCCTGCCCATCAGCTGCGTGGCGTGCCGGATAGGGAGATGCTGGTTTGGGGAGACCCTTTGACCAGTGGGAGACCCTAGAAAGACCCTTAGACCCTCACATCATCCCCATACGTGACATTTGTGCGGTTAAAACAAAAATAAAAATTCTTACTTGGGTCAATATAATACGAGTTATTGCATTGTTCCATGTAATCTAGTAGATCAACCAAAGTGGTGGAAGATACATTTCTCAGCATCTCTGGAATCGTTTCTGTGGCCAACTGAACAGACGTGGTACCAGCAGCTTTCCCAACAACACCGCTATTGACCTCTTTATTGGCTGAGGACAAAGTTACCACACAAAAGGTCACCATCAGGAACGCAACTAATTTGAAAAACGAATACATTTTTACCGTGGCTCGAAAACAGGACAATTTTAGGACAACTTTTTTATGTTTGAACTATATTAACTGGAAGCAAGACAAGATATTTATAGTGATGAATATGGGCAATTTGTTTTGATTTGAGTGAATGGGGGCAACATGCAACATTTTCGTTTCGTTGAAAATGCGAATAAATGAGTAAGGCATAAGTCGCATTAGGTCATTTTGCAATCGGTTTTTTCTTCATATTACTAAGAGAGTAGTTTTTCCTTTTTCAAACTGTTCAATTTTTAATATTAATACAGGGTGGGGCAAAAGTAATCACCTGATGTTCTTTTGTTGTAATTTTTTTTAATGATAAACTTTGGTATTGCTTTTGAAATTTGTTTATCTAATTCATTAGAATTTATTTCATCAAGTCAAAAAAAATTATATCAACCAAGTGGCCGCCGCCGCACAGTGGGCTGAAAATCGCCTCTCATAGACATAGAGACTTGAATTTTCAAGGTTATTTTTTGGCTAGAAATGGATTCTGCTGATCAAGTTGCGCCACAATACGAAGTATGTCAAGAAAATACAAACAAATAGTAGTATATCTTTATGTAAAGATATAATGGCCAACCTTATTATTCCAGAGATAGCCTCATTTTAATGTCAGTGCCATTCAAATTTTTCTTCAAAAATTATAACTCCTTCATTTGTACACGTAATTGCTTCATACGAAATTTTATAGCATAGTAATGATCAGCAGAATCCATTTCTAGCCAAAAAAAATACCCTTGAAAATTCAAGTCTCTATGTCTATGAAAGGCGATTTTCAGCCCACTGTGCGCCGCCAGATTTGATGACCATACGGGCCCGTTTTATGGCATTTTCCATCACTCTTGCCAATACTTCGGGCGACAGGTTCTCGCATTCCTGGCGACTATATTCTCCTTAAGGGATTCAACAATTATTCCGCGTTCTTGCAGAGTAAACCAATTGATGTCTTGTCGATTTGTATTGCGTTTGTTTACTTCACAAATGTCAAAACCGAATCGACATTTGGTTCCGTTTGCAAAAGTTAGAGCGTTTTTTAATAGGGTGATTACTTTTGCCCCACATTTTATTTTCTGATAGTTTTGAGACGTTGCTCTAATTTATTACCACAGAAATGAAAGTCAATCAAAATAACTTTTGGAGTTACTGCCATCTACGTTGGAACAGTCGAAATATACATATTGTTTAATATAGTATACTTCCAGTGCAACAGAAAAAAACTCTTGATTGTTGAGCTCTGGCGAATAATATGCAAATAATTTCAACTCGCAGTATTTTCCATCACGAAAAACGGAGTTTTAAGTAGATATTTTAAATGTCAACAATTGTATACTTGTTTTAATCGGGCAAAACCAAGTAATTAATGATATAATTTAATATTTAAAATTACTGCTTTGGTTTAGAACATTTGTAAAGTTGAGAGGAAGGGAAGGAGTTATTATTCAGATCTGTTCACCAAACACTGCTAAAGTTATTTGCGACGTTTCGATTCTTAGTGGCTATCTTTCACCATTGTGATACTGAGAGTATGAATTATAAAACACTTTAGAGAAGCTAGGTATCAAATTAAAAATTGATTGTGAGAAAAAGTTTAATTTATTTGCCCCAATCTCGCCTAAAAACTGCAACAGTTAATAATTGAATAATAATCACTAATGAAATTTTGATTGGGTACTATTGTGTTCTTAATTATTGCAATTATTTCTAATAACCGCATTCAATCATTCTGATTGTCCGGTGAAACTGAAAGAGTAGGGTTTACATTACATTACGGGGTACTTGCAGAGCCGTTTTAGGTCGACTTATGCCCTTCTTAGCTCCTACGTTTCTAGAGACTATAGGTCTTCAAATATGTCGTTAAATTTCTTCAACAAGAGATGGAAGATACTATAATGATCAGTGGTGGCTCTGCATAGAGGGGCGATGGGGACAGATCCCTCCAGACATTGCCGAAATCTGCTAAAAGAAAAAAAAACATTCGATGCTTTGTCTACGCCAAAATGAACGAATTCTACAAACATAAAATCAATTAACATTTGCAGAAATATGATATAAAAATTTGTTCCGTTTTTTACTGGAATCCGGTTTTTAGTTTGAGTTATTTATAAATTTATGAGAACTTTAATGCATCACGACATAATTAGTTATTTCTTTTAGTAAATAAGTTGAAACCATGTTTTATTTATAATTTTTAAGCGTGCTGCGGAATTTGACAAGTCAATATTGTATCTGTGATTCAATCCAACACGATTAACGCAATTTCAAGCAACATTTCAATTCTGAATGGTGTTCTTACAGCAGTATCTTTCACTCTGTTTATGGTCAAATGATATGATAGGCATTTTAAATTGCTTTAGTTTTCTTTCGTTCATTTTTTAGAAGCATTGTTTCTAATACCTCGTGAATTGTCTTTTCACAAATGCAATCCGTCAATGCTTGAATAAATACTCTAAAATAATATTCCTGCCCTTGAATGTGAATTATTTAATTGAATAATTACTTCAATACGACCGAAACAAAATTCTTCTATAAAAACTTGTCATTTTACCATCATTCAGAAAATAGTAATGTAAGTGAGTTATCTATACGCTCTATCTGCCAACTTATTTATATGCTCTATCTACTAACTGAGTTATCTATGTGCTCTATCTGCCAACTGAGTTATCTTTATGCTCTATCTGCTAACTGAGTTATCTATGTGCTCTATCTGCAACTGAGTTATTAGTCCAGTCAAGTTAAACATGAAAAGGGGGTTGTGCTTGCAAAAGGTCCAGTCATTCTGAATTTTTTATATGTTGTTAGGACCTAAACCAGTATTAAAAAAAAAATTTGCAACTTCGAAAGTGCTGTGCGAGCGGCGGTGGACCTAAAAAACCAGGAAATTTTCGGATTTTTTTCAGTTTTTGCTCAATATCTCAGTAAAGGAAGGGTCTGACCGGTGTAATCAGTATAAATACTTTTAAAGTAGACTAAATTTTCTATAATTTGAGACCAAAGCAAGCTATATAAACCCATTGGTTTTCAAGATATAGTTCTTCAAAAATAGGCAATTTTTTCGAAAAAGTGAAATTTTTTCGAAATGGTCACTTATTTTGTAAAATAATTTCTAAAATACGCATCTCACGTCAAATATTGTATGAAATAAAGTTGTTGTAAATTTAATAAGCTTTTATTTGAGACTAGATTGATATCTGTAGACTAAACGGTTCTCTCAAAAATGGCAGATAACCAAAAACAGTCATAAGTGGATTTTGGGTGAAATGCAAATAAACTGTTCTCACGTCTTTTTATGGTTTTATTTATAAAACAGTTAACAGATTTTTGATGAAAAAAAGAAAATATATTACATCTATCGGGAATTACGTCATCTTCAAACATTGTTTTATATACCTACATACCAAAATGCTTGTACAAACATCATGGTACCTACTATAAGGACAAACTACATGTACACAAAAAATAAAACTAATATAAATCATGTAGGTTTTTTTTTTTTTTTTTTATATTTACTCCACACAGGAGGCCCTGAAGAAAATAATTTCCCTCAGGGCCTATGTCATCTTTGGGGATGCTGTGTGGAGGGTCTTTTTGTGGAGAGGAAGGAGTGAACATGGGTCTTGAAGAGTCCCATGTTGTAGGAGGGAGGAAACACAGAGGCCGGCAGTTCGTTCCACAGCCGAGCTGTTGAACTTAAGAACGAATCGTAGAAGCGACCCGTTCTCATGTGACAAGTGTCAACTGTGTACAAATGTTGGGCGCGCGTTTGGCGTGTATCCCGACTACGCACCGGTGCCGAAGGGATCAATGACGCTAGTTCTTCAGAGCATCTTCCATTGTAATACCGATAGAATAAGGACAGCATACCTACCTGACGCCTGTGCTCTAAAGATTGCAGTCCGTTTGTTAAGATTGGGGAATCTATCAAACGGACCGCCCGTTTCTGCACAGAGTCAAGGGTTTTTTTCAGGTATTTTGGGGCTCCAGACCAGAGATGGCTGCCAAATTCGACAGTAGGGCGCACTTGCGATTTGTACAGGGTGAGCAGTTGAGTACTATTAAAGTATCTGCGGGCCCTGTACAGTACGCCCAGCTTCTGAGAGGCCAACTTTACTCTAGCTTCGATGGAGCCCCCGTACCTGAGCTGGTCACTTATAGTTACACCAAGCATATCAATGGAAGGCCTGTTCGGAAGATTGCTTCCGTTGAAGGAGACTAGATTATCATTTGGATCCCTTTTAGACGTAATCAGACAGGATTGGGTCTTTGAAACATTAAATTCGACGAGATTATTTTTACCCCAGGAGGAAATACTCTCGAGATAACCGTCCATTCTCTGCTTCAAAGCCCTCCGAGCCGTTGGAGTTTGTGTGCCCTTTGGGGGCTTGTCAAACAAAAAGCTATCATGAACTGTACTGTCATCCGCGTAACAATGAATCGGTGCACATGTCAAAAGGTCATTGATGTGCAACAAAAACAAAGTTGGAGACAGAACCGATCCCTGTGGGACGCCAGCATTTATGGAGTGCGAGGAAGAGGTGAAACCGTCAGCAACCGCCTGAATCGACCTATCCCTTAAAAAGTCAGCAATCCACGTACACAGGGATGCGGGAAGTCCGTAAGAATGCAATTTGTTGACAAGTCCTCGGTGCCAGACCCGGTCAAAGGCCTTGGATATGTCTAGTGCGACCGTTTGGGTCTCACCGTGACGTTCCAGGCACCGCCCCCAAACATGCGTCACATACGCGAGAAGATCACCGCATGAGCGGTTCCGCCGGAATCCGTATTGACGGTCGTTGATAATTTTGTTCTTCTCGAGGTATGTGAGCAGTTTGTCGTTGATCACACGTTCCATCACTTTGGACAGAACTGATGTGATCGCTATGGGGCGGTAGTTGGCCGGGTTGGAGCGGTCACCTTTCTTGGGAATAGGGTGAATTACCGCTTTTTTCCAACCAGAGGGCACAGTGCCACAGTAGGTATTGTGTCTTGGTTGCCAAATCATGTATTTCTTTTTATCTTAGCTGGGAGAGGCGCCCAGTCTGTAGTCGGGTCATCTTCATCGTCCGAGCATTTCAGCTCCACATCCGGGACGTTGATGCAAAATTTGCCACCGCATGACTGACAGAGGACTGAGCAGTGGAGCCCAGCCTTTCTACACGAGCAGCTCCCAGAGCATCCATTATTGCATTTACACGAAATTTTTTTGCAAAAGGGCAGGAGTTGCGGGATTCACCGTGGTGGGGATGGGGGTGAGTCCTTGAGAAGACAGCTTCCACCCCCATTCAGTGGGATTCAAGTTGACTCTCCGCCACTTCTACACTTGGAGGTAGCACCTTGCTGCATGGTGGCCTGCAGCATCTTCCGTCGGTGGCAAACGGGCGAGTTTTATGTTTGTTGAAGTGACAAACGTCTTATACCTCAGGAAATCCAAAGTATCCCTCGCGATGTCACCCCCATATAGAGCCACGAAGCACTTGATGCCTGCTTCACTCACGGCTTGTGGGGTAGAGTCTGGCCGAAGGAAGACCTCCACTTGCTCAGCAAGTGGTTCACTCTTGCTCAGAAGTGTGCTGATTTTGGTCTTTCCTTGGCCAAACGGTGCTGAGGTGGTATCGCACCCGGCAAACGCGTGGGTAAATAGTACTGTTCCTGGTATTTGTCGGGAGTCCTGGTTGTTGTAGGAGGTCGTAGAGTAGTGACAGCAACCAGCCTCACCCTTCGTGCTCTTCTGAAGATAGACGTTTGTCTCTTCAGCGCCTAAACTATTGAGAAGAACGAGCAGGTCGACATCTTCTCCCACTATGATGACCCGATCGGCATCTGCTATTTTTGATAACGCCATCATGACGATCTCTCGATCAGCATCTTCTTCGGCAACAGCCACTTCTACTCCCTCCTTCTGAAAGGCGTCACAGAGAAGAGTTATAAGGCGTCTCTTATTGTTTTCATTGCCCAAAACATGCTCTTGAGCAATTTGAATTACTGTGGATTCATCTAAAGTCAATTTGTAGCTGGAATGAGCTGCGTAGCGCCGGAGTCGTTCCGCTGTTTTGGTGTTTTTTTTGGTAGCATCTTCGGGTAGCCGTCAAAAACGATGGAGACGTTATTCCCAAAGTGGTTTCGGACGTAGGTGGTATAACGCGCCAAAAGTGCTCGAACCGTGCTTTTCCGCTGCCACACGACCTTGCGCAAGAGGTAGCCAACATCCAAAATGACGTGAGTGCTGGCATCTATCGGCGTGTGGCTGGAAAGAGGAGTGAAGGGAGAGTACAGAGTAGATTTTGTTCCCTTGCGCATCCCTTGTTCATTGAACAGAGACATCGGGAACGGGGCCAACTCATACTTGAAGTCATCCTGTAAATCCTGTTCAGATTTCTTTGCAATACACACTCGCTGAAAAATTGTGAGCGGATCCACAGCCACTCTTCTGTTTTTGTCCGGCAGTTTAACGGTTGAGGTGATCGATGCCAGCGTGGTAACTTTATTTTTCTGTTTTATTACTACCTTGTCGTACATTTTCCCCACAATTTTCATTACTCTTTCGAGATATCCTCTTAGCATACAAAAAATGTCCAGCTGCGTGGAAAAAAGGGAGCATCTTGTGGACAGTGTACAAATGAAGGTTCCAATCACCAGCACGCTCTGCCTGGATGAATAGTTTTATCAAAGTGGTCATACGAAAGTATTGGACCCACAACTGTGATGTTGGACCATTCGCTTTAATTTTCTCCAAGGCACTTTTAAATTTTGCCTTTAGTATTTGGTAGGTATCAATTTCTTCTGCTGATATAGTGAGATCTTTCAGTGTCTCGCAGCAATTTTTCAGTCTCGTCTTGCTCCTCAGGAGTTATGTCAACCTCATAAAAAACAATGCTGGCCAGTGTGAGGTTTGCCAAAATGTGGGCTCGAACAGCTCGTGAATATGCGTGCCCATTCATATGGGTACCCATGGGTATAGGTACTAATGGGTACTTGAAATTTGAAATAGTCGTAATTATATTATAACCCTAGGATAAACCCACGATGATTAATGGATTTACTTCGCAGCTCAATAAAACCATAAAAAGACGCGAGAACAGTTTATTTGCATTTCACCCAAAACCCACTTATGACTGTTTTTGGTTATCTGCCATTTTTGAGATAACCGTTTAGTCTACAGATATCAATCTAGTCTCAAATAAAAGCTTATTAAATTTACAATAACTTTATATCACACAATATTTGACGTGAGATGCGTATTTTAGAAATTATTTTACAAAATAAGTGACCATTTCGAAAAAATTTCACTTTTTGGAAAAAAAATGCCTATTTTTGAAGAACTGTATCTTGAAAACCAATGGGTTTATATAGCTTGCTTTGGTCTCGAATTATAGCAAATTTAGTTTACTTTAAAAGTATGTATGAAAACTACACCAGTCAGACCCTTCCTTTACTGAGATATTGAGCAAAAACTGAAAAAAATCCGAAAATTTCCTGGTTTTTTAGGTCCACCGCCGCTCGCACAGCACTTTCGAAGTTGCAAATTTTTTTTTTTAATACTGGTTTAGGTCCTAACAACATATAAAAAATTCAGAATGACTGGACCTTTTGCAAGCACGGATTTACATCTTGACTGCACTATATCTATATATTATGCTCTATCTGCCAACTAAAGTTTTTGCGGTACCGTAAAATGGGATGACTTTAATCTATTTCAACTTTGAAACTAAATAGCTTTTTTATAAACTCATTTGTATGTCGGAAAATGATAATGGACATTACTTGACATCTCTCGTAAGTCATTGTTTTACGCAACTATATTATATGGAAATTTAGATGTTTATTTTGTTTTATAATTAAAATGTTGATAAAGAGACTATAAGATGTTGAGTTTATTATTAATTGTGAATGTGTGTTACTGTTCAGTATTGGGAATGATTTGTTGATGTCAACCTCAAAGGCATAGATGTATCACTCAATAGATCTGTATCTACGGGATTTTTGTGTGACAAAATTTTGTCCTCAACTTAACCACAGATAACGGTCCTACGGGTTTACCATAGACGAGGGTAGAAAAAATTCAATACCATTTAAAAAATGTACGATCATAGGCAATGTAATTGCACTCAGCCATCTCCGTTCATTTATTAGCCCAAAAAATTATTTTAAAAATAAAAATGATGGAATGCAGAAAATATAAAAAGTTTTCCTCGGGACAACAAGGTTCTATCTGACAAAGCGCTGTCCTGAGAAAATGAGCTTTAAAGTATCGTTCTGTACAGACCATTTTCTCAGGTGGAAGCTTAGAGACGAAAAAGTTCAAGTTTCGAAAAAACCTGAAAAGTTTTCAAATTTTAACTTATTTGTAAAAGGAACGATGAATTTGAATAAATGAATGAAACAAAAAGAACTCTGAAGAAACTTTTCATGTTTGGGCTTTTCTACAACAATATATATACAGTAATACACAGTTTCTTTGTTTTTATTTGGTCGCTTAAAATTAGGCGAAAATCGACCACTTGACACATCAAGTCGCTCACACTCTAGGTTCGTTTTGGCGTGCGAGAAAAAAGTCCCATTCAATTGTTTTTTGCCGAATTCCTGGCGAGCGAAAATCGACCGCCGCTCTCACTGAGCCGCTTCGACTCGAGGATCACTATGGCGGGACGCGTTTTGAGCAAAATTCAGTATGATTTTCTATGAAAATGTTTACTAAATTATTTGTTCGGTGTAATTTGTCGACACAAATTTTGGTAGCATCTAGCGGCGGAAACTGGAAGCGCTCGCGGCGCGCTGTGCGAAAGCGCGCAGTTCTCACTCCGGCCGCCAGGTTCGCCCGACACGCAAAGAAATGATTTAATCGGGAGAGCTTCGCGAAGTCACGTGATCAAGCAAAAACTACGCGGTATGCTTTTTTATAAAATCTACACGCTCAACTTGATGATTGCAATCCGTACGTAGCGATGTGTAGGTTCAGCCGGATTGAGTCCTTGAGCCCGAGTCCTTTGCGGGAAGCGGGTCCTACTCCCACTCCTTTTCGTAATCAACCACTCCCAGAGAACTCGGTCTGGGACTCGGACCCGAATGCCTCCAATCAACGACTCCCAGAGAACCCGGACCCGAGAATGCCTCTAAGGACTTGGACTCGGACCCGAATGCCTCTAATCAACAACTCCCAGAAAACTCGGACTCGGGGTCTCGAACCCGAATGCCTCACTCCACCACCGGCCTCGCGAGTCCTGCAGTGAGTGGTAAGTTCTGGTGGTGAAGACATCTTCTGTTTACCTGCTTTACAGTAAGTGGATGTTTTGTTTATTGTTTAATATCTAGTACTTATTGGAGTTATTTGGGGTTATGAGTTGCTTTTCTAAACCGATGAGCTAATTAGTTAAATAATAATATCGACTGACATGTACTAATAAATCAATAAATTATTTGAGTGATGTAAAAAAAAATAAGTTAAGTAATATTTAATTTAATTAGGTGTATAAAAATTAGGCTGTGACTGGGGTTTTCACTTTAAAAAAAATTGATTCTTACCCTAGTATTGTCGATAGTTTTATCAATCAATTCTGTTTCAGCAATCAATTCTGCCATTCGATACAATTAACAGCATTCCTCAAAATATTAGTATTGAAACAATAAGAAATGATTATTGCGGCTTATAGCCAATGAATTCACCTAGATTTTACCATTTTTCCAATATTTTTAGACTCACTAAGTACTCTAGGATGTACCTAGAGGTATTGCAATACTTGCAAAAATTTGACGAAAAGCGCTCCAGTGGATGTTTTTATTTATCTTCTAAAAAACACAAGCCACTAAAAAGCATCTTGCCTATTATTTATAATATCCATAACACTTCATTGTAAATATTGTATTTTTGTTGTCACTGTTAATAACTACAACGACTACAGAAAACAGATAAAACAAGTTCATTGGATTTTGAAGGAACAACCTTGGAAGGCTCAGCCATCCGAAAGTTATTACCTTAAATCAAGCCCATTGTTCGTCCCTTTTTACATATTTAAAAAAAAATTGTTGGCTAAATCAGATAATTCGGGAGTTGCAGCCAAGCCGATTGTTTGTTACAGCGTTTCCCAAATGGTGGGTCTGGAGTCTGGATAAAATAAAAACTCTAATTAATTTATTATTTTACATTTAACTTCATCTCATAACAAAATATTATTGTCTTCTGTTATGAATTACGACTCTCATTTTGTGATACCTATGACATATTACAGCGCCCATAAGGTGATTTTTTCACAAAACGGCGCTATGCCAAATATCCAACATTATGTGCATCCTGTACTAAATAAATAAATAAAGATAATCTTAGGAATTTGATTCAGGTGGTTGTGAAATGGCCTCTGTCTTCCCTGACTTATACCGCAAATCAATCTTCCATATTACACACACACTAATCTAATAATCTCCTGAAACACCTTTCTCCGCTCTTCATGTCCAAACTATCTAAGCGGTCCTTCGACCAAGTATCTCTAGACAAGCCCTGT
This sequence comes from Hesperophylax consimilis, assembly GCF_061612785.1. NCBI lineage: Eukaryota > Metazoa > Arthropoda > Insecta > Trichoptera > Limnephilidae > Hesperophylax > Hesperophylax consimilis. Next base: position 23,137,944 of record NC_142857.1, on the reverse strand, counting down.
GATCTTAAAAATGCCGCCCGAACCAAAAACATTGGTTTACGTAAACATTTATCAAAAACAAAGTGCATTTTCTCGCAGTCCAAAGATCACAATAAGCATTGGTTTTTTACCTTTTATTGGTCTGTGTGGAGCAAATTTGTCCTCCAGTAAGTTCGCGGCAACAGAATCGCTAGTTTTGTGAAAATCTTTTTTTTTCAAACACAAACATGAGGCAGTCCGTAGTATTTTAGGTACGGGCTATCGCAAACTTTATTATTAACAAATTGATCAGTTATATGAATACTTCAAAAATAGATGTACCTAACAGATAGATCCGAGGCAGCGTACAAAGAAAAGTAACAAAAGATCAAAATGTTTAAATTCTTCCTAAGAAAAAAACCACGTTACGCAACAGATGCGACGGAACTCGATCGGTAGGTAGGTACCTAGTAGTATTATGAAATGACGCGTTAGGTGGTATTACTTTTGGATTGAAATTAGGTATGGGAGGGCTAATCTATACTTATTATATCGATGAAGCGGTAACTTCTTAATCTTGTGCATTACGCCGTGCACTTTTTCTCCATATTTATACTGTCTTACATTCCTTTAAAAAATATTAATTAAGGTTAGTTTTTTTAATGTAAATAGGTAGGTTCTAAAATGTGTAGGTACTGAATTAGATTTTATTTAAACAATACGTCAATATTGAGTGAAATAAAATTTTGTGGATCTGTGAAAAAAATAAAACCAAAAGGACTGCGGAAACAAGTTTGGGAAACGCTGAGAGGAATATAATATTCATTTTGTCACAAAATCATATCGACTACACGTGCTCCACGGCGCGGTGGGAGGTCTGCTGTGCACGCGTTTGTCTCGTGTGTTTTGCTGTGTGCCGGCTTTTAGCATGCGTTTTCTCGTGTGTTTCACGTGATAATTTCGCGGAACATTTTTTACTTTTTCATGGCTGTTTTAGAAAGTATCTAAGTATTCGCGTTTTTAGTTTTGCTCCCAAATCTGCCTGTAAATTTCTGGCAAATGTTTATTTTTAATGATCCTGAGACATATATATGTATATATTTGTGAAACCAAAAGGAAAAATATACAAATCAAGTAGGTATATAATATACACAAATCCCACAATAATATATTGAACAAAGTGTGTATGTATTGTAAAAGTAAAAAAAAAATGGACTGGAGTAAATAGATATTAAAACATGTTGTTAATTGTTAAAATTTTAATAGTTTAATGCTGTACCTAACTACTTCCTGACTTTGTTTTTAAAACATCTCGCCTTTACTGAGTTTCATTTGATAGAGGCTTCGACCAAGTACCTTTATCTATATCGATGGACAGAGATTATGAAAACGACAAATTCTCAACGACAACCGAAATTTATGTTACTACATTTGATTTATTACTGCTTACGCGTGTGCTAAAATTATCATCTGGAACTTGGAACCTAATACTACATCCGTTACGGCCTCGCATTAGCCGTAGCCCAATCAGCTGGAACACGACAAGACACGAATGGATTTCGATGAACTTCGCCAAAATGTAAACTGCACAACTCGCGACTCGGGTGCGATGGGTGACGGGATTGACTCCGTGTTCTCGTGTGGGTCCGAGTTCTTGTGCGGGTCCTTGTCCTGCTACGGGTCCGAGTTCTTTCGCGGGTTCTATCCGAGTCCGAGTGCCGAGTCCTTGGCCGGACCCGTGCGTCCCGGTAGTCGCCCAGTACCCAGTCCGCACCCAAGAACTCGGACCCGGGACCCACTCCAAGAACTCGAGTTCTTTTAAAAGGAAGCAGTCCTCGGATGCCTCCGGAAAAATGCAGAACTCACCCACCTCTAATCCGTAGCATATACGCCGTCCGCCTTTAATATTATCGAAAAAAATCATCCTCCGAAGGTTAAAGAACGTTATTCGGCCGTCCCACAAATGGCGTTCGGTTCAAAATGTGTCACAGTAACCGGCCAAACTTTTGACATTTGCTATTTTAACAAAAAATGCCAACAGTCAGCTTTTGGTCAGTCAGAAATCAGCCAATCATAGACACACCGAAGTGATGTGCTTTTATTTTAGGGATGTGATCTCAAAGAAACGATAAAATTTGTAGAGGTACTTACTTTGGCAGTATATTTTTAAAAATCGATAATGCTTTTGAACGAAATAAAATAAAGTTCGGTAAAAATAATTTGACACGGATACCGTCGCCCCGTAGTGAAAAACTACATCAATAGCGTTACGCAATTTTTTAATTTCTACCAGGAGCGCAGAAATTGGAAGAGGTTAGCCTCGGAGACATTCATATTTAAAGTTTTCATTTTTCATATTTTTTCGGTAAATTTTTAATAGTAGGTGCAGGTACCTACACAGATGGTACCGGGTGGATGGTACATGGATTTAAAATTAAAAAAAAACGATCAAATCTGTTCATGTACTTACTTTGGTAGTTCATATTATTAAAATCGATAATGCTTTTGAACGAAATAAAATGAAGTTTGGTAAAAATAATTTGACACGGATACCGTCGCCCCGTAGTGAAAAACTACATCAATAGCGTTACGCAAATTTATAAATTGTACCAAGTAGTAGGAGTAGGAGTAGGAGTAGGAGTAGGAGTATGAGTAGGAGTAGTAGTAGAAGAAGTAGGAGGAGTAGGAGAAGGAGTAGAAGTAGGAGTAGGAGAAGGAGTATGAGTAGTATTAGTAGTAGGAGTGGGAGTAGGAGTAGGAGTAGGAGTAGGAGTAGGAGTATAAGTAGGAGTAGGAGTAGGAGTAGGAGTAGGAGTAGGAGTAGGAGTAGGAGTAGGAGTAGGAGTAGGAGTAGGAGTAGGAGTAGGAGTAGGAGTAGGAGTAGGAGGAGAAGTAGGAGTAGGATGAGGAGTAGGAGTAGGTGTAGTAGTAGGAGTAGGAGTAGTAGTGGTAGTGGTAGTAGGAGTAGGAGTAGTAGTAGGAGTAGTAGTGGTAGTGGTAGTGGTGGTGCAGGTACCTACGCAGATGGTACCGGGTAGAGGTCATACAAAAAACCGTACATACGATATGGGTATCAAATTACGCGTCTCGACTTACAGAATCCGAATGGCTCCGTGAAAAAATGATCGGTAAGCTCCTTGGCTCTTTTTTTTCTCAAAATATTCATTTCTTTCTAAACAAAAATATATTTTAATACATTTGTGGTCACACATTCATTGCTTCATTCACATGCAAGCATACATATTTTGCGTGTTAATTGAGCAATTTACGCAAATTACGCGTCTCGACTTACAAAATCCGAATGGCTCAGTGAAAAAATGATCAGAAAGCTCCTTGGCACTTTTTTTTCTCAAAATATCCATTTCTTTCTATCCATACATATATTTTAATATATTTGTGGTCACACACTCATAGTTTCATTAATTTGCCAAAATACATATAACATTTTTAAAAGTTTTTAAATTTTGCGTGTTAATTGAGCAATTCTTTTTCCAAAATAACAACTTTTGAAGAATGTCGTTGACAAAAACCGTACATACGATATGGGTATCAAATTACGCGTCTCGACCTACACAACCCGAACGGCTCGGTGAAAAAATGATCAGTAAGCTCCTTGGCTCTTTTTTTTCTCAAAATATTTATTTCTTTTTATAAAATTTTGTAGTCCCACACTCTTCGTCTTATCTACATTCAAACATCAGATCGCTTATCACATTTACCCATTAGTTGCCTGCAACGGGCAAAAAGCTAGTACATATATTAATACTCAGTTTCTTTGTTTTATTTGGTCGCTTAAAATTAGGCGAAAATCGACCACTTGAACCTTCAAGTCGCTCACACTCTAGGTTCATTTTCGTGTGCTTGAAAAAAGTTGCCTTTCTTTTGTTTCAGGCTTCACGCGAAAGTAGACCGAGACGTCTCTCTGTTTGCATAGAATTCGAGTTCAATTTTGCGTGTAAAAACGTGAAACAGCAGTCAGTTTTTTTATTTGGAAACTCTACGGCTGGAAAATTAGAGGAACTCTGTCGACAGAAACTGGAAACGTTCGAGGCGCGCCGTGCTCAAGTACCGAGGTTCACTCTCCCGCCGCCAGGACTGCCCCACTATGGCAAAAAAACGATTTGCGTCAGAGCTTCCAAATCTGGGAATCGTACCACGTGGTCTGCCGAATTTTGCAGAAATCACGAGTGTTGCCACGCGCGCGGTTTCGAAACGGCCAAATTTTGGTGCATTTTCGCAACGTTTCGTTTTCATAGATCGGGATGATCTGCAAAACTTTTTCTCCTTCACCGTTTATGTTTTTATTCAACATCGAACGCACCCCGAACGCGAAATCATAAAAAAAAAATTTCTTGCGCCTTTTTGCTCGAAAATTTTGCGTTTTTCGCATGACTCGAACGTAAATTAAAAACACGATTGATTTTTATCGAGCGTCGGGTCTGAATTGATCAGGTATCGTTGATTTTTTTTTTTAAATTTCACGAAAAGTTGTACGAAATATCCCGATTTTTAGGGTAATAGGTTAAATTTATGTGTAAATGTTTTTCTTTGAATAATGGCATCATTGGAAAAGAAATAGTCACGTGGTAACGACGAAACCACGTGGTACGATTTATTTATAAAATGTACATGGTCATCCTAATGATTAAATTCCGTCGCAAACACGCAGTCTGCAGGTGAAATTATCGAAAAAATTCATCCTCCGAAGGTTAAGGAACGTTATTCGGCCGTCCCACAGATGGCGCTCGGTTCAAAATGTCTTACAGTAACCGGATAAACTTTTGACATTTGCAATTTGACCCGAAAAATGCCAACAGGCGGGCTTTTGTATAATCAGAAATCAGCCAATCATAGACAAGCACCGAAGAGATGTTTTATTACATAGTGATGTTACTTCAAAGAAACGATAAAATTTGTAGAGGTACTTACTTTGGCAGTATATTTTTAAAAATCGATAATGCTTATGAACGAAATAAAATAAAGTTCGGTAAAAATAATTTGGCACGGATACCGTCGCCCCGTAGTGAAAAACTACATCAATAGCGTTACGCAGATTTTTAATTTCTACCAGGAGCGCAGAAATTGGATGAGGTTAGCCTGGAAGCGATTCATATTTAAAGTTTTCATTTGTTTATTTTTTAACGAGTAGGTGCCTAATTGCGTTATGCAAATATTTTTTCGGTAAATTTTTAATAGTAGGTGCAGGTACCTACACAGATGGAATTCAAAGAAACAATAAAATATATGAACTTACTTTGGCAGTATATATTTTTTTAAATCGATAGTGATTTTGAACGAAATAAAATAAACTTTGGTAAAAATAATTTGACACGGATACCGTCGCCCCGTAGTGAAAAACTACATCAATAGCGCAACGCAAATTTATAAATTGTACCAAGTAGTAGTAGCAGCAGTAGGAGTAGTAGTAGTAGTTGTAGGAGTAGGAGTAGGAGTAGGAGTAGGAGTAGGCGAAGGAGTAGGAGTAGGAGTAGGAGTAGGAGTAGGAGTAGGCGTAGGAGTAGGAGTAGGAGTAGGAGTAGGCGTAGGAGTAGGAGTAGGAGTAGGAGTAGGAGTAGGAGTAGGAGTAGGAGTAGGATTAGGAGTAGGAGTAGGAGTAGGAGTAGGAGTAGGAGTAGGAGTAGGAGTAGGAGTAGGAGTAGGAGTAGGAGTAGGAGCCGGAGTAGGAGTAGGAGTTGTAGTTGTAGTTGTAGTTGTAGTAGTGGTACCGTCGCCCCGTAGTGAAAAACTACATCAATAGCGTCACGCAAATTTATAAATTGTACCCAGAGCGCAGAAGTTATATAGGGTGAAGCGGTGTTATTGTTTTGTAAAATAAACATTTTTTAATCAAAAATTTTTCCAGTTTGAGTGTTTGTAATAAATTTGAGAGGCGGGCATGGGTACCGTCGCCCCGGGAGCCATTCATATTTTAAGTTTTTGTCTCTTTATTATTAACGAGTAGGTACCTAATTGCGTTATGAATATATTTTTTTGGTAATTTTTTTTTAAATATATTAAATTTGAAGATTTTTTTTTATATAATTTTTTCCAATAAAAGTTTTACATTTTACATGTTTGTAGAGCGATGTTTTTTTCCAAAATAAAACTCGCTGGGACTTTTGAAGAATGTCGGTGACAAAATCCGTACATACGATATGGGTATCAAATTACGCGTCTCGACTTACAGAATCCGAATGGCTCGGTGAAAAAATGATCGGTAAGCTCCTTGGCTCTTTTTTTTCTCAAAATATTAATTTCTTTCTAAACAAAAATATATTTTAATACATTTGTGGTCACACATTCATTGCTTCATTCACATGCAAGCATACATATTTTTCATGTTAATTGAGCATTTTTTTTTCCAAAATAACAACTTTTGAAGAATGTTGGTGAGAAAAACCGTACATACGATATGGGTATCAAATTACGCGTCTCGACTTACAGAATCCGAATGGCTCGGTGAAAAAATGATCGGTAAGCTCCTTGGCTCTTTTTTTTCTCAAAATATTCATTTCTTTCTAAACAAAAATATATTTTAATACATTTGTGGTCACACATTCATTGCTTCATTCACATGCAAGCATACATATTTTTCGTGTTAATTGAGCAATTTTTTTTTCCAAAATAACAGTTTTGAAGAATGTTGGTGACAAAAACCGTACATACGATATGGGTATCAAATTACGCGTCTCAACTTACAGAATCCGAATGGCTCGGTGAAAAAATGATCGGTTAGCTCCTTGGCTCTTTTTTTTCTCAAAATATTCATTTCTTTCTAAACAAAAATATATTTTAATACATTTGTGGTCACACATTCATTGCTTCATTCACATGCAAGCATGCATATTTTTCGTGTTAATTGAGCAATTTTTTTTTCCAAAATAACAACTTTTGAAGAATGTTGGTGACAAAAACCGTACATACGATATGGATATCAAATTACGCGTCTCGACCTACACAACACGAATGGCTCGGTGAAAAAATGATCAGTAAGCTCCTTGGCTCTTTTTTTTCTCAAAATATCCATTTCTTTTTTTAAATTTTGTAGTCCCACACTCTTCGTCTCATCTACATTCAAACATCAGATCGCTTATCACATTTACCCATCAGTTGCCTGCAACGGGCAAAAAGCTAGTACATATATTAATACTCAGTTTCTTTGTTTTTATTTGGTCGCTTAAAATTAGGCGAAAATCGACCACTCGACCCCAAGTCGCTCACACTCTAAGGTTCGTTTTGGCGTGAAAGTAGCAAAAAAGTTGCCTCTCATTTGTTTCAGGCTTCAAGCAAAAGTAGACCGAGACGCCTCTCTGCGGGCATAAAACCCGGGGTTCAATTTGGCGTGGAAAACTCGAAATACCGTGTAATCCGGTTTTTGTATGAAAATGTTTACTAATTTTTTCGTTCGGGATAATTTGTCGACAAAAATTTGAGTAGCATCTAGCGGCGGAAACTGGAAGCGCTCGCGGCGCTATACGAAAGGGCGCATTTCTCTCTCCGGCCGCCAGGTTCGCCCGACAAGCAAAAAAATGATTTAATCGGGAGAGCTTCGCGAAGTCACGTGGTCTAGCGAAAACTACGCGGTATGCTTTTTTTATAAAATCGACACGCTCAACTTGATGATTGCAATCCGCAGCAAATACGCCGTCCGCCTTTAATATTATCGAAAAAATTCATCCTCCGAAGGTTAAGGAACGTTATTCGGCCGTCCCACAGATGGCGTTCGGTTCAAAATGTGTCACAGTAACCGGCCAAAGTTTTGACATTTGCTATTTTAACAAAAAATGCCAACAATCGGGCTTTTGGTTAGTCAGAGATAATAGCCGATCGTAGACAAGCAGCGAAGTGATGTGCTTTTATTTTAGGGATGTGATCTCAAAGAAACGATAAAATTTGTAGAGGTACTTACTTTGGCAGTATATTTTTAAAAATCGATAATACTTTTGAACGAAATAAAATAAAGTTCGGTAAAAATAATTTGACACGGATACCGTCGCCCCGTAGTGAAAAACTACATCAATAGCGTTACGCAGATTTTTAATTTCTACCAGGAGCGCAGAAATTGGATGAGGTTAGCCTGGAAGCGATTCATATTTAAAGTTTTCATTTGTTTATTTTTTAACGAGTAGGTGCCTAATTGCGTTATGCAAATATTTTTTCGGTATTTTTTTAATAGTAGGTGCAGGTACCTACACAGATGGTACCGGGTAGACGTCCTAGGTAGGCAGGTACTGACAGCGTGATTTAGCCCGTTTTCTAGGTTCGGTCCGTAGTGTTGTTTTATAACGTATGGATTGAAAATTTAAAAAAAACCGATCAATAATTTGGCACGGGTACCGTTGCCCCGTGGTGAAAAACAACATCAATAGCGTCACGCAAATTGATAAATTGTACCAAGTAGTAGAAGTAGTGGTAGTGGTAGTGGTAGGGGTAGGGGTAGTGGTAGTGGTAGTGGTAGGGGTAGGGGTAGGGGTAGTGGTAGGGGTACGGGTAGGGGTAGTGGTAGTGGTAGGGGTAGGGGTAGGGGTAGGGGTAGGGGTAGGGGTAGGGGTAGGGGTAGGGGTAGGGGTTGGGGAAGGGGTAGTGGTAGTGGTAGGGGTAGGGGTAGGGGTATGGGTAGGGGTAGGGGTAGGGGTAGGGGTAGGGGTAGGGGTAGGGGAAGGGGTAGGGGTAGGGGTAGCGGTAGGGGTAGGGGTAGGTGTAGGGGCAGGGGTAGGGGTAGGGGTAGGGGTAGGGGTAGGGGTAGTGGTAGTGGTAGTGGTAGTGGTAGGGGTAGTGGTAGGGGTAGGGGTAGGGGAAGGGGTAGGGGTAGGGGTAGTGTAGTGGTAGTGGTAGATTTTAAATTTAAAAATAAAAAATTTCCAATAAGAGTTTTTACATTTTGCTTTTGTTTATAGAGCAATGTTTTTTTCCAAAATAAAACTCGCTGGGACTTTTGACGAGTGTCGGTGACAAAAACCGTACATACGATATGGGTATCAAATTACGCGTCTCGACTTACAAAATCCGAATGGCTCAGTGAAAAAATGATCAGAAAGCTCCTTGGCACTTTTTTTTCTCAAAATATCCATTTCTTTCTATCCATACATATATTTTAATATATTTGTGGTCACACACTCATAGTTTCATTTATATGCCAAAATACATATTACATTTTTAAAAGTTCTTAAATTTTGCGTGTTAATTGAGCAATTTTTTTTCCAAAATAACAACTTTTGAAGAATGTTGGTGACAAAAACAGTACATACGATATGGGTATCAAATTACGCGTCTCGACTTACAAAATCCGAATGGCTCAGTGAAAAAATGATCAGAAAGCTCCTTGGCACTTTTTTTTCTCAAAATATCCATTTCTTTCTATCCATACATATATTTTAATATATTTGTGGTCACACACTCATAGTTTCATTTATATGCCAAAATACATATTACATTTTTAAAAGTTCTTAAATTTTGCGTGTTAATTGAGCAATTTTTTTTCCAAAATAACAACTTTTGAAGAATGTTGGTGACAAAAACAGTACATACGATATGGGTATCAAATTACGCGTCTCGACTTCCAGAATCCGAATGGCTTGGTGAAAAAATGATCGGTAAGCTCCTTGGCTCTTTTTTTTCTCAAAATATTCATTTCTTTCTAAACAAAAATATATTTTAATACATTTGTGGTCACACATTCATTACTTCATTCACATGCAAGCATACATATTTTTCGTGTTAATTGAGCAATTTTTTTTTCCAAAATAACAACTTTTGAAGAATGTTGGTGACAAAAACCGTACATACGATATGGATATCAAATTACGCGTCTCGACTCACAGAATCCGAACGGCTCGGTGAAAAAATGATCAGTAAGCTCCTTGGCTCTTTTTTTTCTCAAAATATTCATTTCTTTCTAAACAAACATATATTTCAATACATTTGTGGTCACACATTCATTGCTTCATTCACATGCAAGCATACATATTTTTCGTGTTAATTGAGCAATTTTTTTTTCCAAAATAACAACTTTTGAAGAATGTTGGTGACAAAAACCGTACATACGATATGGATATCAAATTACGCGTCTCGACCTACACAACACGAACGGCTCGGTGAAAAAATGATCAGTAAGCTCCTTGGCTCTTTTTTTTCTCAAAATATCCATTTCTTTTTTTAAATTTTGTAGTCCCACACTCTTCGTCTCATCTACATTCAAACATCAGATCGCTTATCACATTTACCCATCAGTTGCCTGCAACGGGCAAAAAGCTAGTCGAATTTTAAACTTTTCTTCTATAACTTGAATAGAAAAATGGAAAAACTCATAGTTAGATATTTTTAATTTCACTTTAACAATAAGTTAATACAGGATAATCATTTATTAATAAAATGAATAAGGTTGAGGTTGATGTAATGGAGAACATTATGTATGCGTAGAAGGCATCGGCAAAGGCATTTTTTTAACTAGCCACTAAACGTCTTTTTGCACTAGATTGCGAAATAACACATAACAGTCATAAACCGACGTATAATTTTCTAGTAGTTATCGGATTAAACAATGATATAGTATAATTAATTTCGAACTCGAACTTAGCGAGGAAGGACTCTTAGGTCGAGTTGAACTCATTTCACGGCTTAATATTTTTTTCACGAAGAACTTAAGCAAGCAACATTTTAGATAGAAGGTTTAGTCCACGTTTGACAACTGGCACGTGGCCTACATTTAAGGTTTAATTTTTGACGAATGAGTACCTTCCCAAAATATTATTTCTTCTCTAATGTATGAAATATTAAGTAAAAAACAATTATAGCGTATAGCAAATATTTGGGGTCCTGATATTGTTTCTTTAAGTCTCTGCATACCCATTTTCTCCGATTTATAACAAGTTTCTCTCTAACTGTTTAAGTTATTTTTTAAGATAATATCTACACATCAGTTATGCCAAAACGTTAATTATATGAAATTCCCTCGATAGAAAAATACAGTGAAAAATATGCACGAAAGTAATTTAAAACACGTTTTGTTCTGTCATTTAATATGTTACAGGCATGAAAAAATTCACAGTGTATCTTTAAATGCAACTAAAGCATTTGTAGAGAGATTTTTACTCTATTTCAAACGAGTCATGTTTTTTTTTAATAATTTCTAAATTTTCGCTTAAGGCGATGCCATACCTAGTAATTCAAAATCATGTGTTTTTGGTTTGAAAATTTGGTGGCCTAGAAATGTTTCAGATGCTTTAATTAAATACTGAAAGTAGAATACATCTTGGCCTTTGAAATAATCGAGTATTTTTTAGATAAGTCTTTTTATAAGCACAGAAAAAAAATAATGTAAAGGCCTATGAAAACTGCTTTAAAGTTCAAAACCTCCTTCTTACGAACCCATTTTCGGTTATGATTTTATTGTATAATGTGGGAAATTAAGTTATTTATAAAATGGACAAAAAAAAATAAATATTTATGCCTGAACATCCACAAAATAAAATAAAAGGCAATTTTAGGTCATGTTTTTTTCTTGCATAAATCAAATCAGGCGGATGGTGTTAAGCGGGAATTAAAACCTTATCGCCATCTCTGTAAGGGTTGTTATTGATAGCGGCTCAATTTAAAATATTACACGACGTAGTGCATCGCCTTCATTATTATCGTTTTTTTTAAATTGCGCGCTCCCTTTAACATTCGTATTTACATATCTCCCTTTCAAACCATCTTTGAACGTTTACTACGGGGCCTATTAAAAAAATAATCGTTTGAAGATTTTATCTAACGAAATTCTGCAACATTAGCAAAAAAGATCGTGCGAATCCCCAAACAAAATGTCAACACGATTTAATTAGACGTAAAAATTCACGTTTTAATCAGCATCAAAACCGTATAAATATTCCAAGACCAGGCAAGATTCAATAATTATTTAGAACTTTGTCTACAAGAGTTGACAAAATGAAGTTACCACTGATTTTTTTCCTGGTGGCCATCTTTGGCATTGCAGTTGTTTGCGGACACCATTGCAACAGAGACGGACCAAGAAAGGTGAATAAAATATTTATTTTCAAAAATGTAATGATTATCTATTTAGTTTTAGAATTAGTTTTTGATTAAATATGATTTAAGATTTTCACGGCCAAAAGTATTTTTGTTATTTGTTTTTGTGGTGTTATGCCGTGTTGCGCTAACTCCTTCTTTAGCCAACGTTTCGGACAGCATTGCAGTGTCCATCATCAGGGCAGATGTGTTATTTGAGGTTGTGTTAAAATGTGAGCTTATGTATGAGGTTGTGATACCGTGTTGCCAGCTCCAACCCTCTGAGCTAACATTAACGTATCATTTTTTATTTAAAGTGGTTTTCTTCGTTTAGCTCTGGTGTATCCGTCAATTACCGGATACCAAGAACTATTAAGCTTAGCTCCATCGTCTCTATTAATGTTTACGGGATTTTTATGAATTTCAATGGCCTCCGTAATCACCCGTGCTCTATAAGTTTTGGGTCTCCCCAGGATTTCAGGAACAAATCCAAAATTTGTTAGTTTTTGTTTACTTGCTTTTGCTTCTGGTGCCCCCTCCTATCGGAGGTGTGACACCGAACCTGGTAGTCTACACCTTGGAGGAATAATACGCGTGGATGGCCTCCATAGTCGAGGGGTAAGCACGCCGAAGATCACTGGATCAAATCCAGACGTGCGCAAGTATATTTTAGCTGATTGATTTGTGTAATTTCTTATTATGATGATTTAAATACTCTAAGATATATTTGCGGCACGTTCCTATGTCGAAGATACTCTCAGTTTCACCATGGTGGTCTTACACCATTCAGAATGGAATCGTTGCTTAAAATGGCTTTAACCGTGTTTTGCCAGGTACTTCCCCAACATACTTTACCCATCTACTTTCTCTTCCTACTACCTTCAGCCACTCAACAATTGGGGATGCCATTGTCTCACCGGCTCCAAATGGTTGAGAGCAGTTGGTATTCTTGTCCGGTATTCACATAAAAATTAAGAGATTAAAAAATTACCCAATTTATACATCATTGTGAAAATTCTCTCTCTCCAAGGAATTCACGTATTATTCCGTAAAAGAGAAAGAGATACTTAAATAATTTTTTTAAATAACCGCCCGTGGAAACCAAGGTATGAAGTTCCTCGTCAAGCTAAAATGGGACTATTCAAAATATTAAAATTTTAAACCCAAAAATAGCATTTCCTCTTAAATGATCACCATTTAAGAGGAAGCTACAAGCCAAAAATGTGTATATTCTTGGTATTCCTTATTTTGTACGTATATAGGCATTAAAATCGCCTAACAAACGGAGTCTAGAAACGTTCGATTTCAAGCATAAAAGTGGTTTTTATTTATTTTGTAAATAATTTTATAAGAAAGCAAAAAAGTTAATCAAGAAAAACTGTCACAGATAATTTTAGTTATTATACTGCGTTCATACATTTCTATTGAAAATATGTTTTTTTATTAGTTTACATTTATATATTTTAATGAGTAATTTATTTTTTTATATATATTCTACTCAAGCGAAGCGATAGGAAAACTTTCAATTTATCTAAAGCATATTTTTTGATATTCATAATGTAGGTACACCAATTCGTTATAAAGATTAATCAAAATAGTGATTTAGCATTAAGCTTCGCCTTAACATGATAGAAAGCTGAAACGAACAAGGTTAAAATGTTAAAAAAAAACAAAATGGCGCTGAGTGAGTAGCCATTAAATTGATGATGTTACAATTGAAATAATTTTGTGAAACACCCCAACAGTTTTCCCGCTCGACTGATATGTCAATCGAGATTTTCTCGCATGTCGCCAGATGGCAGTATGCGCACTACAACATTGCTTAGGAGTTTTGCTTTCGTATAAAAAGTTTTCACACTCGAATCTTTGTTGTTTTCAGTACTGCTTGTCTCATGATGCCTTGGAAAGGATTGAGGAAAGACGTCGAGAGAGACTACAAAACTTGGAGGAAAGAAGAGTAAACAGAGAAGCAAACTTCTATCGCCGACTGGAAGATAACCAAAACGCTAATGTAAGTTCATATTATGTTCGTCACTTCTGGACACACTAAACCCTAGATTCCTAGCCACCTCTTATATCTTTTACCTTCCTAGAACTTCCTCTCCTTCCTTTCATTAAAAAATAACCTTCACACAGCATCTAAAAGATGAAATAAGCCCTAATGGAGATTATTTGCCTCTGAGCCTGTCTCTGTCTCACTAGGATAAACCCGTGTCGAGACAGACGTATTTGATACATGAATTAATGTTTACATATTTTTTGATACATAAAATATTTCATTACATTAAATGACATTGTGAAAAAGATACAAAATAATAATAATAAATGATAAATTTGTTAATCAGCATCTAGTTGGAGTACATACTTATGTAGGGATTTTTATAAAATTTTTGATCATGGATCTGTCTTGGCTGATGATCCAAGAATTGATGTGTTTTATATTTCAAAAAAAAATTCGTTCATTCTAATGGCTAGTGGGAGAGCATTATATAGCCTTGTTGCAAAATATCTAAAATTTCTCTGGCCAAAAGTTGTTTTAGCGAAAGGGATTTGTATGAAATTATGTCCTTTGGTTCTAGTATCACGAGCAGTTTGGATATTGTCAAAAGCAGTTTTATGTTTGAAGAGGTATGTTAGTATGTTTTTGCATAAAGTTGCCTAATGTCCATAACACAGATTTTCCTAAAGATTTCATCCGAACTGCTTGTGATTGGTAGTTTGAGGATAATCTTTATTATAAGTTTCTGAGCTTTAGATATTGGATCAATGGCGGCAGCGTTTGCTCCTCCCCATGCTATGATACCATACTCTATTAAAGATTGACAAAGTGCATAGTAGATTGTTTTGAGCTGGCTTAGGTTAAGAAAGTTGCGAGTTTGTCTAAAAAAGTGTGTATTATAAAATGAATATTCTAAGTTTGTTTGCTGTAGTGGTTATATGTTGTTTCCACTTTAAATTGCTGTCAAAAATAATACCTAAGTATTTAATTTTAGTTACCTGTTCTAAATGTAAGTAATATATATATGTATGTATGTAATGTCGCTATTCCAAATTCCTGTAATATTCAAAAATCTGTTTCTGAAAAAATAAGAAAATACGCAGATTTAGGAAATGGGATAAAAAGAATTTGCCATTCCTCAGACTACAAAAATATTACCATTTGTTATTTCGGCTACTGGCATTATACCTGGCTCTCTACTTCAAAATTTGGACAAATATGTTATAAGATCTGTCAAAGAATTTATATAAGTATAAAAATGCAAAAATCATACTATATCGTAAAAATCATATATATAATACTAAACTTGTATATTATATTTATACAATGTAGAGAAAAGTCAATGTTTTGTTATCAAGTCGTAAAGAAAATATTTTCGGTCGCTTACATTGCTAACGCTGGCTAAACCTTATGAGCTACATCAATATAATGTACTACGGAATTGTACATCTTAAAAAGGCCTACAGAAAAGTCCGCAACGGTATATGTCTATCTCATAAGAATAGCCCACAGCATCGCCGGGTGCACGTCAGGTAGTATGAAATAAATCCCTAATTTTACCACATAAATCTTCCGTGTTTTCAGAACCGCTTGTCTAACGATGTATTGGGAAGGATTGAGGAAAGAAATCAAGAGAGACTACGAGACTTAGAGGAAAGAAGCGTGAACAGAGACGCAAACTTATATCGACGATTCGAAGATGACCAAAACATTAATGTATGTAATGTCTAAATATATTTATACATTTCTTTTATATTCACGATACAAGTTAATTGCTGTGTAATTATTATTACTCGTCACAACTCTTTCACCTCCTTAACTCCTCAGGTTAATTTGTTCGTTTGTTTTTAACAAACAGCTAATATCAGTCAATTTGTTTCCTTTTCGGAACAGCTCATATGGGCTCATAGAAATAGTTGTCTCATAGTTAGAAATATCCACTAAACGCTGTAAAAATACCAAGCTTAAGGCGATGCACTACGTAGTAATGCAAAATTATTTGTTTTTGGTTTGAAAATTTGGTGGCCTAGAAATGTTTCAGATGCTTTAATTAAATACTGCGAGTAGAATACATCCTGGCCTCTGAAACAATCGAGTATTTTTGACATAAGTCTTTTTATAAGCCCAGAAAAAATAATTTATAAGGCCTCTGAAAACTGCTTTAATGTTCAAAATCTCCTACTTACGAACCCCATTTTCGGTATTAGTTTTATTGTATAATGTGGAAAATTAAGTTATTTATAAAATGATCTATAAACATTTAAAAATTTGTGCCTGAACATCCACAAAATGAATTTTTTTTTTTTTTTTTTTTTAATATTTTTATTTATTTTATAAAATACAGTATAATGTTTAAATTTACATAGTAAGAACATATTTCAATAAAAATTAACATGTTTACCTTTACAAGAGTCTATAAAAGGCACTTTTTAGCCATGTTTTTTTCTTTCATAAATCAAAACAGGCGGATGGTGTTAAGCGGTAATTTAAGCCTTATCGCCATCTATGTAAGGTGTGTTATTGATAGCGGCTCGATTCAAAATATTACGTGACGTAGTACAGCGCCTTAATATTTAAATAAAAGAAGTTAACCACAGAATAATTAAAATATACACATATATGAAACCAAAGGTTCCGAACGCAATTTGAGAAAAATTTA
The DNA here is from genome assembly GCF_061612785.1 of Hesperophylax consimilis. Lineage (NCBI taxonomy): Eukaryota > Metazoa > Arthropoda > Insecta > Trichoptera > Limnephilidae > Hesperophylax > Hesperophylax consimilis. Next base: position 23,121,322 of record NC_142857.1, on the reverse strand, counting down.
AGAAACTTTGTGAATTTTTTATTAATTATTTTTATATGAAACGGAAAAAAGTGAAGTGGCAGTAATGTTTATTATACATTTTTCTAATAAAATATATATATTTTTTATAATTATCATTAATTTTAGTCCAGATTTTAGACGAAAAACGTAAGATTGGCCATTCTTAAAACTTTTTATCTTTGAATTTAAAAAAAATGTTTATTTCTAATAATAATGATGGACATAATATTTATCGCGAACTCGCTTTGAACTACAGTAGAATTGCCGTATTGTACCATTGTAATACCCTGCGCGGTAGAGGCTGTTCACAGAACAGGGACAGAACAATATTGTATTGTCTTTTTTATTGGCTTCGTGTGATCCCGGCATAAAAAAGGTCACTATTCATTTGCACAGTAAAACGAAGTACTAATCGTAAAGTCGATATTGTATGCTATTAACGGTACCTTTTTTTTCAGAACCCCGGTCCTTCTGTGCTGATCCCAATATTGGCCCCAATGATTATCAGGTAAAAAATTATAAGAAAACTGTATTTATAAGCAAGTAAACTAAAAGCAATTAGATTTAAGTTACAAATTACTATGTATAGTCCTTTCAACAAGCGTAATTAATTCATGTTGAAAGGTATGATATATTGTTCCCCGCTGTTCGTTTAGAAGTCGAACCATGGGACTGCAAGTTAAACAACTGAGCAATCAACCGCTCTACTTGCATTTACCATTTACCATACAGGAAAAGCCGCAAACTTCATAACGCTAGAGCTCACAGATCGAAAGTTGCGTGCTCTTTCTGATTCTCACAGAATTCTGCTTTGTAGGATTGTTAGGTGACTTGGCAATTCGGCGCCCGTGCGGACTGATTTAATTGCGCCCGCGTAGCACCGGCCCTGTGTAGGAAATTGAACTTCGTGTCACAAATAAATATGATTATGGCATTACCGAAATCAAAACGCAAACAGATATTACCAATTCATATTTATACTACCAACATTACCATCAGAAAATATAGCTTATTGAGGCTAGGCAGAGAAATTAACCCGCTACCCTTAGGTGGGAGCCCTACGCCTTCTACCGCTCGATCAACTAACCGAATTAAGAGGAAGCTACAAGCCAAAAATGTTTATATTCTTGGTATACCTTATAAAGTAGGTAATAGACATTAAAATCGCTTGACTAACGGAGTCTAGAAACGTTCGATTTCGAGCACAAAACTGGTTTTTATTTATTTTGTAAATAATTTTATAAGAAAGCAAAAAAGTTAATCAGGGGAAACTGTCACAGATAATCTTAGCTAAAATACTGTATTTTTTAAAGTTCATACATTTCTATCGAAAAATATTTTTTTTGTAGTTTATTTTTATATTTTTTATTGAGTAATTTATTTTTTATTTGTATTCTACTCAAGCGAAACGATAGGAAAACCTTCAATTTATCCAAAGCATATTTTTTGGTATTCATAATGTGCACCAATTCGTTATAAAGATTAATCAAAATAGTGATTTAGCATTAAGCTTCGCCTTAATCATTTATTGTATTTTTTTACAGGCAAGAGTGTCCTCCAACTCACGACGCCTGTTACCTACCACCTTCACAACATTGCTGAAACTTCCGAGAAAAAAAATCCTCATTTAATCATATTCAATTTTCTTACAGTACATACATACAATTTATTTGATTTTTCGTTGTTACGATCTCACAAAATAGTGTGTTAAATTTAAAATTAAATCGACTTTTTTAAAAATTGTTTTTTATTTTTTATTTTTAAATATTTATACTAGCCGACATGTACCAGGCGTTTCTTGGAATTGCTTGGGGTAAAGTTCTAAATTTGTGAATTCTATTTTATTTTATTCATGTCTTCCTCGGACGTCCACAACTTTTTCTACCTTTCACTTTATGTAGTATCATTATTACTAATTAATTATAAACAATAATTAGTCGCCTGAAGTATCAGTACAAATTGAAAATATCTCCCAAGTAAAAATAAATGCCGCCAACGGGAATTGAACCCGTGCCTTCTGATGTCCGGTCAGGTGCTCTGAAACACTGAGCTATGTCTTATTTCCAACACGGCAAATAATTCAATATGTACTAGTACCTCAACCAACAATTGCCAATCTTATTATATTTTTGTAGTTAGATATTTTCAATTCAACTCGGGAGATATTTTCAATTTGTATTGATATTTCAGGTGACTAATTATTGCTTATAATTATTTGTTTTCCTTTATGCTATGCATAAAACCTTGTCTTATAAACATTAGTTTATCATTATAAAAAATAATCACTATTACTATTAAAAGCTACATTACATCGACTTAAATTCAACTAGATATCTTATTCAAATGCAGAAGTAATACGTTAAGTCTTCCTCGGGTGTCCCCAAAATCTTCTACCATTAAAACCACTTATACATTCCTGGCAATCAAAACTTTGAAATTTTCAGCGAAGTCGGCGCTGTAGATGACCTCCGTGGTCGAGATGTAAGGCTATCGACTAGCAAGACGAAGGTCGCGGGTTCGAATCCCGGCATGCAAAAGTCAATTTTGATTGATAAATTTGTGTTATTTCACAATTTATTTATTTAAAATAACATATAGAAACGTTGATGAAAATGGCTTCAGCCGTGTTTTGTGACCAAATCTAAATAGTCAGGTAATCCCCCACCTTCCTCTTTCCTCTTTCCTATCTCCTTAACCTCCCACTACCCTCACAACAGACACTAGTTGGAGATGCCATAATCCCAATGGCTCCTGGCTGAAGTTAAAACTCTTGTGCGGCATTATGACTCCCACACCATACAAAAGAAGAAGAATTACTCATACCTGCAGCCTGTGGAGCAAGATAGTCAACCTCCGATAAGAGAGAAGAAATGCATGCATACCTTCTTACAACATAAAATATAGCACGAATACTCGCAGATATAAAATTCATGAAACACTGACAACGTTTTCTTGATTGGTTGCGTAAAATAGCAATTTTGCACATTTCTAAACTAATACTAATTGTGGAGCGTGTCTAAAACAAAAATAACTTAAGCAAAAACGTGATGATTAAAAAATATAATTTCCTTTATCTAACTGATAACTTGACAAGATTTCATGCATGAGTTAGTATTTAAAAGATGCTTTCAATTAGAATAATTTGATTTAGTCTCGATGTGTCTAAGTGAAAAGGTGAAGTGTAGTTGCTCGTAAAGGATGTTTACGATGAGGGTGTTTGGTATCTGGTTTCTATACTGTGCTCTTTCTAACAATGTGAGTTACTTTATTTATTTTTTAAGCATATCTAGTTGTTAAATGTTTCTGCCTTTCACCCTTGAAAGGACGTGTTCCTGGCCATCATTAACTGGGCAAATTTCAAAATTATGTGTAAGATTGAAGTCAAGTTCAGACTTAGAAGACATGTTGAACGGAGGGGATGCAATTTTAGATAAGGCTTGATAGAAGAGAAGATTTTTGTTTAGAAAGGGACAATTTTTTACAAATTGAGGAAATTTCTCTTATGGAAAAGGGGGGAATTGTTGAAGCCACGGTTTTGATACAAATTTTTGATTGGCATGTAATTTTTAAACTGTATTTAATCTGTTTGATTTGAGATTTTATATTCGGAAACCAGTTTTGAGTTATTTTGTAGGCAGATACAATCTTCAGCGGTTTTAATATTTTTTAATATTTTCAAGTCATCTGCAGAAAAATACACATTGACTATCTTACAAGTTGAATAACCATGTTTTTTCTTTACTTCAGGTCTTTGTCTATACAGCATCTGTCTCAGAGCGAGTACCCAATGTCGATGAGATGAAGAACAATTTATTCCCAGGACTCACTCCAGTACCCAAAGAAGCTATTGATGAATTATTGAGACTGAACGGAACTCTCAGAAATCGTTTCGCAAGTGAATTATATCAAAACCATCTGTTCGTCTATCACCAGTGGCTGCAATTTTGGAAACAATGGGTCGACACTCAACGCAAAGAAATAAACCGACTTCCACATATTGATTACGAAAATAGTCCTCTCTCAAAAGGAGCTCCAGATTTAGATCTAAGAAATGAAGAAGAAGGTGCAGCATCTATAGACCCGACAGTTTCCTCAGAAACAGAGGTTTTATCAGGTACAGAACCTCAACCAGCCTTGGAGAAAATTTACCCCATCTATAGCAATGTTGATAATGAAATCTTATTTTGGATTTCGGAAAATAAACTCAATCAATATTTGAACCAGTCATTCCAAACCCCTACGATTATCATGGTCAATCCTAACTTTCAAATGGACACTGTCATATCCAACAGTACAAATGGCATAGTGTCTCCAACCATCCATTCAAACAACAGTAATGATTTTGTGATCTTTCCGGCATTGGTTACATCAGTTGTTTCAAATGTCACGAATACCACAACATATTTCATGTCTCCAAATCAGAATGCAAGTGACAGCGATGCTCCTATCAGGTTCTTCAATAGTCCAACATTGACTTTCAATGTGGTTGAAAATCCAGATAAGAACGACACTGAGATTCCTGAAATAACAACTCAACAGAATCCAGAAAACATTACAGTGACACCTGTAACTATTAGACCAGGTAATACTGGAACAGGGTTCTCAGATTTCACTTTTCCAGCGCTAAACACTCTTCCAGTAACTGTCAAACCTGTTAACAATGGAACGGACATTGATTTCACTACTCCAAAACTTACCGATGTAACGGATATTGATTTCACTACTCCAAAACATACCACTTTCCCAGTAACTGTTAACAATGGAACAGACATCAATTCTACTACTCCATCACTTACCACTCTTCCAGTGATTTTTACACCAGACCCTAAACTAGATTATACAGACTGTCCAGACGATGATAATAATTGTACTGAGCCCAATTTTGTCAATGGAGCACCTTTTGCAGCAGTTTATACCACAGAAGAACCGTATTCTCCCGTTAACTCAACCGAAGATTATGGATCTTTCACTGAGGATTCAGATTATATACTAGACGCTGAAGATTTGATCAACTTCAACTGCACGGGAGACGATTGTAATAATGGAACAGTTGGAATAAATTTTGGGGAATATAATGCTTCAAATCCTGGATACATTGAAAATAATAGTTCAAATCCACTAGGTCATATAAGTGTCGATCAACTCCTCAATTCAAGCAATTTCAATAATGATGACTGGATCCTAGAGCCTGATGAGGGATCTGGTGAAGTATGCTACTGCGATGAAATGGAAGACTATGAACTGGAATACGATGGGTGGAATCAAAACCTTACCACTACAGAGAACCCCATCATTAATGTCACAGATTTAAACCGTATATCTGAAAACAAAGATGACTCCGAAGGCAAACTTTTTGTGACGCCTAAATCGACAGTGGATATTGCAGCTTACGTCACCCAAAACCGTGATAGGATCTCTTCTTTTTCTGATTTTTCAAACGCCGAAGAAGAGATATTCAAGAAGTCTTTGGTGCCAATTTTAGAAGCTTTAGAATCAGCTAGCCCCAAACCAGTAAAGTCGGAAGATACTACAGATCAATATCAGGAACAGTCAACATTTCATAGTTACGATCAGTGCCACTTCGACAACATCACCTATAATGCATCCCTCCTGGGACAAGTTGATCCAAATATTATTTCAATCGCGGAAGCAAACTTAGATAAACCACCGCATGAAACTCAATACCCCAAAATCGAACAAAACTCCACATTGCACCAACAATTATATAATGTTACTTTTGATCTCTCGGATGATTCTGATACCCTGGCAGAAGATTTAGAACTGTTCGAAGAACGGTCAAGTTTTCCAAAACCGAACAATGACACATCTTGTCTCAATATATCTGTACTTGGTACAAACCAAACAGTTAAGGCCACATCAGAAAGTCCCGCAGATATATATCGCAGACACTCTAATGAACTAATTGAGATGAGAGAGATTATGAAAAAGCTGCGACTGATTGGTTTGAACTTTTTGGACATGGGTCACCTAATGCTCAATGGCAATGCGAAATGCCCGATTTTACCAAAACACCCCGAGGAGTCAAATGAACACAAAAATATTTATCCTGCTGAAACACGTAAATAATAAGATTATGTTAATACTTTTTTTAATGAGTAGGTACCGCACAAAATTTCAGTTAATTTTTGAGATATTGTGTTACGCAATGTGTCGCGTAGTGAAGGAAATAAAATTAGTTTTTCTTTTAAATCATTATTTTACATTGGTTTCATTACTAACAGTGACAAAACAGAGTGTCTGATAGTTAGTTGTGTATCTATTGCAGAAGAATGTTACATTTTGTCTTGTGTTCCTAGTCGGCACATGAAATTTAATTGTGGAAACGATGGCAGGACTGTAAATAAAGTTGTTAATGACTCTGTGAAACACAACCAGGTAATTCATAATTCTCCTGTCAAACAGTGTTATTAGATAGGTACAATTGATTCATCAAACTGACATAATTAATGTATTCTATTGGAATTTTGAGTTTAAAATTTACGTACCTAAGAAATTTTGTGCTGAACTCTTTTTTATATTGTTAGAGTCAATGACTTCGGACTAATGAAATATAGAGGGATCTGTATTTCATTGGTTCAATCTAAGGATTTAAAGCCAGTTAAAGTTCTGTAAAGGAAGCCAAGCATCTTTAAAGTCTTATTAGTTATATGGTCAATGTGTTCAATGAATGTCAACTTTTCATCGAATATTACACCCAAGTCAGGAAATTGTGCACTGGTATTAATTTAATATTATTTAATGTATATTCATGTAAGATATGATAATGCGTTTTTGAAAATCTTACTTTTCATTTCTGAATAATCAAAAATAAAGCATTTTGTTCACACCATTGACGAAGTTGATCTAGGTTATTATGTAAAATTTGGCAATCGTATACATTTCGTATTCTTTTATATATTTGTAAGTCGTGAGCACATAGAAGGACTTGTACATCATTCAATTGGTCAACAATGTCATTAATGAATAATAATAAAAATATTAGGCCAAGGAAGGATCCTTAAGGAACCCCTTTACACTAAGCACCCTATGGCTAAGATAACAAACAATCCAACTAAATAATTTACCTTTGATGCCCAACAATCGGAATTTATATATATATATATATATATATATATATATATATATATATATAAGTATGTGATGTCGAACCTTGTCAAAAGCTTTACTAAAATCAGTGTATATACTATCCACTTGTTGTTTGAGCCCAAGGGATTCAGATATGTAATTTTCTTAAGGTAGAGTGACATGTGATGGAGCCATGTTGGTTAGGAACAATGATGTTGTTGATAGGTTTTACAGTGATATCTAGCACTGATTTCTCAAAAAGTTTCGGTAAAGCAGACATTATACAAATTGATCTGTAGTTTGATATATCGCTTGTATCGCCTTTTTACGAATAGGTGTTAAATAACTTTTTTCCACTTAGCCGACCCAACAGATAAAAACATATTAAAGAGTTTATATAGAGGAGATATCAGACTACTAACACAAGTTACGAAAAATATTGGAGGAATACTGTCCAGCAATTTATTGCTATCTAATTATTTTATGCTTTTTTCTATGGCTTCTATTTTGATTTTTGATGATCAGTTTGTACATAATAATATTAAATGTGGTATGTCATTTGTTTTTTGTTAATAAAGAATTTTTTTGATTTTGCAATCAATAGTGGATTCATATAGGAATGTGTTAAGAATATAACAAAATTGTAGTTATAATTGTTTATTTCACCAAAATAATGAAAACACATCAGACATGTTATAAAAGGAATTTTATAGAAAACAAATTCAGTCTTATCTGATATTAATACCTAATACGTACTAAACTAAATAAAATAGCATTTAATAAAAAGGGGACATCATGTTTATCTTTAACCTACGTATAATAAAGAGAAATACTGCTAGGAACAGGGAATTTTTAAGCACCGTATCCTTCAAGTAAAATAAATTGTAAATGATAGTTATTTGATTTTGTTGGCCAAATGTTTTGAAGAATTTTGAAAGCATCCAAAACATTCCACATTTATAAATAAAACTTCATTAAAACGTACAGGGTGACTTGAGAACTGGGTGTATACAAATAAATCCATAAATGATATGATATAAAACGACTTTTGAAGGAAGCCTTTTTCGTGAAACTTATAGTCATAAAAATATTGTAATTATATGGAATTGTATCATACAGTGCGTGAGCATCAGAGGTTAGCTGTTCTAAAAGGGTTATTGTAATCAAATTTATCAGCAAACGTAAATTGGTACCGGACTTTGGAGCACCTTCAATTGAAATAGAATAACCAATACAGCACTCTCTGCTAACAAATATGTTCAAATGATTGCAATTTTAAGGGTTTACACATAAAAAATGTAATTATACACTGTAACATACAGTGCATAACATCAGACGTTGGTAAGCTGTTCTAAATGGGTTATTTTTATCAAACTTTAATTATTGGTACCAATCTATACAAAGCAAATTCAATTGAAATAGAATAATCAATTCATAACTGTTGACTTTGCGCAAAACATCAGCAGCATGGAACAATCTATTGTACATTCTGTATGACTATCAGAAGTAAATAAGCTTTTATAGGCCTAGGAGTCAACAAGTTTAGTGAAAAAATGTATTTGGAATCAAATTGATCATCAATTGCAGAATGGCATCTTAGGGTAGGATCGGTTCATCCCTCTCTGAGAGCTGTTTAGCAAGGGGGTAGTTATTGTTCCAGTGGCTGGAGATATGGCGAAGATATTGACAATGGGCGGGTGTTTGTAGGCAGTTCTAAGCCTAGTGGGTTAACAATTAAGAAAAGTTATTGCAATCAAATTGAGAGTCAAATATAAAATGGCATATTCGAGTAGAATCGGTTCATCACTCTTCCAAGAGCTGTTTAGCAAGACGGGAACAGTTCTAGTATGAGTGAAAAGGCCTAATCGGTAGGTGTGGGTAGGCAGTCCTAAGCCTAGTGGGTTAACAACTGAGAAAGGTTATTGGAATCTAATCGATTATCAAACAAAATGGCATATTTAAGTAGGATCGGTTCATCCCTTTCCAAGGGCTGTTTGGCAGGAAGGGGCAGTTCTAGTTCCAGTGGACTGGCAGGTGGAAGGGCAGGGAGACGGGCAGATGTGGGGAGGCAGTGGTGAGAGGGGCGAGGGCGGCATCCCTGGCTGCGGAAGCTCTATTGGCTGCTGCCGCGGCTTCGGACCTCTGAATGGCTGACAGTTTGGCTGATTCTACATCTGGAATTCATTCAAGTATTAGTACTAGTAGTTACAGTAATAATAATAAATAAAAACCGTTAAGTATAAAAAGTCTCTTCAGTAAGAAAAAAACACTCCGATCAATTCAGTTTTATAATACGTAGAACAATCACATAATGATTTTAATATCACTAAAAACGACGTCTCTCTGGTAGTCGATGAACATTTTTTCTAAGTGAAAAAATGGACTGCATATTTTAACATAATAACAGGAAATGACAAAAATTGGAGCAGACTAGCGACATCTATTGATTTTTAGACTAACCAATGTACACAAACTTAGTCAAGTTACCTTGCAATCGATAACTTCAGAAATAAACCAACAGAGGATGGGTGTTAATTTTAACACAGACAATAAAACTTCGTAATTTGTACCAGATTACGTGATTTATTTACTGCAACAGAAATGTCAAAATTATTAACACTGGAGATTTTCGAACGTTTGGTTTTTAATTCACTCAAAAACATAAAATGTATTTCGTCTTACCCGCCCTCTGAATGTGGGCGGCTGCGTGCTGAGCTGCCGCCCTGAGTGCGGAGGCGGCTTGCTGCTCTCGGCGGGCGGCCTCTCTCTGGGCGGCAGCCACCCTGGCTCCAGCGGCGGCAGCGTTCTCCTGGGCGTGGAGGGCCTCACCCGATGCAGCTCTGGCCTCAGAGCGGAGACGGAAGGTGGCCTCTTCACTGGGGACGAATAGATCATGATATTAGCATTATTATTAGGATTTTAATGAATCAGAAATACTCATTTTTCTCCGTGCGCCACTGGAGCAGACGTGACCCGATGAAGAAATACAGCAGTGCAGTGCAGATTACAACAACTATTCTGTGTCACTTACTTGCTCTTTATGGCCAAAGCTGCCGCGCTCTCCTTACCAGCTGCTACCTTCTGCTGCTGCAGTGCCGCCCTTCTGGCCGCTTCAGCCTCGAGCTGTGCCCGCCTCACGCCCTCCGCTGCGGCCTGGGCGGCTGCAACGGCCGCCCCAGCGTCGGGGTGGGCGGCCCACGAGGGCGGGGCGGCCCACGGAGCGGGGGCGGACCAGGGCGCGGGCCAGGATGAAGCGGGCCAGGGGCCGGATGGAGCGGGCGCGGGCCAGGATGGAGCGGGCCAGGGACCGGATGGAGCGGGCCAGGCGGTAGATGGTGCAGATGGGACCCAACCAGAAGACCATCCGGAATCTGAGGATTGTGTTTGTATGTTTTATATAGATACTAGTATTACTGGTATCTACTTAACCACATTGAAATTCTGACTTCGGATGGATAAGAGCGAGGGGTGAATTGAGTGAGGGGTACTTTGAAATTCTAATTATGAAGAAGAGGTTTCTGTTGATCAATTGAAGGCTCTCCATCCTCTAATCCACTTCTGTGCGCAACTTTCGGATCAATGACGATATTGCCCAGAACACTTATTCTGGGCAATGAGGACTACGTATGGTTGTTAATCCCAAAATGCAGAGGCGGATTTGCAGTCTTGGCCGCCCTAGGCCCCAGACCATGTAGCCGCCCCTTTCTCAGTACCCACCATATTGACCAGGAGTATCCAAACTTTTCAGTAAGTTCCTAGGGTCAAAACCGTTTTAATTTTCCTGCCATTATCATTCATGGTTCATGGGGTGAGATTTGTCCAGGTCTTGGCGGCGGATACGTCTGCCTACCTGCTGCGTGGCGGGCCGGATCGAGAGAGACTGGGTGAGGGAGGCCTTTTGACCTTTCCAGCCGGACTATCTTGACCCATCGCCTTGCACCGCAGTTGGAGGGATGTATTCATATGTATGTCACTCCTGGACACACTAATCCCCAGATTCCTACCCACCCCTCATACATTTTCCTTTTCAGAACTTCATATCCTTCCATTCCTTAAAAAGACCCTCCACACAGCATCACCTAAGATGACATAGGTCGTGAGGGAAAATATTTTCCTCAAAGTCTCCTGTGTGGAATTAATGTAAAAAAATACGCATATCATCTGTGAATTTTTTGTCACGATTGGCCGCCCCTAATATCTGGCTGCCCTAGGCCCGGGCCTACATAGGCCTAAGGGCAAATCCGCCTCTGCCAAAATGTCTACACTGAAATAAATCCCGATTTCTAGGGATTACGTAGTGGAATTCGAATGCTTATCAATGCGAGTAATTTTGGACTATCAAAAGCATCATTTAGAATTTAATATAGAAATATCAAGTCAGTGATTATCCTCCTATCTGAGAATTTAGGCATATTCATATTAACATTTAAAAGGTTGTTGTGGTTGAAGAATTTTTTTGCGGATTTACAAATATTAAAATATTTTTCAATCATTATCTAAAAAACTTATTTTTCTATATTATACAGTTAAGGCTAAATAGTTATGCTTTAATTATACTTTTTAAAGTTATGCTAATTCACTATTTTGATTAATCTTTATAACGAATTGGTGTACATTATGAATACCAAAAAATATTTTTTAGATAAATTTAAGGTTTTCCTATCGTTTCGCTTGAGTGGAATACAAATAAAAAAATAAAAATACTCAATAAAAAATATAAATGTAAACCACTAAAAAAAATACTTTTTCAATAGAAAAGTATGAACGCGTAAAGGAAACAGCTTTAAAAATACAGTATTATAGCTAAGATTATCTGTGACAGTTTAATTTGATCAACTTTTTTGCTTTCTTATAAAATTATGTACAAAATAAATATAAAAACGAGTTTTGTGCTTGAAATCGAACGTTTCCTGACTCCGTTTGTCAAGCGATTTTAATGCCTATTACCTACAATATAAAGTATACCAAGAATATACACTATTATTTTTCGGAATAACTTATTGAGTAAAACCTCAAATTATAATATTTAAATATTGAAGACAATATTAGTGATTCTTAAACGCAAATCTGAAACAGAAAAATCAGAAAAGGAAACGGTCACATCTGGGACTCGCGGTGAAAAAATGAAGACAACGTTGGTAGTTCTTATTCGAAGTATGATACAGTTAAAAGTGACCGAATAGGATAGGGTCCCATTAGCGCAGTTGGTAGAGCATTGTCCCGGAAAGACAAGGGTCCTGGGTTCGAGTCCCAGATGTGACCGTTTCCTTTTCTGATTTTTCTGTTTCAGATTTGCGTTTAAGAATCACTAATATTGTCTTCAATATTTAAAAGAATATACACATTTTTTGCTTGTAGCTTTCTCTTGAACCATATTTAGAAAAGCGATTAGTGAATAGAATATTTCACCCTTCTATGGACGGATTGTTTCACCGAATATGAACAATTCATCAAATATCAAAGCTAATTTTCAAGTTCTGTGAAACTTCTATTCAAGTTCTGTTTTTATTTTAGTGCTGTGAAGCAATTCGGCCATAGTAAAAAAAAATAACTAAAAAATATATAATAACTAAAAATAAAAAAAAAGAACTTGAATAAAGCTTTAAAATTAACTTTTAAATTTGATGAAATTTGAAAAAAAAGAACTTGAATAAAGCTTTAAAATTAACTTTTAAATTTGATGAATTATTCAATTTCTTTGAAACAACCCGTCCTATGTGTTTTTTTATAGGTCTGATACGTTATTTTTTTCTACGCCTATAAAAATACTAATTAGACTTATAAATTTCTATGACTTAGAGCAAAAGATATATTTCAATGTCTCATTGAAATCAGGAAATTATATTTAGTATATACCTTGGGAGGAGGAAATAGCTGCAGCCCAGGCTGCAGGGTCGGCGACCAGAGATCTCTTCTGAATACTGCTTTCATCAGATTTAGACAGAACTCCGACGGACAGCAAACCGATCACAAACACCTATTTGGACCAAGAAATCACCACAAGTATTAAGTACACTGTTTACAAAGACACAGGTAACATTAAAATAATTCATTATTATAAGCAATAATTAGTCGCCTGAAATATCAATACTAATTGAAAATTGAACGTTGGCTTCCGTAGCTCAGTGGTCCAGAGCACCTGACCAGACAACAGAAGGTGCGGGTTCAATTCCCATCGGCGGCATTTATTTTTATTTAGGAGATATTTTCAATTTGTATTGATATTTCAGGCGACTAATTATTGCTAATAATAATTTGTTATCCTTTGTGCTATGCATAAAACCTTGTCATATATGTATCACGTTAATTGAGTTGAAACGATAATTATAACTTCAGCAGTAAAAACCTTATGTGTGATTTATACCGATTCTTCTAAACTTCTAGGTCTTATATGGTTTAGTGAAAATGATTAGGGGCCGTTCAAGTATTACGTAAGCAGATTTATTACAATTATTTACCCCCTCTTCCCCCTTGTCACCAAAAGTAGGCAAAGTTCTTACCCCCCCCCTCCCATGCTTACGTAAAAATTGGTACCTATATGCATTTTTCTGTTAATGTATTCTGTTTTTTAAGCGAGTACCTAAACGTATTAATTATTTGTGGGAATCCCCGAATATATATTCGGTTTTCAAACATAGACAATGTGTGGGTTGCCAATGTGTGAAAAAAAACTACTGCTGAGCAGTGCTGACGTAATCACTATCTCGACTCCCCCACCCCCCCATGTCATTTAAAATAAGCAAAGCAAAGACCCTCCTGCCCCCCTATAGTGCTTACATAATACTTGAACGGCCCCTATCTGTTCAAGATAGAATCACGATTTTTTTTTAAATATTTCATCAATTTTATTTATTTAGAATTAGCGGCACAAGTGCCATTTACACTCGTGGTAGTTATTGATAGTGCAAGTACAATATAGAAACGAAAAGAAAATTATATAGTACAAACTAAAAAATAATAACATTAGTACAAAGTTTAAGAAAAAAAAATGAGAAAGAAACCAAAACAAAAACAAAAACAACTTGTCATTCAATATTCGTTAAAATATAAACTGCTAAAATGTTTAAATTGTATAGCTTTATAATTCAATAGAGTCATATCAGCTAACATAGCATAAGAGTAACCAATGGTGTGTAATCTATTTATAACAGAATTTTAGCCTGAAATGAGAAATTAATATTTTTTTTATTTTTGAACTAACATTGAGCTAACTTCGGGCATACGTAGACTCTTATCCCCATCAGGGGGTTTTGTGAGGCTGAAGGTTGTGGAGAGGGGAAGAATATGACGAGGGAGAAGGTGGGGAAGTACCTGGCTATTCAGATTTGGTCACCAATCACGGCCAAAGCCAAAGCAAAACTTTTCAATTCTAAATTGTGGTCTTACACCAGGGAGATACTGAGAGTACCTTCCACTCAGGAACGTGTCGCAAATACAGAGTTTTCCAATAAGAGGTGTTATTTTGAATAGCCCGCTATTTCAGTAGATGTTACTTTTGAAACTGTAATTTTTTGACATTTGACAAGTAAAAACTACGCCATTAATAAAAATGGAAAGATACACGCTTCAACAACGAATTGAAATTATTAAAATTCACTTGAGTGAATCAAATGTAAATCATCTTGAATGATGAGGCCCATTTCCACCTCGGTGGCTTCGTCAATAAGCAAAATTGTCGCATCTGGGGCTCGGAAAACCCAAGAGTTATTGTTGAAAATCCTCTCTATCGTCAACGTGTGACTGTTTAGTGCCGTTTATGGTCCGGCGGAGTCATTGGACCTTTCTTTTTCGAAAATGAGGCTTGAGCAACAGTTACGGTGAATGGATTGCGCCATCGAGAGATGATTAATGATTTTTTATGGCCGGAATTGGATGGTATTAATCTGGACAACGTTTACTTTCAACAAGACGGCGCTACGTGCCACACAAGCAACGAAACCATTGATCTTTTACGATTGAATTTCAAAATAACAACTCTTATTGGAAAACCCTGTATAATACATATTCATTTTAATGAGTAATTTGTGAAATAATACAAATAAATCAAATTAAATTTACTTGCGCACGCCGGGATTTGAACCCGCGACCTCCAGCTAGTCAAGAGCCTTACCGCTCGACCAGGAGGCCGTCAAATGTGTATCCAGGAATGAAGGACGTATGAACCGATCCTTCTACTGCCTAGGATCAAGAATATATTAAGGCGATGGTTGGTCGAGAGAGTTCGACCCCTCAGACCAGATCTGACTCAGATCTGACCCGCTCCGACCTGGTCAACCCTCACCCCAAAGTAGTGAACCAATCGGGGTGACTTATGGCAGATGTGTATTAAAGTAATTTATTTAAAACTCACCATTTTGAAAGCCATCTTGCGTTTGATCCACAAAACCTCACTGAAGGAAAAGAAGAAGTAACTTGCTCTGCTGCACAGAAGACTGATGTTGCTGCAACAAGATCTCAGACCTTATATACTGAGGATACAATCCAATACAATCTATTGGGATCGATCTGGAGCGGGGACCAGTGCATTAACTCATGATTGGATGTATCGGAGAACAATATAATTGCAGGCCTGGCCTGCACTTAGATACTTAAATGAAAGGCCTTTCTTTCGATGGCAGCATTTAGTTTTAAGGAATGCTAAGGTTTTGCTGTTTTACTTTCGTTAGTTGTTGGTTTAATTGTTATTAGATAATGGAGTGATACGGATGTTATTAAAAATCAATTATTTATTTTGATTTTGTGTTTATTTGGTTTACACATCAAGTCTTCTTCGCCGTCTACTCCTAAAATGACCAAATTTAATTTTTAAGAAATGAAACATTTAAATTGTTTTTTATTGAAAAAGTGAAAATGAAAGTTAACAAGTATTTTGATTAATTTGTATTGATATTTCAGGTGACTAATTATTGTTTATAATTATTTGTTATCTTTTATGCTATGCATAAAACCTTGTCTTATAAACAAGTCAAAAATATTTTTACCAACAAATGAAGATATTATATGTCTCGACGAATTAGACTTTTGACGAATGAGAAATTTAGCACTAACAAAGCCTTTCCTACAAAAATAAAGTTGGTTGTTTACAAGTGAAAAATATAATAAGCAGAATCATTTGGCGGGTTGGAAATAAGCCGACATAACTGACAAACGACAGCACCTGACCGGACATCAGAAGGCTTGGGTTCAATTCCCGTTGGCGGCATTTATTTTTACTCGGGAGATATTTTCAATTTGTATTGATACTTCAGGCAACTAATTATTGCTTACAATTATTTAAAGCAGTTGTTACTATTTGATACTATTTCTGGGCTTATTATGGTAATGGCTAGATTTATCAACAACAAAAATATATTTATTTATTTCAAAGGCCAAGATGTGTTCTACTTGCATTATTTAATTAAAGCATATAAAATATTTGTAGGCATTAAAATTTTCAAACCTAATAATAATAATCGGATAACTTTAATAGTGCCGTTTTTTAATAAAAATCACCCCAAGGGCGCTGTACAATTTATAACGAATTCCTAATCTCTGTATAATTTTATTATTTAAAAACAGATACAGAAAAACATTCTTATCTGGCAGGTCACTTCAGATAAACACACTTTTATTTTAAACAAAGTTGACGACTTTGCACACAAAGGACAATATAGTACAACACTGTACATGATTTTACATTTGCTCTTTTACCCTACAAATTACAATAACATATTACAATATCGAAATTTGAAAGCCGTTTTCTCAGGATCTACTGAACTAACGGTCAGCAATTTTCGACACATACAGGGTTTTCCAATAAAAGGTGTTATTTTGAATAGCCCGCTATTTCAGTAGATGTTACTTTTAAAGCTGTCATTTTTTGACATTCGACAATTAAAAACTACGCCATTCATAAAAATGGAACGATACACGCTTCAACAACGCATTGAAATTATTAAAATTCACTTAAGTGAATCAAATGTAAATCATCTTTAGTGATGAGACCCATTTCCACCTCGGTGGCTTCGTCAACAAGCAAAATTATCGCATCTGGGGCTCGGAAAACCCAAGAGTTATTGTTGAAAAATCTCTCTATCCTCAACGTGTGACTGTTTGGTGCGGTTTATGGTCCGGCGGAGTCATTGGACCTTACTTTTTCGAAAATGAGGCTGGAGCAACAGTTACTGTAAATGGATTGCGCTATCGAGAGATGATTAATGATTTTTTATGGCCGGAATTGGATGGTATTGATCTGGACATCGTTTATTTTCAACAAGACGGCGCTATGTGCCACACCAGCAACGAAACCATTGATTTTTTACGATTGAATATCAAAATGACACCTCTTATTGGAAAACCTGTATAAAGATTTTTGGTTTGTAGATGAATCATGGGCACAAATGTAAGACTTGGGTTCGAACTTTAAAAGCCGATTTCTCACGATCAAGCACTGAACCAACTGTAATTGTAGATTAACAAAATATAATAAATTAATAATAAAATCCCAAAATAGTGGCATTGAGAAAAAAAATATTGTTCTCAAAGGCACAAATGCTTGGGTTCGAACTTTAAAAGCCGATTTCTCTGGATCTATGTCGCCGAACGGACTGAAATTTTGGTAATTTACGGAGATTTATGGTTTACAGTTGAAACAATAACGAAATCTCAAAAAAGGAATTCGATGAAAAATCATCATTTCTACCGGCATAAATGAAAGACTTGGGTTTGAACTTTAAAAGCCGATTTCTCAGGATCTGTGTCGCCGAACGGACTGAAATTGTGATAATTCAAGGAGATTTATGGTTTTCAGTTGAAACAATAACAAAACATCACAAAAGTGGCATTTGTGGAAAAATCATCATTTCTACCTGCACAAGTGCATTATAAGATATACAATTCCGTTGTACATCATTTTGAAGTTCTTATAGGTTTTGCCAGCTTTAGCAATGTCAGCGCCTAAAATTGATTACAAAACATAGAGTTTTTCAATTTTCTGTAAATAAAATATACATGTATTATAAATACTGTTCAACGCATTCTGTACTGGCCTGTATACGTGTGAGACATGGTGTAACTACCGAACTTGCTCGATGGAACGACTCCGTATTCAATATAATGACGCCTGTAGAATCATATTTGGATACCGAAGATACAGCAGCGCATCGACAATGTTCATGGAACTAGGACTGAATGGATTTGCCGGCCTGATGAGACACCGGGTCACTGGAGCCAAGATGCGGCTAATGGCCTCCGCCAACACGTTGGTGACCGCAGCCTACCAGCACCAAGCGCCACTCCTGAGTGAGCGCTGGGCCCAAGCGCACTCAAGACCACACCCTGCATAGTTTTCCTTATTTGATAATTTATTATATCTACTGTACAAAAAAAAAATGTATATCTATATGGGACGTGTGGGATTGCACTAACCTCCCCACATCCTGGAATAAAATATTATTATTATTATTATTATTATATAAATAAACCTTCCCGGAGAAATTCTCCAAATGATAGTGAAAACCCTTTCAAAATATGTAATGAAGTTTGGAAGAACTAAGCTCACAAACATACTGACGCAGAAAGCTACTTTATTTTTTACTATTTAAGGCGATGCACTTAAGAAACATGGCCAAAAAGTGCCTTTTATTTTATTTTGTGGATGTTCAGGCATAAAGATTTGAATTTTTTGCGATAATTTTATAAATAACTTAATTTGCCACATTATACAATAAAATCATAACTGGGTTCGTTAGTAGGAGATTTTGAACTTTAAAGCAGTTTTCATAGGCCTTATACATTATTTTTTTCTGGGCTTATAAAAAGATTTATCTAAAAAATACCTAATTATTTCAAAGGCCAAGATGTATTCTACTCGCAGTATTTAATTAAAGCATCTGAAACATTTCTAGGCGACCAATTTTATTTTGCATTACTACGTATGGCATCGCCGTAAAGATGACAAGCCAAAAATCTGTCCAAGTAGAATAGATTCAGCGCTCAAAATTTTATATTAATGATTATATATTATTATCTATGTTTTTGTTAACGTATAAAGTTTTATGGGTACCTTTTTAATGATTGGCGACATACCGACACTCGTGACAATAACGTCACGTATTTTATATTATTCTCACAGATTTATTTTTATTATCAGCATTACATATGTTCATATTCTAATATGAATGTCCCACATTTGATTGACTTCCTGTGATATTCTAATTCATTTATCTTATTATTTATTCACCACGTAAACGTAAACTACGATCATCACGCGAGTAGCAGTGCGCGGGGACCGGATTCGATTCGGTTCGGTGTTAGAGCGTTGGAGGTCAAATTGGAATAGAGGTGAAAAAGTGGAACCAATTTTTTCACTCATCTCAATCTAAATATTATCAATTAGGATAATATGAATTCTCAACAAATCAGTTCCAATTTTTAAAATGGCAATAAAAATAATTTTCCGTTAAAAATGTTATATTATAGGTAGATACTTTATCGCTTGTCTGAATTCTCCAAACAAACAAATTTTGAAAATGAAACTTAAATTCAAAGCAAAAGTTTTTGAGTTCATTGAACCACTTAATATAGTCACAACGCAAATTGGTATCTAATTTATTGTATTTTAGTTTTAATTTTTATTAGAATCTTTATTATTAAATAGTTTAAAACAAAGTCCCCCTCCGCGTCTGTCTGTGCGCTTAGTACTTCTAAACTATGCAACGGATTTTGATAAGGTTTTCTCTACCACTTAGAGAATTTCTTCCGGAAGACTTATATATAATAAAGGTATATTCTATTTATATTAAAGTCTTAATATTTTAAAGCATAACTAGCAAAAATCCCATTTAAAAAAAATAATTAAATTATCACCATATATGAACACATAGATTATCAAAACGTTGCGTTTAACCTTAAGGTACATATTTTTTATTCGGTCATTATAGTTTTACCACTCATACGCCTCACGGATCTCATTTCTACAGAATCCCAAGGTCCATTCAAGGTTATTTCAGAGTATGCATCACCGCAACTCCTTCCAAGTTTATCATGGCTTGACCAAATAAAACAATAAATAAACATAGTCAACCATGCGTAGATAATCAATTGTTGTAACCGTTTTGCAAATTAAAAAACTAATTGTTTTAAAATCATTTTACTACGTAACTCCTAGCATTTCATATTATTATATTATATTGTCTGTAGGACTTTATCAGGGCACGGTTTGTAAATATGTACTGATTTAATTCATTAGACATTTTGTAAAATGGCCAATTAATTCATTACTAGCCGTTTAGGCTAATTTGCTCGTTTTTGGGAACACCTCATATGGTATCATAGAAAAAGTTGTATTGTTCAAATAAGATCTAAACGGTGTTAGAAAGAGAAAACACCACGCTTTATATTCAAATGCAAAAGTTAACCACAGAAAGATTAAAATGGGCACCTTTATAAAATTAAAGGTTCCAAACGCAATATCAAAAAGAAATTATGGAACTTTTTATTAATTATTTTTACATGTAACAACAAAAAAAAAGTTAACTAATTCATGTCATTGCGCATTGTCACTGTGTAATCAATATATACATGGCTCTAATAATGAAATAGACATTTTTAATGACTAATTTAAACACTTCCAAAAAAATGTATTACCTTTAATCATATTAAGCTTATATTGTGATGAAGCCCTTTATTTAAAGAGAAGCAACATTGTACCTACCTAATCAGTGTCTCACCAGTAGAGATGTGCAAAATGGGTACCCAAAACCATTTGAAATGCAAAATGGAAATGGGTCAAAACTTTTCCATTTGAAAATGCAAAATGCAAAATGGTTTTTAGAAAAGCATTTCAAATGCAAAATGCAAAATACCTATTTTCAAAATGCATTGAAAATGCAAAATGGTTTCTCAGGTCAAACAATTAAAATAATTATAGAATTTTTAAACCATTTTGTCATTTAATAATGGACATCAATGTAGAACAAACATATTACTTGATGGTAAATCCAAAAACACCACGACTACAGATTATGAAACCACAAAAAATTCGCGCGGGACTAATGTTGCAAACGTAACAACATAGAAACTGCTATCAAACATTTAATATTACATGGCGCCATGTTCAGTATTTGAATCAGTATTTTTTGTAATGGTATAACTCAATTGACAGGGCTCCTACCAGGGAGCAACATGACAAATGTAAATTATCTCTCATAGCGAGGTTGAGGACCGACTGATATTTGGGGCTTATGAAAAAAAGATGAGTGGAGATAGTAGGAAGAATGTTGCAAAAAAGCATTTAAAATGGAAAATGCATTGAGAAAAGCATTTAAAATGCAAAATGCAAAATGGTTTTTAGAAAAGCATTTAAAATGCAAAATGGAAAATACCCATTTTGCGTTTTGCATTTCCATTTGAAATGGATTTATTTGAAATAAAGCACATCTCTGCTCACCAGTACAGGTGTGACAATAACAAATCGTTTATGAACATATTTGTATTTACCATTTACCCATTCTTATTTGTTATTTACTTGCATATTTAGCTTACATATTATTATAATAGATTAATATTAATATTACTTACATTTTCCTTTTGTTACTATTTTTGATATTATCATTTTGTTATTATTATGTATTTAAACATCCATGTATATAAATTTTTGGGCACCATGCCTGTTTTATGTACTTAAATAAAAATAAATATGGTAGGAGCTTGGGTTTCATGTCATTACTCATTGTCATAAATTAAGACTTCCACTGACTCAGCATAATTATTTGCCTCTATATTTTTTTGGGCAATGAGGAATACACATGGTAGTTAGTCCCAGAATTTCAACACTGTAAAAAAATTCTACTTCTGGCTTCTGGTATTAGTAGTGGAATCTGAAAGTTTATCAATGCAAGCGATGTTGGACTATCAAATGAATAATTTAGAATATTATATAAAAATACCACGACAGTGAAAATCCTTCTGTCCGATAATTTAACCATATTCTAATTAACATTTGAAAGAGTGTTGTCATTGATGTAGTATACTAGATTAGCCCTGTCTAGTTAAATTCATTTTAAAAATAACGCCACGTAGCGTACGTCACAGATATGGAGATGAACTTAACAACCCAACTCTGTGTAAACTCCTTGTACAAGCGTTCAAACTCGTAAGCGAAACCACGGAGAATTTGTTTTCAGAGGTTTTGTAATATGGACATAATTCAAATTTAAATATTTGGAACTGGGTTATGTTTGTGATGAAAAAATGAACTTGCCCGTGAAGCAAAATAGCTTACTCTAGACCAGAGGTCGGCAAACTTATTTGCCAAAGAGCCAAATATGTACATTACAACGATTTAAAAAAAAAATAAGAGACAATTATAAAAACATTATAATAATCAGTTAAGTATTTTAATATTAAGTATTACACTATTACGTAATTATGATGTATTACCTATTCCTTGTAGTTTATGATTAAGTTTATTTAGATGAGACGTAACGTCTAACATGAAATAAAAGTTTTGAATCCACTTATAATCTGTTAGTTCTGGATAGTTAACACCCTTCTCAAGGATAAATGCTTTGATTTCTGGAAACAGCAATTCGAAACGCTTTAAAACGTTCCCTCTTGATAACCAACGTACCTTGTTATGAATCAGAAGATCACCGTACTCACTCTCCATTTCAACTAAAAATTCTTTGAATTGGCTATGATTGAGAGCTTTAGCTAAAATGGAGTTAGCAATCGTAATCACCAATTCCATTACTTTACAAATTTCTTTTGGAAATGTCTGCACACAAAGCGCTTCTTGATGAATGATGCAATGGTAAGCAAGTATCTCGTGATTATTTTTTTCTTTCAAAAGAGCAACAAACCCCTTTCTGTTGAAATTGACACAATTTTTTCGAGAGAAATTTGATGTTTATCCATACATCCAATTACAGCGTTTGTGATATCCTCTCTACGCGTCTGACCTTTGAGTGGCAATAATCCTAAAAGTTCTTCTTTAGGACCTGTATGAGAAATAAATCTTACAAAAAGCGAAACTTGCGCTGTATCATTTATGTCACAAGACTCGTCAACTACTAATTGATAAAGCCTAAACCAATTTTAGATCTTCGATTTGCTGGATGGTTATATTCGAAGACATTTGAAGTGTTCTATCTTTCATTGTTTTGGCAGAAAACGGTAACTCTTTAATTTTTTTTTTAAATTTTGCCTTGTTCTTAAAATCCCGAAATAGTTCTTCGGATGCCTTTACAAAACAACTTTTAATGTATTCGCCGTCTGTGTACGGTTTCCCTCTCTTAGCAATCTCTCGACTAACAACAAAACTTGCCATATTAACATTACTAAAAGATTGCATCCAGTTGTTGAATACAGAAGTTAATGTCTCTTGAGTCTTCTGGAGTTCCTCAACTGCTTTCTTCCTTGCATTACCGACAGGATAAATTGCTAAATGAAGTGTGTTTATTTTTAAATGTCTCTCCAAATTTCACTTCTTGTTATGCGCCAATTTTTCCTTACAAATAAGACATGTCGGAAGGCCATCTAAGTTTTGAATAAACGCGAAAGTCTCGGTCCACTCAACTCTAAATTCACGGTTTTCATCTTCCGTTTTTCTTTGCTTCTTTTTGGTAGCCATGTGAAATAGGGGACCTATAAAAAAATCCCAGAAATTTTTTTTTTCCGTGACCAATACTAAACAACTATCATATTATAATATTATTTTTTTCCGACACCAACACTAAATAAATAACATTATAATATAAATGATTATAATATATCAAATAAATATTAACAGGTATGATGTAAATACCTGTAGATTGTGCAGCTGCATGGAAAAAAAACCCTTGTAACACGTGCGCGACAAACGCGACTGGCGAGGTGACTGCTATCCAACGCCAACCAGACTTATTGAAATGCGAGAAGAGTCTTCCTCGCACCGCGCACCTTACAGTCGTCACCCGCCGATACCATCGGCGCGTCTTGCGCGCCTTTCCGTGAACATTTGCGCGGGAGCCGCACTTAAGAGGCTAAAGAGCCGCATGCGGCTCCGGAGCCGCACTTTGCCGACCTCTGCTCTAGACCAACAAAAGGTAAAACGCAATTCACTGTGCCCATTTCGCATTGCGACACAATGCGTAGGCCTTTTCATAAATGTGCACGTGAACCAAACCAAAATTGTGTTGGGGTTATTTTATGAATATGCCGTGTCTAGTCTAATTGAACAATTCTTCAAATTTCAAAGTAAATTTTCAAGTCTTGTGAAAGATTTTTTTCAAGTTATGTTTTTATTTCAGTTCTGTCAAGCAACTAGCCTATATTGATATAATAATATAATATTTACTTTGAAATTTGAAGAATTGTTCAAATTTTCCGAAACAACCCGTCCTAAAGTCTAAAGTTTGACAAAATTATGTAATACTCGATTAACAATTTGAATTTTGATTTAAAATTGTTATTTCAAAGTTATTTCGCTTAAGGTAAAATTTCTGTAGTACTTATTATTTTTATGTGAATTGCCAACGAATTGAGTCCCAATTGTTCCCAAATGTCCGGGGTCTATGAAATCCCTAATTAGAGAGTGCTGTGAGGTTGAAGGGTGGTGAAAGGAATGAGATGGCAGAGATGAAGGTTGGAGAGTTCTGACTTTCAGATTTAGTCACTAAACACTGCTAATGCCATTTTTGATAAAAAATCGATTCTTATGGGTGGACTTCCATAGGGCGATACTGAGAGAAAATATCTACAATTCTGGATACCATATTTGAGAAGTCAGCTGTCGAAGAATGGATAGTATTTTGAAGTGAAACTACTTTACGCGCGTCATGCGATTTCGAGGACCGGAGTAAAACCGACTCATGACCGTCACGAAAAACCGTGATCATTTCGCATATAGGAGCCTAGCTAATATTATATACCTAGTTTAGGTCACTCTCCAAACTCAGCTTCGCGGTCTAGAGGCAGAGCGCCCGACTGCCGTCGTGATGAACCGAGGTTCGATCCCCGCTTTAACTATTTTTTTTTCTTTTTGTGATTTTTTTAATACGAGGAAAAGTGATAAAATGCTCTCGTGCTGCGACTTTTAGATATTTTGACTATATGATATTTTGGTCGAAATATAGCTTACAAATCGAGCCGGTAGAGTCGCTCGGTATTTTGATTAATTATTTTTATTTTGAATCATTAAAATTAGTAATCAAGGCCGATAACGCGACTAATTACCCTCGCAGACGTGCGTGACAAGTTTGTTTAGTAAAAAACACAGCCGTAAGTGAGTTTTTCAAAATTTAGAAAAGTTTTTAAAATTCAGACTCCATACGGGTATGAGACTGTTAAAACACGATAGATCTTTTCCAAAACGGACAAATATACGGAAATATTTTTAAAAACGACAGATATGACTTCACACTGCCGATATATCTTCGATTCGACCCTATATAAAGCGTTAACGAAACGTTATGTGATATTATTCATTTGCCGTGTTTGAAAACGAAACATTTGCGCGGGACAAGTCAATTGAAGAGTACACGTTGTATACGCGGTTCTCCTCGCGGTCTAGAGGCAGAGCGTTCGACACTCGTTATGCAGGACCCAGGTTCGAATCCCATTTTTTTATAACTTTTAATTTTTTTTTATCAAATGCTACTTATAAATATGTCAATAGACAGAAAAAAAGAGAGAATGAAATGAAAAGAGAGATAGAAGAATACTAAAAGTTTCACTTCCGTCGTGCGTAGGCTTGCCACACACTGTATTTTTTATATACAGCTCGACGAGTAACGCTAATCAGCAGTTTACTCGGAGAGTTGCCTCCTACTAACTCATTCAAATAAGGATTAGATCGGAATAATTCCTATAAGGCTTTTGTAGGAATTATTAAAAAATTATGCAAAATTTGTGTATTCACGTACGTTTCGACATTAGAAATAAGTATTTTACAAAATATTATAATTATTAGTGAGGCGATTCGAGATATCAAAGTCAAAGTTCATCGAAATTGTTCTTTCCTAAATAAATAATCTCCTACATATTGAATCTGAATAAAAGTATATACCACACACTATTATCTACAAGATTAGTTTCGTGCATTTTTCGTGGATATGTAAGAAAGAAACAGTATTAAAGTTGAACTATTACACCACGAGTAACGCTGTTCGTCCAGTAATTCCCTGCCAGGTACTAACTCAGAGATGGTTTAATACCTCCGAAAGGGTTTAAAAAGAAACACACATTCCCTCTAACTTACCTTACTTCACCCTTACTACATTTCAATACATTCCCTCTTACTTACCTTACCTCACCCCTACTACATTTCAACACATTCCCTCTTACTTACCTTACCTCACCTCTACTATAATTCCACACATTTCCTCTTACTTACTACAATTCAACACATTCCCTCTTACTTACCTTACCTCACCCCTACTACATTTCAACACATTCCCTCTTACTTACCTTACCTCAGCCCTACTACAATTCAACACATTCCCTCTAACTTACCTTAATTCACCCCTACTACATTTTAATACATTCCCTCTTACTTACCTTACCTCACCCCTACTACATTTCAACACATTCCCTCTTACTTACCTTACCTCACCCCTACTACAATTCAACACATTCCCTCTTACTTACCTTACCTCACCCCTACTACATTTCAACACATTCCCTCTTACTTACCTTACCTCAGCCCTACTACAATTCAACACATTCGCTCTTACTTACCTTACCTCACCCCTACTACATTTTAATACATTCCCTCTTACTTACCTTACCTCACCCCTACTACATTTCAACACATTCCCTCTTACTTACCTTACCTCAGCCCTACTACAATTCAACACATTCCCTCTAACTTACCTTAATTCACCCCTACTACATTTTAATACATTCCCTCTTACTTACCTTACCTCACCCCTACTACATTTCAACACATTCCCTCTTACTTACCTTACCTCACCCCTACTACAATTCAACACATTCCCTCTTACTTACCTTACCTCACCCCTACTACATTTCAACATATTCCCTCTTACTTACCTTACCTCACCCCTACTACAATTCAACACATTCCCTTTTACTTACCTTACCTCGCCGGTTGTTGTCGATTTCCGTACACAAAAATAACTACAACAAACAAGTATTTATGTCGGGTAGAAAGTAAAAGATGCTTTAAAGTTTTTTTTCTCAATCGAAGTTATGTTTCGGCGAGGGCTCTTTTAATAACCCAAACTAAATACTAAATAACTAAATACTAGGAAACAATAGAACTAAATACTAATCAACTAAGAACTATTGTTTGCACGTTTTTCTATCTCCCCGAAATAAATAGTTGTTTCCAGTAGTAATTAAGGCGAAACAAGAGTTTAATAACGGGACTTCGCTTGAGGCTCACATTTTAATTGATTCCGACAATTTCATATTTTTTTTATTTATATATGTATAGTTTTATATATTTGTATTTTTTTGTAAACTGATATGCATTGTTTATATTTAATATTAATAAAAACAGTACACCATTAAAATATTTTATATAATATTATAAAAAGTTTTTCTACTTCCCGAAGGATTCCTCTAAAAACATCTGTGATTTTAGTAATACTTTCATACAAAATAATTAAAATAAACCCCACGGAAAGATCAATTTTATATGCCTGCTAGGGCGAATTCGACCTTAAATCCGTTCACTACGCTGGGCCGCGAAAAAAATAATAATTAAATCACACTCTAAAAACCCGGCCAACTGCACGAGTATGGTCAGATGGTACGACTATAAACCTGGCCAATAACGGCACGATACGGTCAAACGAGCCATTCAGAAAAACCGACTCGAGTTCAGTCATATATTTCCCGTCAATTGCTAATCTACCCTCCTCTTGTGAACTTGTCAAACGACTGCAAACCAAAGCAAAATGGCTTCATCCAAATTCGTGTTTCTGTTCATCGCGATGTTCGTGGCTCTGCAGGTAACTAAAAATAATTAACTAAATGTATTGTTATACTTGAGTATTTATATACCATAAAGGTGGAAATTTTTTCAAAAACATACCTAACGTTTTTCTTGGTAACGATTGTGCTTTAGAAATGTTCATCTTTTCACAAGACATAAAACAAAAATTTATTTCTTTAATTAAGGGTAAATATAATACATGTTTCTTGATGTTAATTAATACCTTCCTAATTAAAAATAACTCGTATTTAGGAAGGAAGTATCATCTCGAGTTGAATACGTTAATTAATTTCAGTGAACTACCATAATTATAGACATACAAATTGATGCACAGAATAACAGATAATTATTGCAAAAATAAATAAATAAAAAAATACAGAAAACTTAAAACAAAAAAATTCTGTTTAAAATTCTTTCAATGGCGTACAATATTATACCACTAAATTTTAAATTTTTCATAATTTTTTTCAGATTGTGTTTCTTTATGGAGTTTGTTGGAACAATTTATGGCTTAGTATGTTTAATGGTGTTGTACCATTGTTGTATTGTGTTTAGGGGTCATTATTTGTTATGATAATGCTACATAATATAACTTTTAAAATTAGCGCTGCGCGGTCTTTTTCATTCAAAACTTAAATTTGGAGTTGAGCTCAAAATACTTGACCTAACCTAAAGGTGTAACTTATATCTAGTACGCTATATGCTACTTTATTTGTGTTTCTAATTATAAAATATAGACCGTTAATGAAACCGACTTTTTACTTCGGAAATTAGTTGTGAAATAATTAATTAATTTGTTTATATGATGAAATGTACATGACATATAAATATCGTTTTATTGCATTTCCATGCAAATTGATTCATCATGAAAATATGGCATATTTATGTGGTCGTGCGTCTTTTATTTTATTTGACACTAAACCTTTATCTTGTCGTGTTATTCATAAAGTGTCACAATATTTTATACAATATTGTGCTAAAATTCGTACAAAGCGACTATCGGAAATTTTCGGAAAGTAACCACAGTTTGACTACAAATAAACGTCCTTTGATGTTTTAGAGCCCTTTTTTAATAAGTCTTTTTACAATCCCAGAAAAAAAATAAAGTAAACTAGTCCTATAAAAACGGCTTTAAAGTTCAAAATCTCCTACTTACGAACCTCTTTTCGGTTATCATTTTATTTTGAATATGTCAAATTAAGTTCTTTAGACAATTATCTAAAAACATTTAAATATTTGTGCGTAAACATCGCAGAATAATATTTAAAACACTTTTTTGCGATGTTTTTTTCTGACCGGCAGCTAGTACTATTAGGTGGGATTTTAAGCCTTGTTGTCATCTACATAAGGGTTGATATTGTTAGCGGCCTGATTCCAAATGTTACACGACGTGGTGAATCCCTATTATCAACTATTTTTCAATATAATTTCCATTAAAATTCAAACACAACATAGCGTTTTACGAATTCGCCCGGGAATGTAACCAATTTGTCAGGGCGTTTTGAAGTTTTTGAACTTCTGTGCAAATGCAATATTGCAAACTCTCAAAACACTGAGCTGTGGCAAAATGAAATTAGCACAAAGTTTTTATTTTATTTTTATTCTCTGGTATTTAGAATGAGACAATCTAGATTGTAACAAAATAATTTCCATGATGCGCTATGGAGCTTTATAATGTCGATTATGTAGTACCCACCTAAAAGCTTTCTAATAATGAGCTCTGGCAAAATGGCAATTTTTTTTAACAAAACTTAATATTTAGTTAATTTTTATCTCGCAGCGTCATTTCCTTGAACTATCAAGACGTATGTAATTGCTTTTGTTTGTTTCATATTATTCAGTTCTTCTGTAATATATTATCTAGAACATAGTTTTTTTAAACTGCATACCGCACAAAAGTCCCAACTGATCCGAATCGCCTGGAGACAGTGAGACTTTGGCATCCCCAATTGGGGTATGTTATGAGGCTGGAGGTAGTCGGGAAAGGGAAGGAGACAGGGGAGGGACCTGGCTATTCAGATCTGGTCACCAAACATGGCTAAAGCCATTTTAACCAAAGTTTCAATTTTTAATGGTGGTATATTACACCAGGGCAATACCGAAATCATCTTCCACCCTGGAACGTGACGCAAATTATCATATGATTAAATTGAATAATAGTGTTGAAACTCAGGCGAAACCGGGTAGTAAATACACTAAATACTAGTGGTTTTTACACCTTAAAATTTCACAAACCAATACATGATAGCTTTATGCGAAGCGGAAGCCTCAATAATAGAGACGACAAAAAAATTATAATACCTGCAAAATATACATAGCGCTACAACAATTAGAGGTGCTACTGCGTACTCTAATATCGTACTATCTGGTCGAAACTTGTTCCATTATTAGAACGCGATAAGTTGAACTCAATTAATTTTTATTTTTAACGTTTATATAAATAAAATTACATTTTATTTTATAAAATACAATTTAATTATTTAAATTTACATAATAAGAACAAATTTCAAATTACAATTAAGGCGATGCACTACGTCGTGTAATATTTTAAATTGTGCCGCTATCAATAACAACCCTTACGTAGATGGCGATAAGGTTTTAATTCCCGCTTAACACCATCCACCTGTTTTGATTTATGCAAGAAAAAAACATGGCCAAAAAGTGCCTTTTATTTTATTTTTTGGATGTTCAGGCATAAATATTAAATTTTTTTTCGATCTTTTTATAAATATCTTAATTTGCCACATTATACAATAAAATCATAACCGAAAATGGGTTTGTGAGTAGGAGATTTTGAACTTTAAAGCAGTTTTTATAAGCCTTAAACATTATTTTTTTTCTGGGCTTATAAAAAGACTTATCTAAAAAATACTCGATTATTTCAAAGGCCAAGATGTATTCTACTTGCAGTATTTAATTAAAGTTTCTGAAACATTTCTAGGCGACCAAATTTTGTTTCATCGCTTTAAAGTGAAGAGATTTTTGTTTTTTATATAGTAATATATAAAATAATATAATGAGATGTCATCGTGATTCTTATTAGCTAAATTGTTGAAGGTAGTAAAATTTATTTTATTTTTAATTTTATTATAATCAGGTTCTAACGTCAGCTGTGGTATTAGTTGATTAAACCATATCACTCCAGTGTAAGTGTAGTAGTGTTGTGCAAAACTGGTGTGAATTAATGGAGTGCATAAGCGACCCATTGTATTTTGCCTATTGCTCTCAACGCGAACTATGGCATGGTGTGACTTCTTATAGAAATCTTTGTGGATTTGAAGCATACTTTTAAATTGTTATTTATTACTTGCTGACGTGTACCCGGAGTTTCTAGGGGATTTATAAATGTTTTGTGGTAATTTTTTTAGGTTTTGAGGAATTTTCAAGATACACAATTCCATAGTACATTATGTTGATGTATCTCATAAGGTTTAGCCAGCGTTATCAATGTAAATTCCATCGAATTTTATCTACTTTCCATAAATATAACATTTAAAATTACAAACAATACAAAACAAAATTGTGTATTTAGTACATAATATTTTTACAATGGAATGGCGATGCTGTCAAAACAAATTTTGAGAACATTGTTGATTGCATTTGAAGTGACAGGATGGTTTCTTTATCCTTGAAAGAATCGCAAATATGTAATTTATTACCAGGGTCAATTTGGATAACATTAGTAATTGCATTCAGAACAGATGAATGGTTTCTTTCGGGACATTACAAGTCTGAGATTCTTTCCATGGCATTTTGGAGAACATTTACAATTGTATAGTTAGAATTTCCACATTTATAAATCAGTATAAGACATATGAATCCCACAGTACTATATTTTTAGAATTTCTTAGGTGATAGAAATTACACATTACTAGACCAGAATATATGCCACATGACATATGAATTTCCAATTTTAAAATTTCGAATCTTTATTTATTAAATGGCTAGTCATTATTATACAGTAATCGAAATAAAACCGCGCAAAAGATTCGCAAATGTGTTATTTCTATAAATCTTTCGAAATCAATTCTCCAAATGATAGTGTATATATGTATATATAAACCCTATCAAAATCCGCTGCGTAGTTTGGAAGAATTAAGCGTATAAACGGACAAACGCGGATAGCGACTTTGTTTCATTTTATTTAAAGTAGTAACAACTTGAAATGTAAGTTAGATAAGTTACATTCTATTTGTCGACCTTTGGCTAATCATAGATAATAACTATGAACACTTTTAAACATATTAAGTATTTTATTATTTATTTCCTACCCATTGTGGCTACATACAATGGACACCGTAACGGTGGTCACTTTAAACAAATAAAACCAATGTAAGGATACGCGCAAATCGCTTCTAATGGCTGTCAGACCGAGAGTGGTTTTACGACCGTAAAAGCAAATAATAGACTGAAGAACTTTACTGAGAAACGATCCTTGGACAAACAACTAATAAATGGCAATCATAGTATAATAATTAATATAATGTGATTCGCACGGGATTTTGGTAAGATTGAATAAGTAAAAAGTCGTAGGTAGTCAAACAATCTACTCTGTTTTTCAGAATATTTTTACACGAAAAACAAGATGTCCTGTATACTGTAGGACAATTACATTCGAAGGATATTTCAGAGGCTTGTAGCTTACCATTAAAATCGTGAAAATTGTAGAAATGCATTTTTGAATAATATTTATTTCCTGTTGTTTTGTATCCATTCAATTATAACATTGTCATCATGCCCATTTAGCGGCATTTACATTTAACGGCAACCGTTAATCTTTTCATAGTTTCTGCGAAAGAAGTGTTTTTAAAAATATATGTTTTTAGTGGTTAACTGTGTTATTAATTATAGTATATTTCAGTTCGTCGCTGCCTCCCCGAGGGTCGTCCGGGAAGCACCAGTAGAGAAGTCCGCTGACGCTCTGGAAAACATCCAGAAATTCTTCAAGGAAAATCTTCAGGTTTGTTAAAAGTTATGACTAAACCGTAGATAAAAGAAACAAGGGAGATGAACCATTGTTAGTATTACGCTTGTCACAAGGGCGCCAAGGGCACACAAGAATCCCAACAGTCATCCCTTTATATTGAATATCCCATTTTCAACCATCCGTATTTATGGAAAATCCCATTTCAACCATCCCTATTTAGGGAATGTACCATTTTGAATCGTCCCTACTCAGGGAACATCTCATTCTCAATCATCCCTATTCAGGGAATGTACCATTTTCAATCGTCCCTACATAGGGAACATCCCTTTTTAACCATCCCTATTTAGGGAATGTACCATTTTCAATCGTTCCTACTTATGGAACATCTCCCTATTTTAGGAATACACAATTTTCAATTATGCCTATTTAGGGAATATCCCATCTTCAATCATCCCTAATTCATAAATACACGTATTTCAATTTATTTATTTATTTTTTTATAAAATAATATTGATTACATTTTATGATTGTCAAATTTACAAGTTTCAAGTTATCCTAAACGAATACAGGATTTAAGACTAGTTAAAATAAGTATGTTAAAACGAAGATACATAAAAAGATACATAAAAAAGATACATAAAAAAGATACATAAAGATACATAGAGACGTTCATGATTTCAAATAAAAAATTTTAGTGTCATTTCGGAATCAGTAATCCCTATTTAGGGAATATCCCATTTTCAATCATTCCCATATAGGGAGTACCTCATTTTGAAAAATTTCACATTTTCTATCATCCCTATTGGATCATGAATCGTCGTTAAGGATGTTCCTATATAGAGAATACCTCATTTTGAAACATTCCTTTTTTTAGAGGATTTTTCATTTTCTATCGTCCCTAGTTAGAGGATATCTCATTTTCAATTATCCCTTTTTACGGAATATCCCATTTTCAATCATCCCTATTTTAGGAATATACCACATTCAATAATTCGTATTTAGGGAATATCCCATTTTCGACCATCCCTATTTAGGGAATATCTCATTTTTAATCATACTTATTAGGAAATATTCCAATTTCTATCGTCCTTGTTCATGAAATATCCCATTTTCGACCATTTCTATTTTGAGGATATGGAATGATATAGTAATAGAGAAAAGGGGGAAAGCAGTTGATTTAAAAAATATAAACCGATAGTTTTAATAGATTTTGTTTTTAATAGTGTTGACGCAGGGCATGAGAAATGAGAAAGGTTATGAAGCAACTACAAGTCTGTTGCTTTCAAATTCATACATCACCTATCTCCAATTGAGATGTGATGTCTGGTTTTCAAAAATCTGGTATGAGTTTGATATTTATGTGAAATTTTGAGATTTTGACCTTTGTTTGACATTGTTTTTTTGAAATAAGATTTACATAATATGAGGGTGTATAATATATTTTTTTAATTTAAAAATTATATACTCCATATATTGTAAATAGTATAATGTACTTGTATTGTGTCATTGCGGAAAAATAATCACATAAATATATTATTTATTCTTACGTGTTTATCGGAAATTAGTGATAACAGAAAAATAGAAGTCAAATGTCATTCGATTGAAATGTTGTGGAAATTGTAATTAAAAACATAGATTCCTAGGTAATTAATATAGCAAACCAATCTTCGGAAAAAAAAACAATTAAATTTGACATAAAATAATGAGATAATATCATGTATTTTCGAAATATCCACTGTAAAAGACCATGAAAACTTAAAATTAAATTTTAACCAGATTAATTTCAGGAAGTTCCTTTTACATATCTGTTTTAACCCACGATAACCCTAGTTATAAATACAAAACAAACTACACAGTATCGTATTGAAATGACTAGTATTTGACTTGTAAATGATACCACTGTGCTAGATAATGTGAACTTGCAAAACTGACTTTTATTTCATACGATAGAGGAATTTTCGTTCGACTAGATCAAAATCTTCCATCTAATTTTTCATATCTTCTTTCCCTCTTTACTTGAACAATTAAATGTCTCAAATTAACCAGGCGACATTAGACTCTAATAACTAATTTAATTAATACGAATTCGTAATGTTAAATAAATACATTTTTTAGAGCGATCCCTACGTATGATAAGTTATTGATATTTACAAATAATAAAAACAGTATCATAAAATTAAAATTATTTGTGTAAAACGGTTTGCAACTATAAAATTAGCGGTGAACACCAGTTTTATTTTTCTAAACGATGAATTAGTAACTTCCCGAGAGATCTTTCTAGAAATATTTGACATTTTAGTGATACGTTCATCAGAAATCGTTGAAATAAACCCCACGAAAAGATCAATTTTATAAGCGTGCTAGGGCAAATTCGACCATAGGTCCGTCCGTTACGCCGCGCCGGGCCGCGTGCATATTATAGATTTTACACGACTTCATAACTTATGTCGTAAAGATTCCAACTTTATTTTAGAGATTTGCCGGTGCAAATTCAACCGTAGGTCTAGCCAATACATATGGCCGAGCGTCACATATTATTGTGCACTGCTTCTTCACTTACGTAATTAAACCAGCGATGGTCAACTTTTTTAGCCGAGTAAGCAATTTATTCATTTTCATTTTGTTCGCGGGCCGCAGGGTGTACGGACGTACAGCTTGACATGGTTAACTTTGCAGTTAGTAGTGTCGTCAACCTATTTATATTTTTGCAGGCTTCGGTTTGTCCATCACTGATCTAAACGTGACCGCCACACTAAACCAAACAAACGCTGCAGCAAACTCACCAAATTCACGCGTTCTCCAAAAAATCAATAATATTTGTTCCAGCTCAACTCTCGACATATTTCTTGACTTCCTGTTGTCATTTTAGAAAAAACATTACTGGTAACTTAATCGGTGCGCAATCACAACGCTCCACTATTTAACACAATCCTGACATACAGGTACATATACACGTTCGCATATACACACACATTCAATTTGGGAGGCGGCTATGGGTACCGCCACCCAGGTAACCATTGGATAACCTCCAGCCATAGGTCACGCCAAGTTGTTCGCTTGGTGACTTGGTGTCCAGGTTAAAGGGGTGAGGTTTCTCCGGGTCCATGCCGGATCGGGAGAGAATGGTTGAGCGAGACGTTTTGACAACTCAAACAGGACTTTCTCGACTCATCGCCTTGTACTACAGTTGGAGAGATGGATTCATACGCCCTTCACTCCTGGACACGCTGACCCCCACTTCCTAACCACCCCTCATACCTTTTTTCCATCCCAGAATTTCCTCTCCTTCCTTTCCTAAAAAAGACCCTACACAGCCAGCATCTATTATATTTTCTAAAACCTTGTAAACTGTTTACAACTCAATTTGTTACTATATATACAGGGTTTTCCAATAAGAGGTGTTATTTTGATATTAAATCGTAAAAGATCAATGGTTTTGTTGCTTGTGTGGCACGTACCGCCATCTTGTTGAAATTAAACATTGTCCAGATCAATATCATCCAATTCCGGCCATAAAAATCATTAATCATCTCTCGATAGCGCAATCCATTCACCGTAGCTGTTGCTCCAGTCTCATTTTCGTAAAAGTAAGGTCCAATGACTCTGCCGGACCATAAACCGCACCAAACAGTCACACGTTAAGGATAGAGAGGCTTTTCAACAATAACTCTTGGGTTTTCCGAGTCCCAGATGCGACAATTTTGCTTGTTGACGAAGCCACCGAGGTGGAAATGGGCCTCATCACTCAAGATGATTTGCATTTGATTCACTCAAGTGAATTTTAATAATTTCAGTGCGTTGTTGAAGCGTGTATCGTTCCATTTTTATTAATGACGTAGTTTCTACTTGTCAAATGTCAAAAAATGACAGCTTTAAAAGTAACATCTACTGAAATAGCGGGCTATTCCAAATAACACCTCTTATTGGAAAGCCCTGTATATAAAATGAAAATATCAATGTCATAGCCCCACTGGCCCCATGTAGTTAGGTCTCTTGTGCAGAATGACATAAACAACAAATCACTGTAATTTAACTGTGTATTATATAATGTAATAACATCTTTACTATTCGCATCGATATTATCCAAGTATGCAATTATCCTTATAAGTGCAGACTGACGATCAATAGTCAATTATGTATGTCATATGCAATAATGCGTTATGAATACATACTGCACGTGCATGCAAAAAGTCTACAACTAATAATACGTGCACTAATTGTTTGTTTTTTACTGCGTTCCTTGACATTTTCATACAACACGACATCGAATAAAAACATATAGTGTATTATAATCACGTTTGTCGACAACAAATATAGTTAAAATTACACGATATTAGAAAATGATAAATCCGTTTATGTACTGATGAACGTAAATGTTATGCAAAGCATTGGAAGTATTACAAAATCGTGTGTTTTTGGTATAAAATTTGATCGCATAGAAGCACAAGGTTTTCCAATAAGAGGTGTTATTTTGAATAGCCCGCTATTTCGGTAAATGTTACTTTGGAAGCTGTCATTTTTTGACATTTGACAAGTAGAAACTACACCATTAATAAAAATGGAACGATACACGCTTCAACAACGAATTGAAATTATTAAAATTCACTTGAGTGAATCAAATGCAAATCATCTTGAGTGATGAGGCCCATTTCCACCTCGGTGGCTTCATCAACAAGCAAAATTGTCACATCTGGGGCTCGGAAAACCCATGTACTTCACACTGTGAGACATGGACAGGTAATTGGGTGGAGGAATGCAGGAATATATGTTGAAGAGAGATGCAAATAGTTGTGTTAACAGCAAGTAGAACGCATCTTAGCTTTTGAAATAATAGAGCACTTGAATTTGACGGCCTCCGTGGTCGAGAGGTAATACTCTCGACTAGTAAACTGGAGGTAGCGGGTTCAAATGCGTGCGACCGACGAGCGCAATAAATTTTATTTGATTAATTAGGGTTATTTCACAAATTCCTCATATGAAATAATATATAGTATATTTGTGGCACGTTTCAGAGTGGAAGAATCTCTCAGTATCGCCCTGATGTAAGACCACCATTCAGAATTGAAACGTTGCTTGAAATGGCTTTGGCCGTGTTTGGTGACCAAAAATGATTAGCCAGGTACTTCGCTACCCTCTTCTTCCCCTCACCATTACTTTTGGGATGCCATAGTCTCACTGGCTTTAGACGGTTGGGAGTAGTTGGAACAGTTGAGCGGTTTCTCATAAAATAAATATAGTATTTTTGAAAGACCAGAACACAATAAAGCATCAGTTCTATAAATCTCCTTCTAACAAACCCTTTTTCGGATATGGTTGTATTGTATTGTGGCAAATAAGTTCTTTAGACAATGATTATGCCAGTAACCCCAATTAATGGTTTGTGCCATATGCCACTTTTTGACAAACTGACTGTAAGATTGTTCAGTATTGGTTTTTATTAAAGGTTTCCAGGGATAAAGTTCAGTAACTTCTGGAGGTAATGATACTACGAGTTAATTCCAGTTTTCAGGTGAAAATAGTTGAATTGTTTGTGTGGATAAAAAATCATTGAATGTCTGTGGTTCTAGGTCTTTTTCTTGAACCTTAGGCTTGGATTGATGGCTAGGATTTTCGTTGAATATTGTTTAAATAAGTAACTTAAAATACTGTTTTTTTTTCAGTTCGACAAGATTGTTGACAACCTGAAGGAATTGGGAGCGAAAGTACAGACCGGTACACAGGAGTTCGCAGAGACTGTTCAAAACAAGGCTAACGAATTGTTCAAACCAGCCGAATCCAAAGTTTAATAATGTTTTTACTGTATGTTTATACTTCCCAACATATGAACAATAAATTAAACTCCGTGAATTACAGATTTTAGTTTAAACAAACCTCTTTCTGATTTTTATTTTATTATTTTTTTCTTCACCCACTTCCATAACTGTTTGTGATGACTTCTTTTATTGTGTTGACTATTTGTATTATTTATAATATACAAGCGTAAAAAGATACATATACATTGTTAAACCAGGTGAAGCAAAACAAGTTTATTAAGATGTTGCTTAGAAAAAGGATTTTTATGTTGGGGGATTACTGGGGATTAGGGATGCTGTGCGGGGAATCCTTTTAAGCGAATAAAGGAGCGGAAGTTCTAGGACGTAAAAAGGTATGATGTATGGATGGTCGGGTTCGAGAGTCCGTCCGGAGAGTCCCCTCAACCTGACCTCTCCCGATCCACACCATGTATATAATATATAAGCAGAATTCTTGCCTGAACAGACTATGCAATAATTACAATAGCTAATACCTATCCAAGGTTGATATTTTCAGTTGCGAACTAACCAAATACAAGTTTTATATAAATTTTTTAATTCATATTCCTTTCTCACAAATTTAATTTACTCATTCCATATTATGCTGTCTCAGTAGAGGTAAAGTCACAAGGAGGAAATCCATAATTGGTTTTATTTTAGCTATACAATACTTATGTACAAACTGATTAAATGTTAACTGTCGATTTCCTGAAAATTAATAAATAAATAAAATATTTTTTATACTGTAAACTGAAAACAAAAATAATTTTTAAAAAGTATCAACCAAGGAAGGAATATTTATTGTCTATGAAAATTACAAAACTATTAATTAATTAGTGTTTTACTGATATTATTTCAACGAATGATCATTAAAGTATTTTTATTGTTATATATATAAGCAGGTATTGTATATATATATATACAATACCTGCTTAAAAGAATATAAAAGAGTTGTTCCTGAATATTCATTTAGACTTGAAAAATCGTATATGATTATCCGAGACACTATCTAGGTTACAAACCAATTTCATTAGAAACTTTGTTTCAATTTAAATTTTATTTTTATTTTACTTTGTCTTATTCTGTTTCATGTTTCGTTAAGATTTATTTGTAATATCTTCTTGTTCAATCACAAAAAAATAATAGAATTTACATTTCAATATAGTTTATTATACAGGGTGTCGTGGTAAAGTGCACAAACATCGGGAGTTGATTCTACGTGATAGTTCAAGTAAAAAAGATTGATAATATTTTTTGTCGTTTAAGTTTCAACGTTTGTTTACAGGTACAAAAGTTGAATGGTTAGCATGGAAAAAATAAAAAAGTGGGTGTGTCAAGCCTACGCAAGACAGAAGTGAAACTTCTAGTATTCCTCTCTCTCTATTTTCATTTCATCATCTCTATTTTCTCTCTTAGGTTAGTTTGAAAATTAGAGGTTAAATAATTCAACGACGAAGCATGGATTTGCTTTTTCTAATATTTTCTTATAGATGAATGACGTTCGATTAATGTATAGTTCCAAAAATTTTCAATTTATTCACAAGTATACAATATTACATAAATAACAATATTACAATTAAAAATTACAAAGAAATTACAATGACAATTTACCAATCATGTGCCATTTTCATTGTCAATTTCATGAATATCATTTCCTAATGTCGTGATAATTGGGTTATGGTAACTAAAGTGCGAGATATATACATGAGCACTTAAATCCTTAATGAATCGTGCAAAAACTGCATCGATTGTTGTCCCGTGTCGGGAGAGAACGTTCGTGAGCGGCTCCCCCACCTCAACAAGCGCATATGGTGAGAGAGGGACAGTGAACGGTGAGCGGTGGTGGGGGTACCCGCATTTTCGTGTCGATCCTGACTCGGTTTTACTCCGTCCCCGAAAATTCATTACGCGCCTAAAGAAGTTTCACTTCAATATTTTTGTATGGAAAAATATTTTAGCGGAGTTTCAAAAAAGTTAAGTTTCCATCATCTATGAGGATGCTGCGTGGAGTCTTTTAAGGAAATAAGGAGAGGAAGTCCAGGGAAGGAAAAAGGCATGACGGATGGATAAGAATCTAGGGATCAGAGTGTCCAGGAGTGACGGACGTATGATCTATCCCTCTTGCTGCGGTTGACCAGTTGGAGAGATCAAAGGGTCTCCCCTAACCAGCCTGTCCCGATCCGGTACGCCACGCAGCTAGTGGGCAGGGGCATCCTGAACACACCTCACCCGATGAACCCGGCAACCCCTGCTATATCACCAAATGTAGCCAACCACTTGGGTTGACCTATGGCAGACGTATGTGTTATCCAATAAATGGTTCGTGGGGCGACGGTACCCAAACCCGTCTCCCAAATTACAGTGGGTTGCCATATTAATAGGGACAGTTCCAATATTTCCTGATTTTTATGTTTACGTTGTCTCTACTTCTAACAGTTACACAGATTTGCGAAAATTATTATTTTTAATTGTTTTTCAGCTAGCAAATCATTCTGACAACAGTGACATCTTGCGATGCAACGTTGAAGTAGATTTACCAATACTTAATAATTTTGATACAAGATGCTAATTAAAGATATATTTTAACAAAATTATATTGTTTTAAATAAAAGATATCCGAGCAGCAAACCATCTCCGAAGTGAGTACTTTTTTTTTTAAATTCCGATTTTATTGTCCGGGTTAAATCTTCCCCATAGGAAAAACTAAACCCTTCCACACACTTTTCCACAAATGATCATCTAGTCAATCAACATTATGTAAGTGCATTATATAAGCAAAATAAATACAAAACAATACAAGAACAACACGTCAACTCACCAGAGATCAAATGGGAAAATACTTCACCGACTCCAGATATTTTCATATCAGAGGGTTCGGCTTGGTAGAACTTCTAACAGGGCCTATAAATCCTACTGATCCCTCAACATAAATATTTAAAAAATCTTTCGTTATCCTACATGTATTCAAAATGACCGACTTTTGCATCTTTATATATAAATTTTTTGATAGATCTAATTACGCCTAAATTTTTAATGAGAGAGCTAGGTATAATGACAGTAGCCGAAATAACGAATGGTAATATTTGTATAGTCTGAGAATGCCAAATTCTTTTTATTTCATTTCCTAAATCTGTGTATTTTCTTATTTTTTCATTAACAGATTTTTTAATATTACAGGAATTTGGAATAGCGACATCAATGATATAAGTTTTTTTTTTAATTTTGTCATGTAAAACTATATCGGGTCTATTATGACTAATCGTTCGGTCTGTTAGTATAGTTTTATCATAATATATTTTATAAAATTCGTTTTCTAAATATGAATTTGGTTCGTATTCATAATATGGTACTATATTACGGCAGACAATCAAGTTATGTTTAATTACCAAATTTTGGTGAATTATTTTTAAAACTTGATTGTGTCTAAATGTATACTCGGACGGTGCTAATATAGAACATCCCGATATAATATGTTCTATAGTTTCCGGAAAAGCCAAACATTTTCTACACAAATCATCAATTTGATTTGTATCTTTGATTATATGCTTCTCTAATTTTTAGTGACTCTATCCTGAATGGCAAGCATAAATCCTTCTATTTCTGCGCTCAACTCTCCAATACTCAACCATTTGTTTGACGAAAATTTGTCAACATACGTTTGGTTGAGATAATTGAAGTGTTTTGCGTATAAAATTTTATTTGAGCAGGAATCTAATAATTCAAATTTAATTTACTTATTAAAACAATTTTTATTTATGTCGATTTGATTATAAATTAGCTCATATCCGTGAAAAATCACGGGATATTAAATTATTGTACGTTTTTTGAAGTTGAAAGTTTATCAAAAGCACACAATAGAACAAGGAATTAACATGTTTTATTTATTTATTTCTAACAAAACAACTTTGGAAAAATATATAATAGTTAGACAATAGATAGGTAGTCCCGCGAAGCTGCCACATGGCCGCTTGTCTGCGGGTTCTACCTCAATATTAATCCATTTATATTTATATATAAAGATGAACATACTTTCAAAGGTACAAAAATATTTTAATAGCCTTCCCGAAGAATAAAAAAAAAACATAACATATTTGGTATCATTCAAGAAAAGTTCAAATTATTCTTAAAGTTAACAACCTCATAGGTACTCATATTTGGTATCACTCAAGAAAAAGGTCAAATTATTCTTAAAGTTTAAAACCTCATAGGTACTCATATTTGGTATCATTCAAGAAAAAGGTCAAATTATTCTTAAACTTTACAACCTCATAGGTACTCATATTTGGTATCATTCAAGAAAAAGGTCAAATTATTCTTAAAGTTTACAACCTCATAGGTACTCATATTTGGTATCACTCAAGAAAAAGGTCAAATTATTCTTAAAGTTTAAAACCTCATAGGTACTCATATTTGGTATCATTCAAGAAAAAGGTCAAATTATTCTTTAAGTTAACAACCTCATAGGTACTCATATTTGATATCATTCAAGAAAAGGGTCAAATTATTCTTAAAGTTTACAACCTCATAGGTACTCATATTTGGTATCAAGTTAACAACCTCATCACACATCACCACCCTTTTCTTTTTTCTTCTGTGTTTATTTTATTTTTTACAGATATATAGATTTTTCATTCATAAGCCACATCTTTACATTTTTCATGCTTTAACTTCACTTTCATCACTTTCCTAAGAGGCATATTTATTTTCGAACTTATTAAAAATCACTGGTACACAATACTCCAGCGTTCAGCTACCATACTTGTTTGATATTTTCAGGATCTTTCAATATCTTTTTTTATAATAATATACTAGTATCAAAGATAATTGACACCAAATAACAAAACAAATGTTGGCATTATTTCAATTTTAATTATAATTCCGCAAATCCCGCGGGATTTCTAAATTCTGTCCAGCGATTGCTGGACAGAATTTAGAATTTAGAATTTTAAATTTCAATTCCCGCGGGATTCCGCGGGAATTGAAA
Organism: Hesperophylax consimilis; assembly: GCF_061612785.1. Classification (NCBI taxonomy): domain Eukaryota; kingdom Metazoa; phylum Arthropoda; class Insecta; order Trichoptera; family Limnephilidae; genus Hesperophylax; species Hesperophylax consimilis. The sequence goes on along the minus strand of NC_142857.1, from coordinate 23,077,610 downwards.
TTTGATCTGCAAACCCCAAATACAGTGTATATAAATGGATACAAGTCAATGGTAGTTGTTTTAAAATGGGATAGTATGGTTTGTTTACATTCTATTGCTTTTGATGACACACACAATATGCTGCTTGATGGTAAAAAAACTAGTACAGTATTTAGACCATGGTGCTTTTAAAGTAATACACTTTTACCTTTCAACCATTTTTTTGTGGCATTCGGAGCAATTTAATGAACAATTACCTATAGCGTATTCTTTTTTGTACTAGTATTTTGGAGAGTTTAAATGACTTTGTATCATACGTATCCAGACCTCCAGAATTTTGCAAGAGAATTCATATTTACGCCAAAATCACAAAAACACTCAAACCCCGAAACCGCTTGATACCGTGTCGCCGACACAATTGGAAATCTTTACATCGCGATTACTAAATCAAATGATGTGCTATATGTGATTAATCAAGATAATTACATAGCAATATAATAGCAGAATCTGAAACACATCTGAAAATAACCATCCACCACCTCACTCGGACTCACCAACCCACGAAGTGACCACAGCTAGGAAGGCGACTCAGTATTTACGTAGGACCCCCTCCACTACTCCCCGGATGGAATTCCATGATGGCCGCCGTCTCCAACCAATCACAGCCCAGCATGTCACCTTGAATTTCTTATCAAATACTGATAACAGATTCAAATGTGATTAATTGTGATATCATCAGACTGGATTTACGGGAAAATGATGCAAGATATAACTACGAAATAAATGTCAACATCAAGAAATGATTATATACTAATATAATAACATGAAAAATTATATCTAAATATATTTGTTACTCTTTGGGAAATGTTCAAACCAAAGATATTTAACTTCAAACCCAATATGAAAGTTTGTATAATTATTTATAAAATAAATAAACGGGACTGGGGGAGATGGTTTTGGTAGATTGAACTGACTCGGTTAAAGGTATCATATTAAAATATAACTTTCCTCTCAACAAGATAATTGCAGAGAGGAAAAATACCTAACCATTTTACTCCTCACGAAAGAGGATAGAACACCTCCGAGAGGGCTCGATTTGAAAACGTTCTATAAATAGAGAATCGAATCCCATACAAAGTCAGTTCAACAACTACCTCTGAAAGAGAATCCTCTCTCCTGAAGAACCATCTCCAAGTCTCCAAAGTCTCAAGAAATATTTTCAAGTGTTTTATTCAGTAGTAAATTCAGTTTTTGCCAGTAATAAATTCTTTTCGTCAGTTCAGATCTGGAATAAATTCCTCTCTGATCGTGGCATTAAACTCCACCACAAAAGCTCTACAACATCTACCAAGACTGAAAACGCTGAAAAGTGTACCCAGCTACCTTCGTATCTACAGTTATTGTACGGACGGTATATTGTCTCGTACAGACTTGTTACCGTTAATCTTACACACCAAGGATGAAAGCTGAAAATTTTGTTTCTACAACACCACACGACCTCTTTGAGAACATCGACTACGAATCCAGAGGTCGCGGGTTCTAATCCAGGCTTGAGTAAAAAAAATATTTTATTTCACGTGGCACGTTCTAGATACTCTCTAAGTTCTTCTTCTTCTTTTTTGTGGTAGGGGTCAGAGGGGAATATCTAGGTTAGTGAACTAGTTTAGGGCCTCATCGATCCCGCCGGGGAATGAATGCAGCGGGCATTCTTTGTCCACGCGTACGGTGGTCTACACCGCACCGCATTCACACCGATTGCTACTCAAGTTCCACCTCCCATCCAGAATGGTTTTCGGGACTTCAAGCGGCATGCAAGGTGACATCATTGTGCAAGAGTCTCAACTGCTCCCAACTGTCAGGAGCCAGTGAGACTATGGCATCGATTTCCGATTATGATTTATTAAAGATCTCTTCAAATTATTGGTATACTGGTTAAAAACGGGTCTACAGACCGCTTCCTGATAAACTTTTAGAAAATTAATTAGAATATCGAAACACTTGTTCATACACCAGCGCTTGTCTTAATAATATATAATGACGCAATGTGATAATATAATGATAATAACAACTGTCAAAGTGAGTACACGTATCCCTTAACCTCTTCATTATAATATTATTAAATAGTGTTTATACTAATAATAGTGGCTTAAAACAGTTACCAGTGGCTTAAAACAGTTAACAGTTACCAGTAAAGAAAGTGCTATTTAAAATTACGTAAACATACTACCTATTACAGTGTGGAATATCAATTTTACTATTAAAATTATATTCTTGAATATTTAAAGCAAAAGGCGAAATTAATCATAAATGTGCCAATAATACAGTGTGAACTCTGCGGCAGGTACCTATATTAAACCTTACCTGTGCACTACCTATTCCAATATAAATCAGGGGTGTTGCACTGTGCGGTTCAAAAATATTAACGAAAAGTTTCAGATATCTAAATTAATATGGAATCCATTAATTTCGTCACAATTGCAAAGGAAGCAGTTGACAAATTAACAACTGTCATGATGAACCCTAATAATAAATTTAACAAAGAGCAGATTGCTAAAATAATACCGGAGTCCAACAACATCATGGCTTCAATTTCTCATATGGCGGCTATAATGGCGAAGTTGGAAGGTGAACTCGCCGTTTACAAAAACTTGTCTCAAAATCAACCGACTCAAAAAATTCCAGACCTTTGTGAAACCATAATGGAATTGGAAGAAAGGAAGGAAAAATCGAAAAATGCAATCTTTCTAAACGTACCGGAAAGTGAGTTGTCTCAAGAAGAAAATTTGACTAATGACTCAAAAATAATAATATCCACTATCAAAAAAATTGATGACATACCAACACAAAATCTAAAAATATACAGACTTGGTGCTAAAAAACCTGGAGTCATCAGACCAATTAGAGTGGAATTTGATGATTCTTTCCAAGTAAAATACATTCTTCGGAATAAATTTAAAATTACCGATGGAATAAAGATAAAACCGGACTTGACAATAACTCAACGAAATCACATGAAGAATCTGATAATAGAATTAGAACAACGGAAAAATAGCGGTGAAACAAATTTCACCATAAAATATGTTCATTCTATTCCGAAAATCGTTCAACAGCATACACCAAAAAACTACACAGTAAACTAAATCACTGTTACCTATATTATCAAAACGTCAGAGGAATTCGAACTAAACTGGACACTCTCAGACTAGAAATAACTACTTCAATATTTGATGTGTTGATTTTCACAGAAACTTGATTACATCCGGATATTCACACTGCAGAACTAGGAATGTCAAGATACAACGTTTTCCGCCGGGATAGAAATCAATCTACAAACGATGACATTAAAAACAATAAAAGAAGAGGTGGTTGAGTTCTGATTGCAGTAGCGAAAAATATTGTCTCCAGACAGTTAAATACAAAAAACGTTGGAATAGAGCAATTATTTGTTATGATTAATACAGGTAAAAACAGAATTTTATTGGGTAATGTGTACATTCCGCCTAAATCGGATATTAGTATTTATAGTAAGCATTTTGAAGATATTGAAATTTTACAATCAAAATATCCAAAAGTAAAAATAATTATAACTGGCGATTTTAATCTTCCGGACATCATTTGGAATCAAAACTTTATGGAATTGACAGGTATAGAAAACGCTGGCTTGTCAACTTTAAACAAAGAAGTTATAAGCATGTCAAATTTTATAAATCTAACACAATTAAATAAAATTGAAAATTGTAATAACAAAATACTGGACTTGGTATTTTCAAGTGATACTTCAGTAACTGTAGTAAAATCAAGTGAAATAATATTACCTGTAGATAACTATCATCATCCATTAAATATTAGCGTATCACTAAATAAAATACCAAATCTACAGTGCAAAAAATCACTTCAGCATTTTAATAAAGCTGAATTTAATCATATTAATGAATGCTTAAACGCTAATGATTGGACTTTTTTAAAACAAGAAAATATTAACGAAAATATCAACGTATTCTATAAAATAATTCACAATATCATAGAAAAAAATGTGCCTTACATTAAATGTAAAAATAATGTTTTCCCTCAGTGGTTCAATAAAGATTTAATTGACTTGACTCTATTGAAGAAGAAAACACATAAAAAGTACAAAAATTCTAAATCAATTAAAGATTATATTCAATTCAATTCCATTCGACGCCAATGTCACGATCTTTCTAAAAATTGTTACAAAGAATACTTAAATAATGTGGAAAATTCAATTGCAAATAACGACATCAACACTTTATGGAAGTACTCAAAGTCATTAAAAAGAAATGAAATAGATATACCTGCTAGCATGTATTATAACGGCATAAATGGAAATAAGGCAGAAAATATTGTTAATTTATTTGCTTCATTTTTTAAAGATGTATATGACAACACAATTGATAATAGTGAAATTCCTTTTTTTTCATCTAACATCAATTTACAAATTTCTAACATTCACATAGATATAAATGAAATTAAAACCCATATTAACAAATTAGATATAAAAAAAGTTCGGGTCCTGACAAAATACCACCAATTCTATTGAAACACTGTATACATGCCTTGTCGTATCCCCTCTATTTAATTTTTAATATGTCATTGTCATCGGGATATTTTCCAATTGCATGGAAAAATAGTTACATCACATCCATATTTAAAAAAGGTGACAAATGCGATATACGCAACTATAGACCTGTGTGTATACAGTCAACTAATCCAAAACTATTTGAAAAAATTATTTTGGATAAAATTAGTTTTAAATTAAATGGGATTATAACAAGGTTTCAACACGGTTTCATGAAGAATAGATCAACTCTGACAAATCTACTAATATATGAAAACTTTATAGCGAATGCCTTTGCAGATAAATGTAGATTCGATATATACTGACTTCAGCGAGGCGTTTGATAAAGTTTGTCATAAAATATTGATAAATAAATTAAGGAGTATGGGTATAACCGGGAACTTTCTTAAATGGGTAGAGTTATTTAACAAATAGGCAACTTTTTGTTAAGTTAAACGACGTAATATCGGATGCCTTTTCTGCCACTAGTGGTGTGCCACAGGGCTCCCATTTAGGACCAATACTGTTTATTTTATTTATTAATGACATTGTAGACGTTTTTTCCGATGTTGATATCCTGTTATTTGCTGATGATTTAAAATTATATAAAAAAATTAAAAATATTTCTGATTGCATAATTTTACAAAAAAAAAATTAAAAAACTTGTTTAATTGGTGTATATGCAATAAACTGGCACTTAACATTAGTAAATGTCAAATAATAAGATTTTATAAAATAAAGAAACCGACAATTTATGAATACAATCTTGACAAAATTATATTAAACTCAGTAGAAACAATAAATGATCTAGGTATTATTTTTAACTCAAAACTTACATTTATTAGCCATATAACTAATATTATTAATGGATCAATGAAGATTTTAGGATTTATTATTAGAATAACCAAACAATTTTGTAACATTGATACTATTCGCATTTTATACATAACGCTAGTGAGAAGCATTTTGGAATATAACTGTACGATTTGGGCTCCACATTACAATATCCATATTCAAGCGATTGAAAAAGTCCAGCATAGATTCCTTAGGTATATTAATTTTAAATTAGGTATTCCAAGAGAATCCGTGGACTATAATTTGTTATTGAACTGGACTAATCTCGTAAATTTATCAGATCGCAGAAAAATCGGTGATCTATTAATATTATATAAAATAATTCACTCGGTCCTGGATACCCCTGATTTAATAGAACTAATACGATTTCATTGCCCTGGTCGCGCTAACAATAGACTGACTCTACCGTTCTACTATAATAACACACATACATTATCACATTATTACTCACCAATCAGTCGATTACACATTATGGGAAATGAACATGCCAACATCGGCGACATTTATTTCTTAAAATTAGCGCAATATAAACATGCACTCAAAAATTATTTTTCCATAATGTAACTTTATATACACAATATGGACATGTTGAAATAAAATGATGATATTTCTCATGTTCTTTTTTTGTTATTTTTGGTTGTGATACACATAATTGTATGTTATTTTTAAGTTTAAAACTACTATAATGAAATGATATTATTTTTTTTACTTTGTACTCTGTAATATGTTTATTTATAAAAGGCAGTATAGCCGTTTATGTATTTAAAATAAAAATAATGTTGCAACTATAATCGTGTCAATTCATTGGTATTTTACTAATAATTTATCAGGAAACCTGTCAATCCATTCGTTAAGGGCCTGCAATCCCGTTTTTAACCGGATATCGAATAATTTTAAGAGATTCTTAATAAATTAGCAATATTTTGTATCAGTAAGTTTTTTCCGTGTTCGGATGTAAATTTTAATAATTTATTTGTTTTAAATTTTAATAATTTATTTTTTGTAAATTTTAATAATTTACATATAAGTGCTACATATATTTATTTTTATTCTAATTTTAAGATGCGAATTCACCAAGAGGAGCTTTTTTATGACAATTTGTTTTGTGTCTATTTTGTATTTCACTATCAATTTGATTGGAATTCCCATTAATCCCCTGGGATATCCTATTTTCCCGTTTATCAACAACAAATTATTACAGCGCACATAAATGCCAATAAAGGTGATTATTTTATTGATAAAATGTTTGTTTAAATTCAATACGTAATGTAAACATTGCATATCTGGCATTTATTGCTGCTACGCTTACACAGCGTATTTTTGTATCCAACGAAATTTGTAATCAACTGTAAATGAGTTTTATTTATTAATTTTCGGGAAATCGACAGTTTACATTTAATCAGTTTGTACATAAGTATTGTAAAGCTAAAATAAAACCAATTATGGATTTCCTCCTTGTGATTTTACCTCTACTGAGACAGCATAAAATGGAATAAGTAAATTAAATTTGTGAGAAAGGAATATGAATTAAAAAAAATTATACAAAACAAAATATCATATAAAACAATACATTTATAGCCATGGAGAGAGGTTTTAGATATAAATCAAATCACAATAGAGACATAAACATTATTCACAAACCATCAGAGAAATATTTTTTTATGGACCTCTTGTATTTGGTAAGTTCGCAACTGAAAATATCAACCTTGGATAATACGCTATTGTAATTATTGCAAAGTCTGTTCAGGCAAGAATTCTGCTTAGAGTTCGTTTTGCTTTGATCAACCCTGAACAGGACACAAGAGCGTGTTGAACGCGCAGTTACATTGAATGGAATATTGAAAGCAACTCTGGGCATTGAATATTATTGTTAACTACTTTATACAGGAGTAGTGCATCCTTATGATGCCTCCGTACACTCAGTGAATGAATTTTAAAGTATTAAGCTGCCTCTGCATAATTATTAAATCTTACAAACGACTTGTAACAAAGATATTTTAGGATTTTGTTTTGAATTGCTTCGATTTTGTCTATATGGATTTTGTAAAATGGAGACCAAACAACTGATGCATACTCCAAATGACTTCGTACATAGGCAAAGTAGAGTTGCTTAACGATATCTATTAAAAAGTTTCTTGTTTTTAGTTTTGGTTAGACGCGAAAGATAACAGAAAAGGTAGAAAACTTATGGGGTATTTCATTGTCCTCTTCATAGCTCATCCAAAGGATACAATTTTAAAATTATCTGAACATAAAATAGTTAATTATTAAAAAACAACTAAATTTCAACAAACACAAACTATCATTAATAGACCAGTGTACATACAAAACATAAATACTCCGTCGATAAATACAAGCTTTGGACAAAGACACCACAAATACGAGCATTAAATAATCTTACACCAAAAAAGCGAAACAACAAACAAAATTAAGTTTTGGATAAATAAAAATACATTTATCTTAAAATAATTAACAATTTACCCACATACTATACACAACCAGACCAACAATTGTGTACATATTGCTTAGCTTTTATAACTGCCTTATTTATTGTATTTTTACTAGTATAATTAGTTTTATTTTCTTTCTTTTATTTTATTTTAATTCTTAATATTTAATTTAATTAAAATTATTTCAGTACACTATATTTTTATTTAAATACATCATTTGTCAAATGCGGCCTCAGTACGGGTAAAGCACCCAGTGGGGCTCACATTGCCACATTATATTTTATAAAAAAATTACTTATAATGTATCAAAAAATAGTAACAAAATAGATAGCATGCAGTTGGCAACACTTCGCACAAATTGTAGACGTGTTCAAATTCACGGAATATAGTTACAAGAAGGCTATAATAACATATCTCAGTAATAATAGCAATTGAGGTTAGCATAATACTCTGCAAGGGCTCGCATACCTCGTAAACCAACATCGAGGCAAAATCGACATTATATTCGAAACAAGACGCATTAATGTCAAGATCCAAACATTGAACACTATGAAAACTAAAGGATTTTCCAATAAGAGGTGTTATTTTGAATAGCCCGCTATTTCGGTAGATGTTACTTTTGAAGCTGTCATTTTTTGACATTTGACAAGTAGAAACTACGCCATTAATAAAAATGGAACGATACACGCTTCAACAACGCATTGAAATTATTAAAATTCACTTGAGTGAATCAAATGCAAATCATCTTGAGTGATGAGGCGCATTTCGACCTCGGTAGCTTCGTCAACAAGCAAAATTGTCGCATCTGGGGCTCAGAAAACCCAAGAGTTATTGTTAAAAACCTCTCTATCTTCAACGCGTGACTGTTTGGTGCGGTTTATGGTCCGGCGGAGTCATTTTTCCTTACTTTTTCGAAAATGAGGCTGGAGCAACAGTTACGGTGAATGGATTGCGCTATCCAGAGATGATTAATGATTTTTCATGGCCGGAATTAGATGGTATTGATCTGGACAGCGTTTACTTTCAACAAGACGGCGCTACGTGCCACACAAGCAACGAAACCATTGATCTTTTACGATTGAATATAAAAATAACACCTCTTATTAGAAAACCCTGTATTTTAAAGACAAACTTATCAAAAAAAAACTATTTTCACGTGAATTACTCTTAAAAATAACCTATGTCACCCATTTTCCTTATAAAGTATTTTACTTATCTACTTTAACTACTTACACTTATATCACATCTACCAAACATGGAAGGTAATTATTTTTACTTTCTCCCTTTAATGTACTTACTACAACACGTAATACCTTTCATATTATTAATTACTTATAAATAACTACAATAATGTACTGTCCACTCCTCTTCCAAACACAAGCTAAAGCTTCCATGGAAGAGCAGTATTCAAATCTCTTAATATGGAAAATCCCAATGTTAATACGATTTTATATGTAGGTATTTACTTTATTTCTTTAATAAATATAAAAATTGTGACTCCAACACGGAATCACAATTCTGCCGGGGTAACTAAAAACACAGTGACTTCCGTAAGACTCTAAAGGAATACAGTGTGTTTTTATTTAACACGGCAGAATCGTATACTTTCGCAAACATCTCCAACAAATTGAAGATCAGCGCCGATTATCGGTCAGTTTCAAATTATCAAATTCGGCTGACGATCATAGCAGCATTATCATAGCGGAACTCTGGGTATAAGTTCATCTTGGGTGATTGATTTGGGGACATTTTGTATACAATCTTGGAACTATAAAGTTTCACAATACGTCTGGTGGAAATTACCCAAATCAAATAAACACTGGGATCGGAATATCGACCATCTCTACATGAAATATACCTTTAGATAGTAACACACGCCTGTCGTGTTGCGGTCTCTTGGGAGCCCTCCGCGGAACCCTGGCGACATCTACAATACATCTACAGTAAAAAAAATTCAAAAGGCAATAATTACAATCATCTTGCAAGTACCATTCTACACAAATTCAAGCGAAATTTTCAAATCATAAAACGTCATGTCAATAAGACAACGTTATGCCAAATCTGCACTACTAAATTTCCTCCATCAGAAACTACACATTCCAATGCCACCTCAAACAACAATAAAAACAAGGTCGTCAACAAACAATACCCTGAACATACCGATAACATACACCACACACGGACAAAGACACTTCCAGTATAACGCTACAAAACTTTTTAATTGTATGCCTACCACTCTGAAACTACTACTAACGGGAAATACAAACACAAATATTCACAAAAAACTGATCACAGCCTGGATCAAAAAACAAGATATCCACTTTATACAAAACATTATAACACCAAACCAAACATAATCATGACTGAATGTGAATGTATGTATGTATACATGTGTTTATTTATATGTGTGTATGCATGCATATATGTGTATTTATGTATGTATGTGTATACATGGGAGTATGTATATATGTGCAAATAAATAAATATTTTTTCGTTTTTCTTTAAATAACAATGTACAATAACCATTAAAAAAAAAAATTAAAATCCCAACTTACTTTAAGAAAATTTAACCAATACACATAAATACATGTACCATTTAATCATAACCACGTAAACACCTCAGCACAGGTTCTCCCAGTGAGGTGTTCGCGAAACATATATCACTACCCACCACAGTGTCACCTACTCAAACCTACATCACACCCAGCATAAAAAAAATAAAAATAAAATTTAAAAAAAATAAAACACCATATTAACAACAATTCTAAATTTATGTATTATATACAAGTGTATATATTTGGTAGACACTGTAATGTATGTATAGAAATAAATAAATCTACTTGTAACCTTAGCGACCCCTCGGCGGAATTCTTTCAACATCTTCGCGGAACCCTGGCGACATCTACTTGTAACCCATGCAACCCCTCTGCGGAATCCTACCAACATCTTCTCGGAACCCTGGCGACATCTACTTGTAACCCTTGCGACCCCTCAGCGAAATCCTACAAACATCTTCGCGGAACCCTGGCGACATCTACTTGTAACCCTTGCAACCCCTCTGCGGAATCCTACCAACATCTTCTCGGAACCCTGGCGACATCTACTTGTAACCCTTGCACCCCCTCTGCGGAATCCTACCTACATCTTCTCGGAACCCTGGCGATATCTACTTGTAACCCTTGCAACCCCTCTGCGGAATCCTACCAACATCTTCTCGGAACCCTGGCGACATCTACTTGTAACCCTTGCGACCCCTTAGCGAAATCCTACAAACATCTTCGCGGAACCCTGGCGACATCTACTTGTAACCCTTGCAACCCCTCTGCGGAATCCTACCAACATCTTATCGGAACCCTGGCGACATCTACTTGTAACCCTTGCAACCCCTCTGCGGAATCCTACCAACATCTTCTCGGAACCCTGGCGACATCTACTTGTAACCCTTGCGACACCTCAGCGAAATCCTACAAACATCTTCTCGGAACCCTGGCGACATCTACTTGTAACCCTTGCAACCCCTCTGGGGAATCCTACCAACATCTTCTCGGAACCCTGGCGACATCTACTTGTAACCCTTGCAACCCCTCTGCGGAATCCTACCAACATCTTCTCGGAACCCTGACGACATCTACTTGTAACCCTTGCGACCCCTCAGCGAAATCCTACAAACATCTTCGCGGAACCCTGGCGACATCTACTTGTAACCCTTGCAACCCCTCTGCGGAATCCTACCAACATCTTCTCGGAACCCTGGCGACATCTACTTGTAACCCTTGCGACCCCTCAGCGAAATCCTACAAACATCTTCGCGGAACCCTGGCGACATCTACTTGTAACCCTTGCAACCCCTCTGCGGAATCCTACCAACATCTTCTCGGAACCCTGGCGACATCTACTTGTAACCCTTGCGACCCCTCAGCGAAGTCCTACAAACATCTTCGCGGAACCCTGGCGACATCTACTTGTAACCCTTGCAACCCCTCTGCGGAATCCTACCAACATCTTCTCGGAACCCTGGCGACATCTACTTGTAACCCTTGCAACCCCTCTGCGGAATCCTACCTACATCTTCTCGGAACCCTGGCGATATCTACTTGTAACCCTTGCAACCCCTCTGCGGAATCCTACCAACATCTTCTCGGAACCCTGGCGACATCTACTTGTAACCCTTGCGACCCCTCTGCGAAATCCTACAAACATCTTCGCGGAACCCTGGCGACATCTACTTGTAACCCTTGCAACCCCTCTGCGGAATCCTACCAACATCTTCTCGGAACCCTGGCGACATCTACTTGTAACCCTTGCAACCCCTCTGCGGAATCCTACCAACATCTTCTCGGAACCCTGGCGACATCTACTTGTAACCCTTGCGACCCCTCAGCGAAATCCTACAAACATCTTCGCGGAACCCTGGCGACATCTACTTGTAACCCTTGCAACCCCTCTGCGGAATCCTACCAACATCTTCTCGGAACCCTGGCGACATCTACTTGTAACCCTTGCAACCCCTCTGCGGAATCCTACCAACATCTTCTCGGAACCCTGGCGACATCTACTTGTAACCCTTGCGACACCTCAGCGAAATCCTACAAACATCTTCGCGGAACCCTGGCGACATCTACTTGTAACCCTTGCAACCCCTCTGCGGAATCCTACCAACATCTTCTCGGAACCCTGGCGACATCTACTTGTAACCCTTGCAACCCCTCTGCGGAATCCTACCAACATCTTCTCGGAACCCTGACGACATCTACTTGTAACCCTTGCGACCCCTCAGCGAAATCCTACAAACATCTTCGCGGAACCCTGGCGACATCTACTTGTAACCCTTGCAACCCCTCTGCGGAATCCTACCAACATCTTCCCGGAACCCTGGCGACATCTACTTGTAACCCTTGCGACCCCTCAGCGAAATCCTACAAACATCTTCGCGGAACCCTGGCGACATCTACTTGTAACCCTTGCAACCCCTCTGCGGAATCCTACCAACATCTTCTCGGAACCCTGGCGACATCTACTTGTAACCCTTGCGACCCCTCAGCGAAATCCTACAAACATCTTCGCGGAACCCTGGCGACATCTACTTGTAACCCTTGCAACCCCTCTGCGGAATCCTACCAACATCTTCTCGGAACCCTGGCGACATCTACTTGTAACCCTTGCAACCCCTCTGCGGAATCCTACCTACATCTTCTCGGAACCCTGGCGATATCTACTTGTAACCCTTGCAACCCCTCTGCGGAATCCTACCAACATCTTCTCGGAACCCTGGCGACATCTACTTGTAACCCTTGCGACCCCTCTGCGAAATCCTACAAACATCTTCGCGGAACCCTGGCGACATCTACTTGTAACCCTTGCAACCCCTCTGCGGAATCCTACCAACATCTTCTTGGAACCCTGGCGACATCTACTTGTAACCCTTGCGACCCCTCAGCGAAATCCTACAAACATCTTCGCGGAACCCTGGCGACATCTACTTGTAACCCTTGCAACCCCTCTGCGGAATCCTACCAACATCTTCTCGGAACCCTGGCGACATCTACTTGTAACCCTTGTGACCCCTCAGCGAAATCCTACAAACATCTTCGCGGAACCCTGGCGACATCTACTTGTAACCCTTGCAACCCCTCTGCGGAATCCTACCAACATCTTCTCGGAACCCTGGCGACATCTACTTGTAACCCTTGTGACCCCTCAGCGAAATCCTACAAACATCTTCGCGGAACCCTGGCGACATCTACTTGTAACCTTAGCGACCCCTCCGCGGAAAACTTGCAACGTCCCCGCGCAACCTATTTTGGAAACCCCTGCTACCCCGCAGCATAACACAATGACGCATACAAATATCATGTGTTCGCCGAGTGTCAATACGAATTAATAAAATAGTGTCCAGTAATCATCTGACCATTAGTCTGCTATCTCTGTTCTTGATAGCACTATCAGCATGTACTTAAAACACGCCACGCTTCTCATTTTTAACTAAATTATTTATCAAATTTGACAGGGGTGTAATAAACTCATAAATGAAACCAATTTAAAACCTTAGAGATCACTTGATAAAAAAACTCTCGCTGAAACGATGGATCTCAACATTTGTGGTTCATTCGCATCAACTAAAAACAAATAAATCCATTTATATATATTTTGCAGATATAACAATAATTATTAGATCTAACTCTTTTAAAATTCTTAACCACATCATAATTGACATTGACATTGATAGAATTGTTGAATGGAGTAAAATAAATCGGATTGAGTTTAATGTTTAATTTTGTCATACCTGGTATTACCGGTATACAATGGACGCCCGAAGTTTAAAACGTGTCTCGACAATGAAGGATCTTGGAATCAATTTCTAACCGAAAACCGGCCACAATAACACTTGCTCCGTGCAATTCTCAACTCTAAAATTCAAAATAGCGTTTTTCATTAAGAAAATAAGTGCTCAATCGACGTAGAAAGTCAAGGGCTTTCCGCCAATTTATCAGTTTCATAATATTAAAACTTAAAATCAACGTAATTATATGGTTTAGTGTTTTTGAAAGTGACAGTTCGGCCCGGTCCAAAGGACCCGGTCTTTAAGTTAGTGTTTTAGTACTTAAGTCAGTTCTAATCTAGTAAATAAGAGACCACCCAGACGTTAAAAAACATTTCCCATCGAGTGAAATCTGGCACGGTCAATTCAGCATACTTTTAGATTCCTTTTTTTGTGTTAATTTTGACGTTTATGTTTGCGGTAGTTTTTGACAGTTGACGTTTGTTTTCGCGGCTGTACCGAGTGAAGTTTATAATATTATTAACTTGTGCTTAGTAGAGGATAATAGTTATATGTTTACAAAGTGAACAATAACGCAGAGAAGACCACTCCAGAATTACCTTCCATCATCTATGGATCAACCGGACGATAACGTACGCCGAAGGAAGAAGAGAGGCGGCGCCCCCCCGCACTCTCCCACAACCGCCGCCGCCGAGATCCCGGGCACCAGCTGCAGCAGTCCCAGGCTAGAACTAGGTGATATTTCGGACGAGGATTCGGACAATTCTGAAGAATACTTTAGATCTGGGAAAGAAGCTCTAAGCGATGTCCAGATGGCGCTGGAGGAATTGCAGGACACTTTAGCTGAAAAGCAATGTAAGGTAAGCAAGGAGCAGCAACTAAAAATTGCCAGAAACGTAACCTACGTAATTGGTGCTGTATCACAACTTACATTGGACAGAGAAAAACTGAGAGCTGATCTGACTACTGCCCAGGCTGGTTTGAAAGTGGCCCAGGCGGAAAAACGTTCGGTTGAGGACTGCAACCGTCACCTCGCGGAGAAAATTCAGCAGCTAGAGGCGGACCTAGGACCTGTGATGCGACGTGTCGCTGAAGCTACTGAGGCGACCATGTCATTTGCGGACATCACCAAAATAAAAACTAAAGATGCGACTCCATTGCCGATCACTCGTACAGGACAAGCAGTAGGACCTACAAAGCCTACTATATGCGTTTTTCCTAAGCTGGATAGCATTAAAGACAGCGAGGAAACAAAACAAAATGTAAGAAAAACTTTAAAGCCCTCAGCTTTAGGTGTCCGAGTAACCGGCATGAGAAACATACGAAATAAGGGAGTAGCGATTCATACTGCCAGTGTTGAAGACCAACAAAAATTATTAATTGCGCTCACTAATACGAATTCAAGTACTTTAAGCGCACGACTACCAGCAAAAAGACATCCCAAGGTAATATTTTTCAATGTACCTAGAGAGTTATCCGATGAGAGCTTCCTGAATAGCGCTTTAGCTGGAATTCCAAACATGGAGCAAATGGACACTGGAGAGATGATTTCGAATTGCCGACTCAGCCATTTGGCTGGCGCTCGATCTGGCTCAACCTGTCATCGAGTGTATGAGGTTCCGGCTAAGCTACGTCATCTGTTAGTAGAACAGGAACGGGTATTCGTGGATTGGACGGTGTGCCGTGTACGAGATTTTATAGGGCTTACTGTGTGCTCTAATTGCCAGATGACTGGACATTCATTCAAATTTTGTAAGGAAAAACCAAGATGCGCTCACTGCGCCAAGGAAGGACACGGACGTGAATCGTGCCCAAGCGCTGAAGCCAAGCCGGTATGTGCAACATGCACGAGGTTCGGTAAGGCCGCGGACCACCCGACGGGAGACAAGGAATGCCCAGCTTATCAAGCAGCACTATCCAGGGACTTGGCAACCATCGACTATGGCTTTAAATAATTATATAGAAGATGACTGTGAAGTGGACTTTATAAGAACAAACAATTTGAATCAATGGGTAAAAATGAAACGTAAAAGTGAGATAGGAGATTTAATTTGCATCCAAGTTAATATTAGATCAATATGTAAATATTGGGATGTATTACATGTATACTTAAATAGTTGCTGGGAGTTTGTAGACATTTTAATGCTATGCGAAACTTCCATACAAACTGACCTTATTGATTTATATGAGATACCGGGCTACACATGCTATAACTATTGCCGCACTAACAAGTCAGGTGGGGGCATTCTACTATATGTTCGGAATAATATTGTATTCAAACAAAAACAACTAGAATCGTTTTATTTTGAAAATGTATTTGGTGTAATTACTCTTCCAAATAAAGAAAATATTAGTATTTTAGCAATATATCGACCGCCGAATCTTAGCAAACAATCATTTATTGGGGAAATAACATCTGTTTTGACAAGTTTCATAGATCCTCTCGATAATGTTTTGTTCTTTGGGGATGTTAATCTAAATTTGATGAATTACCAAGATCCTGCTGTAATCTCATATGAAAATATTCTAGCTAGCAATTACTTAATCAAGTGTATAGACGGCGTGACTAGAGAAGCAATTGTAGACGGACGCGTTACACGCTCATGCATCGATCACATTTATGTTAGGTACAATAACGGGCATAAACAAGTGGACGCGTTATCAGCGTGCGTATGCGAGATTGCTATAGCAGATCATTACATGGTCGCAGTTAATATTAAATATGACGAGCAAAAGGAACCTTTAAACATTGCGAAGGAGATTATTGTTTTGTCCCAAAAACGTATAGACAGCCAAATACATAAAATAAATTGGAATTCCTTACTTGATGAACAAGACAGTATTACACTGTATCAAAAAATTAAAAACAATTTTATTAACCTATACGAAAGATGCACAGTATCATTCCTGAAAAAACCGAATAAAAGACCAAACAGGATCAAAAATTGGATAACTACTGATATTTTAGAGAAAATTAAAAAAAGAGATTTGCTATTTCGAAGGTGGAAGAATTCACCAACCAATAAAAATTACGAAAATGAATACAAGGCCTTTCGAAATAATGTTAACAAACTAATTACTAAACAAAAATCATATTTTTTTAAAGATAAATTTAAAACATGTTTCAATAATACTAAAAAAACGTGGGATGAGATAAATAAAATTTTAGGAAGAAAAACTAAAAGCAATTGTGATGAAGTCATCTCGCGATATGTGATAAAAGATCAGACAGTGGAAAGTGTAACTAACCAATATGTGAATTATTTTTCAGATACTATATGTCATATGTTGCACAAGTGTGATTTTAAAGCATCTAATATTGATACAGTAGAATTACCTCACAGTATGTACCTACCTAAAGCAACTATCACGGAGATAACAAATATTGTTAAAAAAATTAAAAACTCAAAATCTGCTGCAATGGATAGTATAAGAATGCACGACATAAAAAAACATATAAATATTTTAGCCCCAATTATTACGCACTTAGTAAATAGACTTATTACTCAAGCAGAAATACCTGATGATCTAAAGTGTGCTATAATTAGACCTATTTACAAAGGTGGAGTACACTCAGAGATAGGAAACTATCGACCTATCAGTATCTTGCCTGCACTTGAAAAAATCTTTGAAAAATATATTTCTTTAAAATTAAACAAATACTTACAGAAATTTTCCATTATATACAAAAATCAATATGGCTTTCAAAAGAAAAAGAGTACTGAAATATTATTACAGGATTTCTCGAATTATGTAAATAATGAATTAAATAAAAAAATGCATGTTTTAGTATTATTTATCGATAATTCCAAGGCGTTTGACACAATTAATCCGCAAAAATTATTAAATATTCTAGAAGCAATAGGAATCAGAGGAAATCTACTAAATTTATTTAAAAATTATCTATCTAATAGACATATCTGTGTAAAAATATTTGAAAAACTGAGTGGGAAAAAAAAAATGTACGCCGGTGTCCCGCAGGGGTCAATTTTGGGACCCACCCTCTATATAATATTTGTATCAATAATGAGTAAACTATTCTCACATGTTAAACACTTTGTATATGCTGACGACACGGCACTGGTCATATCGGATGAACAATTATATACTGCGATTAAATATATGCAAGAAGACTTTATATCTCTGATTAAATGGTGTCATGACGTAGGATTAATTATAAATACAAAAAAAACTAAACTCATGCACATAAGATCTCCACATGCAAAAGTTTCCATCATGCCTGAAATAATTTCTCATAACTTTACCTGCATCCATCAAAATATTGTGCAGCCCTGCTCATGCGAAACGATTGAGCTAGTAAACGAATATGTTTATTTGGGCGTGACTGTTGATTGCTACTTTAAATGGGACATACAAATACACAAAATTTGTAAACGGCTGCGGGCGATAGTGGGTAGAATATACAAATTGAAGTGTTTCGTTCCTGTGAATACCTTAAGAATTATTTACATGTCACTCGCGGAATCAACTTTAAGATATGGAATAACCACTTGGGGACATTCTTGCAAAACAAATTTAAATTACGCACAATCAATACAAAATTCTATCGTTAAATTACTAGTTAAAAAAAATATTTTTTCGCAAAGACGAAACATTTCACTTTTGTATCAAAATTTAACAGTTTTGCCGGTGCAGGCCTTATTGTGGTATAAAATATTAATTCAGCACATATCTGACTCTGAGTATAAGAGGAAAGTTGAACATGGGCACAATACTAGGTTCACAAAGAATGAAGGCATGCTTGTACCTAAACATAATAATAAATACGGACAGCGAACCCTTGAGTATAATGTGCCTAAAATATATAATATGCTACCTGGTAATATTAAGAAATGCGAATTTCCAAATAGAGTCAGATATTTGCTGAAAACGTGGCTACTAGGTAGAAATAATTTGTATTAGGCGATTTAATGTGTAAGTTTATTGTTATTGTATAAATTAAGGTCTAAGTTGTAATCTGTAAAAAGTTGTAATAAAAATCCTGTTTGACAAACTACTTAACTGTAGTTTAACGGGATATATATGAAATAAAAAAAAAAAAAAAAAAAAAAAAAAATAAAAAAAAATGTTTGATAGTAGACTGACATTTCATGCATATTGAGGCGACATGTAGCACTTCACTTAGAATTCTGGGCTTTGTTCTACGCACTGCAAGAAATTTTAGAGATAATCGGGTGCTTATAGTTTTATTTAATTCCTTAGTAAGTAGTAGACTTGAAAGTGGGTCGGTGATTTGGAGTCCACACCAGGTAAAGTATTCTCTCATGTTGGAGAGAGTTCAGAAGAAATTCTTGAGATTTCTCTACATGAGGGAGTATGGCTACTACCCGTGGCTCTATTCCATTGACTTTCTTTTGGGAATGCTCGGAATGAACTATCTACGGGTCAGGAGGGATGTGCTCATTGCTACACATTTATTTAGACTGATTTGTGGATGGTTTGAAGACTCGGTCATCATGGAGAGCATTCATTTCTATGTTCCCGATGGTTATCTACGTCACCGACAACATAGACTGTTCTATCTCCCGGCCTGCAGAACTAACTTGCCAATGGTCATGTCTGTGGGGAGAGCAATCTTGCTGTTGAACAGAATCAATTCGGATATCTACATTTTTAGCATCAATGAAGCTTCCTTTTAAAGGCAAGCTCTATTATTACTGGTATAGTTGATATACGCACTGTCAATATTAATCTAAGAATTCTTATTACAAAAATATTTTAAAAAACGCATTGAAATTAACAATATTGTAATTATTTTGAAATGAATAAACAAAATTGAATTGAATTGATGACTGACTGACTGACTCGCTGCGCCGGGCATATTTATACTACACGGCCGACGGCAACAGTAGGTAGATGGATGGCAACTAAATCCTAGGCACTCGCACAGTCTGTGTGTTTCACGAAGTTTCGACGGCGCGGCAATTATGCCTTGGCGATAGACTCGAACCTTCTGGCGAGTTCTCGTAATGTGAAAGACGGCCTGTGACGTATTGTCACCTGGTAGACAAGTAGGTGCTTGTAGTAAGTAGACTGCTTTGTTTACGATGCGATTTCGACTGCAGGTACATAATTCGGGAGTAGGTACTAAGTAGGTCGAGCGGTTTATTATTAATTAGTTAATCTAGATTTTTCTCGACGCCACAGAATAAAACTATAACATTTCAGATATACTTGTAATACAATACATTGTAAAAGTACCGTTATGCAGTGCTTGTTTACGACAGTGGAGCTTACGGAGGTGGAAACATTGATGTACTATATTTAGACTAGCTGATGTGTACCCGGCGTTGCTGTGAGTTATCCTCATGAGATAGATAGTTCTTCCGCTCGTCTGATCATCATGCACAAACGTACGACCGTTTTTAAACTCGCGATACCACTTGTACACACTCGTACAATTCATAGCTTTATCACCATGTGCAGTTTTCACCTCATTATAAACCTCAAACGGAGGTTTTCCCTTCCCAACGAGATAACGGATGACGCCGCGTATTTCGCACTTGGCGGGAGATTGGATTGACATTTTTCACAAAACGTGTTGTCGCGTCAACACTTCTCAACTTACTGACCTTGAACCGGTCTCGTTGCGGAGGGGAAGAGTCAGGCTACACGTAAGTGTAGCCAACATATCGAAAATAAAATTCATTCGGTCGTGAGAGCCTCAGTACACTTACTTTCTGGATACGCCTCGTATATAACGTAAAGGATTTTTCTGTAGGTATTTTTAAGATATACAATTCCGTAGTACATTATTTTGATGAATCTCATAAGGTTTAGCCAGCGTTGGCAATGTATACTGACAATGACTGATTTACGAAACATCGACTTTTATCTACTTTCTATAAATATAATATGCATGTTTTATATATATAAACCTTTCGAGAGAAATTCTCTAAATGATAGTGAAAACCCAATCGAAATCCGTTGTGTAGTTTAGAAGAACTAAGCGCACAAACAGACAGACGCGGATAGCGACTTTATTTTATACCATTTGAGAAATGAAGCGAAAAAATAGGTTCAGCTTTTTGACCTCCAACCGACCTCCAACTCTCCCAACGTTCTAACTAAAACTACCGAATACTGTCTAATCCCACCGCTTATCGCGTTCTAAAAGTGGAACAAGTTTCGACGAGATATTAGTATGCAGTAGCACCTCTAATTTTAGCTCTATGGGTGGACGATTTTACCCCTAGTGTGCAATGAAATCCATCAATTTAATTTTTATTGCAGTTTTAACCTTACAAACCATTCTAGCATTCTAAAATATGTTTTATTTGACATTCTAATTCACATTCTGACCAATTCACAATAAAAAATAATAAAAAATTATTGCTTATTTAACACATAAAACCTGCTAATGGAAATAACTGAGATATCTTGCACACCTTAACGAAAATAACTGAGATATCTTAGATATCTTGCACACCTTAACGAAAATAACTGAGATATCTTAGATATCTTGCACACCTTAACGAAAATAACTGAGATATCTTAGATATCTTGCACACCTTAACGAAAATAACTGAGATATCTTAGATATCTTACACACCTATTAAAAGTAACTGAGATATCTTAGATATTTTACAAACCTTAATTAAAATAACTGAGATATCTTAAATATCTTACACACCTTAATGAAAATAACTTAGATATCTTACACACCTAATGAAAATAACTGAGATATCTTACCTAAAAACCTTACTAAAAACAATTAACTGAGATATCTAAGATATTTTACACACCTTAATGAAAATAACTGAGATATCTTAGATATCTTACACACCATAATGAAAATAACACAGATATCTTAGATATCTTACACAACATAAAATAAATGAAAATAACTGAGATATCTTAGATATCTTACACACAGCAGGAGGAGATTGTAGGTAATTAACAATTTGATTTAATTTTCTCCAATATTAAGTAAACTGAACTAAGGACAAATGGAAAATATCGGCGTCTGAAAATATATTATATTATTTTAAAAATTAAAAATGAATGTTGTGTGTAATAAGTTTTTGAGTGTGGGATGTTGAATAATTTGTTTGACTTTTCAAACTCTATTTTGTTTATGAACCAATTGAGCCCTGGTTAGGATATACCCGAGCGCCATGGCGATACTATCAGTATCAGTCTTATATCAGCTCACAAAACCACTGACAAAGCGAGCACAGGTCAAATGTCTTTCTGCCCCTGACGACGTTTTGTTCTTTATTCAATTCAAAACATTGCTGGCCTGTACAGTAAACCCAAATGATATTAATTATTATTTATAATTAATTTTTAATTCCGTAAAATAATAAAAAAAATATATATATTTGTTTAGGAAACAAACAGTAATATATTAAGTATAAACAATATTCGTATTCTAGACCAATAAAGTTCCATTAAAGTTATTTATTTATTTAGTACTAGCTAGCTTTGATTGTCAGTCTGTATAGATAGAGAAAATAATAGCGTGTTGCTTTTACGTCCTACAAATGGCGGTGTTTATTGAAAAATCGTGTGTTTACCTGTCACAGGTGACATCTATATACTATTCTTATTTTAGCTTTCGTTTTCGAGTAAATCAAGTGCGAGGTTGGAATATTTAAGGTCAAAATATATGGTGTATACGCTACGACTTATCGTACGTTTATTGAATTTTAAAATGCGTCAAAGCGCAGACCCGTAGTAGTTTTTTCAAAAATTCAAAAATAATAAAAAAATCGGATTCTTCAGATCAGAAAAAAAGTTATATTTGGTTCTCTATGTGCTGTAGATTGTGCCTCTAGTATCCGGACACCGTTGAATAAAAAAAAAGTATATTAATTAATTCTCTTCAATGTTTTGAGGCTCTTTACTGGTGCGACTGATCTCCTATCCGAAAAGGACAAAGGGAAGAACATGAAAAAAAATTCAATATAATACTAAAAATTGAAAATTCTCTGTGAAAGAACATCCTTCAGATTTCAAACGTTGCTTGAAATGGTATTAGCAGTGTTTGGTGACCAGTTCCGAATAGCCAGGTACTTCCTAGCCTTCCTCTTCCCCATCTTTCATCTCCCCTCTTCATTCAGCTTCACAACATATCCAAATTGGAAATGCCATAATCTCACTGGTTCCAGACGGTTAGTAGTAGTTGGGATTCACATAAAATCACATGATTCGCATGCTCGTTATGAACATAAAAATATATTAAGTGATATAATGTTAAGGCGAAGCTTAGTGCCAAATCACAATTTCGATTCATCTTTATAACGAATTGGTATACATTATAAATACAACAAAATATGCGTTAGATAAATTGAAGATTTTCCTATCGCTTCGCTTGAGTAGAATACAAATAAATATATAAATTACTCAATAAAAAATAAAAATACAAACCACAAAAAAAAAAAAAAATTTCAATTGAAATGTATGAACGCATAAAGGAAACAACTTTTTAAAAATACAGTATTTTAGCTAAGATTATCTGTGACAGTTTTACTTGATAAACTTTTTTGCTTTCTTATAAAATTATTTACGAAATAAATAAAAAACAGTTATTTGCTTGAAATCGAACGTTTCTAGACTCCGTTTGTCAAGTGATTTTAATGCCTATTACCTACGATATATACCAAGAATATACACATTTTTGGCTTGTAGCGTCGTCTTAAGAAATAAAAAAATAACCAGTTATATACATATAAAGGTCCTTTGAGAGACTTTCATTAATTAAGTACATTTTTCTTCTCATCACTTCTTTTATTTTAAAATATATATTACTTATTGGTTGCATCCTTCTGCTTTCTATTAGTTTCTTTCTAAATAACCGATCGAGAAGCATAGATAATAACATGAGCACTACAGTCAGTACAAGAGATTTCTGTTGGAAACAAGTTTGTTGGCAGCACGCTGTTTTCCCTGTATAACCCGCCGCAATTAGTCGATACTTATCGTTATGACGAATCTATCTTCCTTTCTCACAATCGCCCTTGTGGCCACCATCTGTATGCAGGTTAGTCATATAATAATAATAAATAATATACCTCTTACTAATAAACATGTTTTAAATTTTACACAACCGATCAACAAACCCTACATCAATGGTTGTTTATCAGTGATTTGCATTGTACAAGTTATTTTGAAACACATCAAGTGAACCATATAAGTACTCGAGACTGGCCATGTCAAGAGTGAGAATAAGAGAAGAGTATGTATGAATGTGAATGAGGCAAGAAATCTGTGCTAAGACCGAGTTATTTTCTCTCTGCCTGCCCCTGCGGAGAAACGGCGTGATGGTTAGTTAGATTGAACGGTTAGGTTTAGTTGTGTGATTATTTTAAAAATCTAACCTAACCTCACCAAATTTTTCGAAGTACTAAAAAACTTATTCAGATATGTTTTTCATCGAATAAAATTACCCCCACTAGTATTAGTACTTATCTCCTACATTTTATCACTAATATTAGGCCTGTCTCCAATATCTTGTCATTATTATTAGAACTATTTCCTACTACACTCATCTCCTATATTTGGTCATTAGTATTAGACCTATCTCCTCTATTTGGTTATTAGTATTAGATCTATCTCCTACATTTGGTCATTAGTATTCGACCTTTCTCCTATATTTTAGCAATAGTTCCATAGGCCCATATTTTAACGCACATTTTTGTTTGGTTCCATACACGATATACGGTATACGTGACATGTGACCAGACACTCGTGGTTTTTGTTTGCTTATCAATGAACTGGTGATTCCGTGCCACGCTTGTATGACACTTATCAACAAATAAAAATACGGTTTTAGATAAAATACAAACATTTTCGTGATTCAATTCAATGCGTGGTTTAACTAACTTTCTGTCGTTTTAAAACTTTTAATAATGGGTACTACATTAATTTGCCCGTGCCATATCTTCCTGGGTTGTCTTCCATTTGCACTAAACATTCCTTTCATTAATCTGTTTCATTACGATAATAATACATGTAACATCGTATTTGCATTATTTTCCAACCTCCTTATTCAGTCAACTCTTTATCGATTGCATACCTATTTTTCCGTTCTAATTCAGTCTACTCTTTACTGATCTATTATTTTATGTCCACTCTCTAGCGATTGCATGCTTATTTTGACATTCTTATTTTTATTTTTTTATTTTTTTTTTATTTAGTTACTTTTTTAAATAATTAGGTACATTTTTGTATGGCACATGAAATAAAATATATATATAACATTAAAACAGATCATTGAAGTCCTCCTCACTATGAGATCCTGTGCTGAGGGGGACTATATATGTTAGTATACGTTTTCAGCAACTAAGATGATGTTTTAAATATATTAGCTACTTCTTCTTCCGATATTTCCTTAAGCCAAGATTTGATGTCCTTAATGTAGTTCAGTCTACTCTTTCCAATTGCATGCATATTTTATAATCTTTTTATTCAGTCCACTCTTTACCGATCGCATAACTATGTTTATGTTCTTATTCAGTCTATTCTTTTCCGATTACATGCATATTTTACAATTGTTTTATTCAGTCCCCTCTTTACCGATTGCATACCTATTTTTACGTTATTTTTCAGTCTACTCTTTTCCGATTGCATGCATATTTTTACAATCATATTATTAAGTCCACTCTTTACCGATTGCATGCCTATTTTTACGTTCTTATTCGGTCTACTCTTTTCCGATTGCATGCCTATTTTTACGTTCTTATTCAGTCTACTCTTTTCCGATTGCATGCACATTTTTTTAAATCTTCTTATTCAGACCACTCTTTACCGATTCCATGTCAATTATTACGTTCTTATGCAGTTTTTACAATCTATTCTATTTTTACAATCTTCTTATTCAGTTCACTCTTTACCGATTGAATGCCTATTTTACTATTTTATTCGATCTTCTTATTCAATCTACTCTTTACCCATTGCATGCCTACTGTTCCGATCACCTAATTGGATCACACGTGCTTTTAGTGCACGAACAAATCGCATCATTTTTGCTTCATTTATTCGACTCTTTTTCGATTGCGTTCCTATTTTTTAAAACATTATATTTCCACGAATTAAATAAATTTCCTGGATGAACCTTTAGTACACAACTTATTCACTTTTTCTAGGTCAGGAAGATATTTAGCTTTCAAGAATACTATGGATATTGATATTTATTCCTTAAATATTAACGATATTTTATAATTTAGTCAGTGTATTAATATTTACGGGATATTTCCTCGTTTCTTCATGTTTTGTTTGACTTTACTGGTATTCCCGTGTACAATAAATTAGCGTTGTTATATGTTTGGAACTTATTTTCAATATACGTTGAATATAAAATCTCACGGTCAAAGTCAAATAATTATTTTAAAAAATCAAAAGAAAACAATTTAGTGCAGACTGTCTTTTTTTACGTTGAGCAATTTATCCGAATATTCGATATTATTATCCTAATCTGTAACTACATAGCTAGCAATTACAGCATTCAGTTAACCTACAAAAAACAAACGTCCAAAGCTTGTCGAATTATATTATTTGTAAGCAAAAATTAGCCACGGGTGAGTAGCAAACAGATCGAATCAATTTGGTACATTTTATTTTAAACATTGGATTTGGATCAATCGCTTGTTTTTTCGGAATCTCCTTGACATTGGTTTTGTATTAATATTATGTATGCACTATTTATCACGTACATTGGAAAGTTAGTTATTTTAAAACTATTATGTATGGAACATTTACTGCTGTATTTAGAAATGCCATTATTTTTTGCCAGAGCAAAATTCCTTAGTTATGATTATTTCATTTTTAAAGACAGATCTCGTATCCAGGGTTTCCGGGGGTAAAGTGCGCTGACTTAGGGGGGTGATTCTACATGATGGTAGAAGTAAAAAAGAAACATAACATTTTTCGAAATTCCAACTTTTCCATTCTAACATTTCAATTTTTTTTACCTAAAAACTACTTTAAAACGTTGGAATTTTGAAAATAGTTATTCCCCTTTTTTACTTGTTGAACTTTTTTTATCATGTAGAACCATCTCCCGAAGTTAGCGCACTTTACCCCAGGACACCCTGTATATTAGTAAATGGTGTGTTTATTTAACAATATATTTTTTTAAATTAGACGTTTTACACAAATAATAATAATGAATGCAGATGTAATTATAAAGTTGAACCAAAATAAATACATAAATATAAATTCATGTATATGTTTAATTTTTATTCTTTATTGATCTTAATGATACAAATAACATAATATATTTTAAGTTTTTTGAGGTTCATTTGATTATTTTTACGTAATAATAATCGTATAAAACCCTTTTTAGAAGAAATTCTCCTTCCAAAAAGGCAAAGTAGACATAGATAAATAAAGTTTTAACATACCTTTTTCAGAAGCTTTTCAGTAAGAGATCTTATTACTTATATTATAAATGTAAATGAGTATTGAAAAAAGAAGAAGAGTAAAAAGGGATATTTATATTTTACTATTGAGAATTATTATATTATATTAGGAAGCATAATAATTTTGAAATACTGTGTATTGAAAGAGTATGTTTATTATATTATATTAGAAAGCATACTAATTTAAAATTACTATGTATCGAAAGAGAATGTTTATTATATTATATTAGGAAGTATAGTAATTTAGAAATACTATGTATTGAAAGAGTATGTTTATTATATCATATTAGTTTCTGAAAATGTAGGTATTAGATATTTACGTATACGAAAATTAATGTGTCCTATGGCTGAGTAGATTTTGGTTATTGTTGTACCTATTTGTATGTTAACTGAGTTTTTATAACTGGATTCTTCTCACGTAAGTGAGATCGTCTGTAAAAACCCAGTATAAATAAATAAATATATTAGCAAGTATACTAATTTTAGAAATACTATGTATAGAAAGAGTATGTTTATTATATTATATTGGGAATTAATTAATTTTATTTTATTATATTATATTAAGAATATTAATTTAGAAATACTGTGTATTGAAAGAGTGTGTTTATTGTATATTTTTTTCCAATCTCATATTGATGGGTAAGTAGTTAAACCATTTCACTCCAATATATAGATAATTATAGAGCCATTTTGGTCTATCGCTGTTTGAAAAAAGTATAAAGTTTTCATTCTTGACAAATCTTTGTGGATTGGAAAAGGGCTATGTTTTATAAATGATTTCTATTGAAGTGACCTAAAATTCTAGGATACCCTGCACTAATCAGATGATAATAAAACGATAATTAGGTAATTATTATTACCTTTTGTTGAGAACGACCACGACTCAGCACCACTATTTATATTTAGGTGTGAAATTGTCAAATATATTTTTGTTTAAAAACAGAATTAAGGGAACAGAAACATCGAAATATGAACAATTTTAAAAGAAAATTAACACACTGAAATTGGATAATTACATATTATCGTACCCTTAATACAATCTATAATATCTAGCATTTAAAAAAAGGCTATTGTTTTAAAACGAATTCTCTAAAATTGTGTGTATTGAATTATATTTGTAGTTAATTTGAAGATTGAATTATGTTTGTAGCTAATTTAAGAATTGAATTATGTTAATTTGCATGTTGAATTACTAGTCGCCTGAAATATCCAAACAAATTGAAAATATCTCCAGAGTAAAAATAAATGCCGCCGACGGGAATTGAACCCGCACCTTCTGATGTCCGGTCAGGTACTCTGGACCACTGAGCTACGTCGGCTTATTTCCAACCCGCCAAATAATTCAACATGTACCAGTACTTCAATCAACAAATACTGCTTATTATATTTTTTTCACCTGTAAACAACCAACTTTATTTTGATTTGTATGGATATTTCATGTAACTAATTATTGCTTATAATAATTTGCTATCCTTTGTGCTTTGCATAAAAAAACGTTATATTATAAACATTAGTTTATAATTAAAAAATAATGTTGAATTACGTTTGTAGTTTTTTAATAAGACTTTGAACACTGTTAACCCATCACCTTTTAAACATAATTTTCTTTTTGTAAATACTTACTCCTTCCATAAACACGAGTAGTAGAATAATTAGAAAACAAACTTATATATTTTGCTTTCTGTTATAATTTGAAATCTTATATTATTTTGTAATAATTAAATTATTTTTATATTTTCAAAAATATATTTTTTTTTATATTAACTCCACACAGGAGGCCCTGAAGAAAATAATTTCCCTCAGGGCCTATGTCATCTTTGGGGATGCTGTGTGGAGGGTCTTTTTGTGGAGAGGAAGGAGTGAACATGGGTCTTGAAGAGTCCCATGTTGTAGGAGGGAGGCCACAGCCGAGCTGTTGAACTTAAGAACGAATCGTAGAAGCGACCCGTTCTCATGTGACAAATGTCAACCGTGTACAAATGTTGGGCCCGCGTTTGGCATATGTAAATACTCATGTGATAGTAAAATAATAAAGAGTAGTTAAGTACGAATTTATTAATTTCAACATTGTATTTAAGTGATCATTCTACATACTCGTAACATTGAAATGAAGTTTCAAAGATCTTGGTAAGATATTAGTACGATTTTATCCCTAGTTTGTGCAGAGAAAAAAAGCAGAAAATATATATTTTTTAATGACAATGAATATTTCCAGGGTCTGAATGGAAAACCAACCCCGGAGAAAAAAGAAGATTCAGAAGGGGATGAATTCGCTCGACAAGCCGCCGAAGCTTTAGATTCAACCCTTCTTTTCTTCAAGAACGGCTTTGACAACATTATTCAAGACAGTACCAGGGTAAGAAAATCTATTCCTTTCCAGGGGGGATTATCCCAAAACTATTAGCATGAGCAGGGCTGGTCCTGGGCGCGATTGGAGCAGTCCGCTTCGGGCGCCGACTTGCCAAGGCACTAAGGAACTAAGGAGCTAAGGTGCTGATAATAACTAAAACCTAATAGAGCACGTTTGAGATTTTTTTACTTAGGGTCGGCCTACAGTTCTACAGGGTTTTCCAATAAGAGTTGTTATTTTGATATTTAATCGTAAAAGATCAATGGTTTCGTTGCTTGTGTGGCACGTAGCGCCGTCTTGTTGAAAGTAAACGTTGTCCAGATCAATACCATCCAATTCCGGCCATAAAAAAATCATTAATCATCTCTCATAGCGCAATACATTCACCGTAACTGTTGCCCCAGACTTATTTTCGAAAAAGTAAGGTACAATGACTCCGCCGGACCATAAACCGCACCAAACAGTCACAGTTGAGGATAGAAAGCTTTTCAACAATAATTCTTGGGTTTTCCGAGCCCCAGATGCGACAATTTTGCTTGTTGACGAAGCCACCGAGGCGGAAATGGGCCTCATCACTCAAGATGATTTGCATTTGATTCACTCAAGTGAATTTAAATAATTTCAATGCGTTGTTGAAGCGTGTATCGTTCCATTTTTATTAAAGGCGTAGTTTTTACTTGTCAAATGTCAAAAAATGACAGCTTCAAAAGTAACATCTACCGAAATAGCGGGATATTCAAAATAACACATCTTATTGGAAAACCCTGTATATTGGACCTGAAATATTGTATGTTGAACAAAAAACTACCAAGTATTTAAAATCTTAGTAATGCCTTCATGCTGTGTTTCTGCACGTTCCGATATAATCTAGGTAAAAGCTTGGTTTCTTTCGAAGCCACCACTTTGTGATTTAAATATATAGATATATACATCAACTTTAAATATACGAAATAATAAATTATATTAAAATAAAATAAAACTGAAATGAAATAAAATAATTTACAATAATAAAGGCTAAAAAATTATTATAAGCAATAATTAGTCGCCTGAAATATCCACACAAATTGAAAATATATCCATATTAATTTAATTTCCCGTCGGCGGCATGTTAATTTTATTTTTACTCGGGAGATATTTTTAATTTGTTATCCTTTGTGCCATGCATAAAAAATTACATTACAAAATAATAGTAAAGGTGTTAATGAAAAATATTTTTTAAAATATATGATAAGGTACGGTTGTCTATAAGTATTCTGGGTCACGTAACACGTAATCAATTATGTTAGTAATAATGAGTAATTTGTGACTGGAGTCAACAAAATTAACGCCAAAAAATCCCAATTGAATAATACAAACATTTATTTCGTGTAAACTGCTGTTTAACTGCTGTATTAACTGTTGCATTAACTGTTGTATTAACTCTCTCTATCGGATATTGTAAAGATATCGATTTCACTGTGCCAGATCCCCAGAGTTGTGTGTAAAAAATCGACAATCAGCATATTCTATAAACCTGCAGCAACATTTAATTTGGTTAGAATCGTCCAACTTGTAAAATGTCTGAGTGCTTTGTATCTACCTGCCCCGAGGGTTTAAAACCTAGACGCATGTAAGATAAAGCAAGTATTAATGCTTCAGTTACCTTTTTAGGGATGTAGATAGACGTGGTGCCTTACCTTTACAACATAAAAGATACCTGTCTTATACCTGCCCCCATCTTAACGTGTCTATCATAATACGAATTTTGAGTCTTTTGTACGCTTTTTTTGCTTACGTTTGTCAACAATTGATTTGCAAATACTTTTTTGTAAAGTAAGAAAGGATTCTTTTCAATTTTATAAAATGTAAGCACACAAAAAAATACCTGCCTGGATATTTCAAAATATCATTCTGAGTTTCGTTTTTTGTTTTGCTGCAGTTTTCAGTGACAGTGACGGTGACTAACTGACAGAAAATTATATACAATCATTACATATGTAATACATAAGAAATGTGAGGGGTAGAACACATATTCCATCCATGGTAAAGTCATGTTGTGGAATCTATTCAATTTATTTTTCTCACAATTGTTGAATTTTCGACAGCCAACATTGACTTACTTTAACCAGAGATTCCTGACATTATTTGGAGTAAAAAATTCTATTGAAATTTTGGTCTCTTGTAACATTTTTGCTATTTATTTTTTAACAAATATCATTTACAAAATTAAGGTATTAAGACATTAAAGGTCGGAGTGAGGGGTTACTTGGCTGAGTGACCGGTGACAACATGTGGATTTTTTTTAATTTAGCAGCAGTATGTTTTTATTGCATATTTTTGTTTTATAAATTTAATCTTGTAATGTTTTAAGACATTAACAAAAAACTTATTTTAAAAAATGAACAAACATACTTTTTATTTATTTATTTATTTATTCATTTATTTAACGCCCAGGAGGCTTTTACAAGTAGGTGGTACAATTTTAATGACGATTTTGAAACATGAGAAAGAAATATTAAAAATAAAAGAACATAAATTAAAAAATACAGCGATTTGAATGGCTTACAAAAATATAACTTCCATTTGGGAATAGTGTTTAAATAAGTGTTTTACGTAATCCACAAAATTCGCAAAGTTAATATTAAATATATCGACATCATCTAAGTATTGGTTTCCCATAGTGTGTAACCGTTGTATTGGGGAGTTCGCAATGTAATTGGGCTTATGTGTGTTGCATTGGAATAGTGTATTTTGTCGTGTTGTTATTGTAGGTATTCGTAAGTTTACGAGTTGCAGAAGTTCGCAACAATCGAATTTAGAGTTTAGAATTTTGAATAAAAAAGTTAAGTCGTTAATTTTACGCCTGTCTTCCAATGTGTGTATTTTTAAAGTATTTAATAAAAAATGATATTGTAAGTCTTCTAGTGGGATATTTAATTTAAAATTTATAAAACGTAGATCTTTTTTTGTATTCGCTCAATGTTATTAATGTGAATTTTGTAAGAGGGAGACCAAACAACTGAGTTGTATTCAATTATGCTTCTAACTAGAGATATGTATAACAGTTTAATGGCTTGTATGGAGTTAAAGTTTTTAGTTGTTCTTAATACGAAGCCTAGTGTTTTCATGCCTTTGTTTACATAAATACTTATTATAAAAGCATTACGTAATTTACAATTCACTCAAAAAATCATGTACAATGTGACCTTAGAATGGGGTACTCCAGTAAGGTCACATTCCTTTACAATAAAATTATTAGTTGTTATTATGTTTTTTTTCTCCATTCCAGCTGGGCAATATGTTCCACAACCTGACTGAAAACATCATACAGCTGGCTCCAACGGGAGACATTCAAAACAACGCGGAGCACCACAAAAGACTTCAAAATCTCTCCATCAAAGCCAACAGGACCTTCACCTCCAGTGGGCTCTTCACCATGGATGACTGATTCACCCATCATGTCCTTAAATATCACCAAAATGTCCTTCAACCTGACCAACAACATCATAAAGCAGGCTCCAGCGGTAGAGATGCTAAGCAATGGAGTGGTTATAGGTACGATTGCGGGGTCGACGACAGACTGCAAACCGCAGCAGCAGACTGCAGACTGCCTGTTATTATTATCTTCATTAGGTCTGCGGTCTGCCCCTTCGGTTTGCAGTCTGTCGCCGACCTCGAAATCGCACATTTTCCCTACTGTGCTTACTTTGCTTATGACTAAAATTGAATATTTATTGTAACCTGAGTTCATAAGGTATCCGGGAGTAAAGTGCAGTAACTTTGGAAGGTAATTAATATTACATGATACCAAAAAAAAATATTTTTAATTTAAGTCATTTTCAGATTTTTTTTGTTATTGTTTTTTTTTTAAATATAGATATTACAGTATTGTTAAAAAAAATAAAAACACTTATGTAGTCATACAAAGCTGCAACATAGCAGAGCATGACTTTTGTATCTTAAATTCTAACAGAACACTTCTCAATCCGGACAAGTCCATAGGTACAAGTAAAAAAAAAAAGTTTTAATTACTAACTGTTGAATCGTGCGTCGGCAAATTTACTGGAAAACTTTATTGATTAAAAAGAAAAAGAAGATAGTTTGAAAGGGAGGTATGTAAATACGAATGTTAGAGAGAGTGAGCTAATATTTAAAAAAAAACTATTATAATTAATAGATGTAAGCATAAGCATAAAGCCTGCATTATTTAAAAGAGAGCAAATATTTTTTGTAGCATTTAAAGAAACACTGAGAATTTTGTCATGCTTTCAACATCTTAAATAACAGAACCAATTTTTTTTTAATTTAATTTTTGGAGTATACTTTGCAATGTTTTTTAATCAAAGGATTTTCATATAATTAGTGTAAAGATTATTAAAGAAAAATGAATCTAAAAAGATAAAGAGTTCCGGGGAAATATGATATAAATGAAACTTTAACATATTTTTGAAGCACTTCCCGTTGGAATATCAGGATAACAAACACGCCGGTCAATATTCCTCTCTACAGTAGGTATATCATCTAAATATATAAAAATTCATCCAGCGTATGTTTGTGCTCGCAAAACTCGAAAAGTAGTCGAACGATTTCGCTGAAAATTTCAAAATTTGTTCTTATTAGTGCCAGGAGTGTTTAGAGTGGTTTAAATGGTGGAAGAAGTCGGGGACGCCCGAGGAATACTTAACGCAATATCTCTGCACTGGAATAAGATACGGAGTCGAATTTAAATCTATGTAATGTAGTTTAATCATTGCTGGGTTCACTAATCTATATATCTATCTTCTTCTTTTATTTGAACAAAAATGTAAAAAAAATAATTTAATAACTTAGTGAGTAAAACCTCAAATTTTTATATAATAAATATTCATCCTCGACTTGCAGAAAGGTCAATAGATGTCGCACATTAAAATTAAAATAAGATATGTTTATCTAAATACACTGTCTAGATTGCATTTAGTTCGGGTTGAATCTTGCGATATACATAAAGATAGTTGCCAATAAAAATGAAGACAATGTCGGTAGTTCTTATTCGAAGTATGATACAGTTAAATATGTCCCATTAGCTCAGTTGGTAAAGCAGCACCCCGGCAAGGCAATGGTCCTGGGTTCGAGTCCTAGATCTGACCTATATTTTTCTGTTTCAGATTTTCGTTTCCAAATCTCTAATATTGTCTTCAATAAATAAAAATGTAAATGTTCGTTTGTTCAAAATCTTAAATCTCTGAAAGTTACCATCATATCACCCGGAGTGGAAATCTCTGAAAGTTACCATCATATCACCCGGAGTGGAAATCTCTGAAAGTTACCATCATATCACCCGGTGTGGAAATCTCTGAAATTTACCATCATATCACCCGGAGTGGAAATCTCTGAAAGTTACCATCATATCACCCGGTGTGGAAATCTCTGAAATTTACCATCATATCACCCGGAGTGGAAATCTCTGAAAGTTACCATCATATCACCCGGAGTGGAAATCTCTGAAATTTACCATCATATCACCCGGAGTGGAAATCTCTGAAAGTTACCATCATATCACCCGGACAGGAAAAAACATATTTTTTGTCTCCTGTAACAGGTAAAAACACGTTTTGTTAAAACAGTTCCATTTGTTTGAGGTAAAAATAAAACGCGCTATTGTTTATCTATCTGCACAGACAAAGCCACAGCAAGTTTTGTAATAAAAATAGTAATTTTTAACACTTTTCTTTAAGATTAGCTAATGTTTAAACTCTTAAACTGGTACAGTGGCATCCTTAGTAATAAAAATGTTTTAAAAACACTTTTTAAGGCACTTCTTGGTGATTTACCGTGAAAACAAACATACATAAACACACAAAACTGAATGTGTTTACAAAATAATTTTAACTATAACTAACGCATACTTTTTCCAAGCTTATAAATTGTGTTAGCATGTGCTCAAATCAGTACAAACATGCTATGGTGGTAAGATATACCTAAGAAGGTATCCAAAGAAGTGAAATTAATTTAGCTGTGCAATTGTTTAAACATGTAAAACAATTGTGTGCGATAAAATGTCGTCGATAAACTACTGATTATTAGTAGGTATAACTTTTGGTATGGAAAATAATATTTTATAATAGTTATTTAACTTTTTTACTTGTACCTACCTACAAGTACTCTAGAGTGGAGTCAAGTCTCGAAGTTACTGCGATGTTTCCCCGGACACCGAATTGTGTTAAATATCCCAAATATATATATTATTTCAATGTATGATGGTTTGTTGGTATAGTATTACTAAGTCATTGTAAATACGTTTTTAATTGTTGATGATCTACCTGCATCTAAGCGATTCTATTTTCCATGGTTTTTTTTTGTAAAACTGATGGAAAGGATTAATTTATCCGCTTTTCTCAAATGTTTGAATTGTCTTCCATAGAAAAAATAAATTAGTACCTACTTAGATTTAAGATTTATAAGTTTGTTTTACTTGCAAATCCTACGAAATAAATGTTTTATAATTGTGCACCTATTGTATCTCTTCACCAAGTAACAACAAATGTCTGTACCGTCAAGTACCTACAGATATATTCATCAAGTACAAATGTTACCATCAAGTACATATATTACCATCAAGTACAGATATTACCATCAAGTACAGATATTACCATCAAGTACAGATATTACCATCAAGTACAGATATTACCATTGAGTACCTACAGATATTACCATCGAGTACAGATATTACCATCAAGTACAGATATTACCTCAAGTACAGATTTACCTGCATTTAAATAACATCTGGAATCTAGATGTAAGTGAAATATTATTATATGCAATCATTCTTTGGCTGGCGACCTAAAGTGTTAGGACGGGTTGTTTCGTAGAATTTGTACAATTCATCAAATTTCAACGTTCATTTTCAAGTTTTCTGAATTTCCTGTTCAAGTTCTGTTATTGTATCATTATGAACCAGTAGCTTCACACAACTGAAATAATAGCAGCACTTGACTAGAACTTTGACAGACTTTAAAATTAATTTAAAATTTGATGAATTGTTCAAATTCTGTGAAACATCCCGTCCTAAGTAATTTTAGCTGATTTTGCCATTTTTAACAAATGAAATTAATGTTACAGTTTTTTTAATTATTTCGAGAAAACCTTAGATGAAATTAATCAACCCTCAATCTCTCATAATTGTAAACGGAATTACAGTATATACATCGAAAATTTGAAAATCATTCAACCACTTATGTGTAATCTTCAAGATTTTTAATTACAAATTACAAATTTGTAAATATTCGCTTCTGTCATCTTGTTGTTTTGAAAAAAGTTGTTTTTTTTTCTTCAATATACCATTTGAATGGAATTATTGTCAGTATCAAAAATAGATATATTAATTCTTTAGCACACATAAATGCACACTTCACCACAATCTTCACATCTGCCCTAATTATAGACACTGTAACGCTATTCGAAACGTTGGCTAAAGAAAGAGGATGCGCTGCACGGCATAATTACCAAAAATTAATGATAGTATTAAATTTTAGAGAGTTCTATGACAAAAGTTAGACGCCAATAATAAGTTACGAAAACTGAAAACTTATCAATCACACTAATAAATTTCGTGTGTGAGTCTGTCTGTGATTGCAACTCTGATTCAATGCACTTGGATATGTTTTGAATATAAGTGTCACTTTGGAACTGATTGTGTCAAGAATTCACACAAACGATAATATACTTATAATATAATATTTAAACAGAAAATTATTTTAATTGTCATTTTCAAAATGGGAATATGTGTCAAGAATACAAAAAAACCATAGAGTAGATATACCTAAC
The DNA here is from genome assembly GCF_061612785.1 of Hesperophylax consimilis. NCBI lineage: Eukaryota > Metazoa > Arthropoda > Insecta > Trichoptera > Limnephilidae > Hesperophylax > Hesperophylax consimilis. The sequence goes on along the minus strand of NC_142857.1, from coordinate 23,039,953 downwards.
TATAAAATAACATTTTTTAACCAGAAAGTTATTTCAATTCTATATTTGAAATGTGTTCCACTTTTTGCTTTGTTTAAGCTAACTCGAACTGTTCCATGACATTTTTAGTAGGTTTTTTTATTGATTTCTTCTCAGCAAACATTAAGGAAACCCCAAATAATAACACTTCATCCTTTTCTTGCTCTTCAAATAGGAAACAAATTTATATTACCTTGTTATTATTTAGGGGCAGCGGACCCCGAAGTAAAGTCTTTTTTCAGTAAAAATAAAAATTGTGTTAATGACAGTCTTCAGAGGAACATGAAAAGTGGACTGTAAATATTATAAACAAAATGAATGTTGGAATTGGGTGATAGTATGTGTAGTATTGACAAGGTATGGAAATAAGGAAAACAGGATGACCAATCATTTACCAAGATGGAGCACACAACACAGTCACAATATAGTGAGTTCCACCACGATGCTTTGAGGTAATTATCGCCACAACAAAACGAATGAATACTTAACGCTATTAAAGCACTTCGGAATTAGTCAATTTCCTTCTTTCTACTTTTAAACGATATTATGTACACGAAAAATACCAATAACTTGCTTGCAAGGTATTCCCAATCCTTCTTCTGTTTTAAAAAAAAATGCTGTTAATTTCGTCCTATAACTAATCTAATTAACCTAACTATGCATTTGCCGTTGTTCCAAATTTCAAATACTTTTCGAGCAAGTTGATGGTTAGAGATAGGTAGGAACTGGATAAATGATATCCCGGTAGGAACTAAACATATTCTCATTTCAAAACAAAACAGGCAGTTTTCAGGCAGGCCATTTTCCAACACAGGGCCGATAATTTATAAAGATATATCGGTAAGCAATTCGCTTTCATTTCATTGCAAAAAAGATTATTGTTTTACACATTGAACCTATTTCTTACGTGCTGATAGAGAAATGTTTTGCTTTGTAGAATTATGTAAGGCGTTCCTAATCCTGAACCCTTACCAGTGCGAATTATCTCTTAGGAACACACACGTGTGCACGTGATCGTGTACTGGCATACGTACTTAAGGCGAAGCTTAATGCTAAATCACTATTTTGATTAATCTTTATAACGAATTGGTGTACATTATGAATACCAAAAACTATGATTTAGATAAATTGAAGGTTTTCCTATCGTTTCGTTTGAGTAGAATACAAATTTTAAAAAAAATACTCAATAAAAAATATAAATGTAAACTACTAAAAAAATTTTTTTTCAATAGAAATGAATGAACGCAAAATGAAAACCATTTTAAAAAAATGCAGTATTATAGTTTAGATTATCTGTGACAGTTTCACTTGATTAACTTTTTTGCTTTCTAATAAAATTATTTACAAAATAAATAAAAACCAGTTTTGTGCTTGAAATCGAACGTTTCTAGACTCCGTTTGTCAAGAGATTTCAATGCCTATTACCTACGATATAAGGTATACCAAGAATATACACATTTTCGGCTTGTAACTTCCTCTTAAGTCGCATTTAAAGATACACTGTGATTTTTTTCATACCTATAACATATTAAATAACAGAACAAACCGTGTTTTTTTGGATATTATCTTCAAAAATAATTTATTTTTTTTTATAAGTGTTAAATAGAAAATTGTTATACAGGATTTTTCAATAAGAGGTGTTATTTTGAATAGCCCGCTATTTCGGTAGATGTTACTTTTGAAGCTGTCATTTTTTGACATTTGACAAGTAGGAACTACTCCATTAATAAAAATAGAACGATACACGCTTCAACAACACATTGAAATTATTAAAATTCACTTGAGTGAATCAAATGTAAATCATCTTGAGTGATGAGGCCCATTTCCACCTCGGTGGCTTCGTCAACAAGCAAAATTATTGCATCTGGGGCTCGGAAAACCCAAGAGTTATTGTTGAAAAGCCTCTCTATCCTCAATTTGTAACTGTTTGGTGCGGTTCATGGTCCGGCGGAGTCATTGGACTTTACTTTTTCGAAAATGAGGCTGGAGCAACAGTTACGGTGAATGGATTGCGATATCGAGAGATGATTAATGATTTTTTATGGCCGGAATTTGGATGGTATTGATTGAAATAACACCTCTTATTGGAAAACCCTGTAGTTTGGTAAAAAATCAGATATGGCGTTAATTTAATTATTTTATTAAAATACATATTTTGCCAGTTATGCTTTAAGGCGATGCCATACGTAGTAATGCAAAATCATGTGTTTTTGGTTTGAAAATTAGATCACCTAGAAATGTTTCAGATGCTTTAATTAAATACTGCGAGTAGAATGCATCTTGGCTTTTGAAATAATCGAGTATTTTTTAGATAAGTCTTTTTATAAGCCCAGAAAAAATAATGTTTAAGGCCTATGAAAACTGCTTTAAAGTTCAAAATCTCCTACTTACGAACCTATTTTCGGTTATGATTTTATTATATAATGTGGAAAATTAAGTTATTTATAAAATGATCCGAAAACATTTAAATATTTATGCCTGAACATCCACGAAATAAAATAAAAGGCACTTTTTGGCCATGTTTTTTTCTTGCATAAATCAAAACAGGCGGATGATGTGAAGCGGGATCAACGTAAGGGTTATTATTGATAACGACTCAATTTAAACTATTTAAAATATTACACGACGTAGTGTATCGCCTTAAAATATTAAGATGAATTATTTGTTGGCGCCCGTACATACGCAATATGAATATGAATAAATAGTTTTTTTCGGTATAAAAACTCAATTATTTCAAGAGAGGCAAATACAAATACAATAATGGATTGAATCACCGATACAGTATTGGATTTGTATGCCTTTCTTAAAAGAATTATTTTTTTATACGTACAAAACTATTTATTCATTTTCCGTATGTACCATGCGTAATATTTTAAAGCATAACTTGCAAAAAATGTTTTGTAATGAAAAAGATTTTATTTTAACTAATGGTTAACCATTTGATAAATAACGAGTTAATTGAGAAAAAGCAATAATTTAATATATCTGAGTCTATGTCAAGGAATGACGGCTTCCGTGGTCGAGGGGTAAGGCACTCGACTAGCAAGCTGGATGTCGCGGGTTCAAATCCCCGCAACTCCCAAAATCCCAACTAAATTTTATTCGATTAATTTATGTTATTTTACAAATTACTCAGTTAAATAATATATAGTATATTTGCGGCACGTTCCAGCGTGGAAGATACTCTCAGTATTGCCCTGGTGTAAGACCACCATTCAGAATTGAAACGTTGCTTGAAATGGCTTTGGCCGTGTTTGGTGACCAGATCTGAATAGCGGGTCCACTCCTTCCTCCTCCCTCCCAAATCCTTCCCCACCCCACTATAACTTAATTGGAGATGCTGCCCTAGTATATCTTGCTCCAGACGGTTGGGAGAAATTGGGACTTAATGGTTAGTTTCACTTAAGGCGATGCACTAAGTCGTGTAATATTTTAAATCGAGCCGCTATCAATAACAAACCTTACGTAGATGGCAATAAGGCTTAAATTCCCGCTTCTCACCATTCACCTGTTATGATTTATGCAAGAAAAAAACATGGCCATAAAGTGCCTTTTATTTTATTTTGTGGATGTTCAGGCATAAATATTTAATTTTTTTTCGATCATTTTATAAATAACTTAATTTGCCACATTATACAATTAAATCATAACCGAAAATGGGTTTGTAAGTAGGAGATTTTGAACTTTAAAGCAGTTTTCATAGGCCTTATACATTATTTTTTTCTGGGCTTATAAAAAGACTTACTTAAAATACTCGATTTTTTCAAAGGCCAAGATGTATTCTACTCGCAGTATTTAATTAAAGCATCTGAAACGTTTCTAGGTGACCAAATTTTCAAACCAAAAATACATGATTTTGCATCACTACGTATGGCATCGCCTTAATGTGTAATTAACATAGACTTGCTTCTAAAAGACCTAGTGTCAATTTTTCAAATTTGACGATGCCTATGTAGAATTTTCTTTTTTTAGAAAATTTTATATAAGAGAGTAAGAAAGGTGTACCGGACAGCAGGCGGATGGACATAATCATTAAAATAATTAAGGAAATGAATATTTACTGTTATCATGCAATTAACGATGCCGAATCCCTTTTGAAGCTTATCACCGGACACGTATCATGTTTCAAATGGGATTTAACCGTAGTAATTAAAATTTAGTTATTTTTTCTTGGTTCCTTAATGCTCTCATGCATCCTGTTTAGAGATAAGAATATTTGATGTTAATACACGTGTTGAATTCGAACTCAATAAATATGCAAACAACTGCCACAATCAGTCAGTTGTCCGACGACATTCGCAAGTTGTGTTTCTTTGAAAATCCTTACATAAGGTACCCCCGAGAGGAAACCGGCATTTACAGTCGATGTTACTGGCGTAGGTGTCCAGTACATTTATGGTCCTTCGAGCCGGATTTTCCTCAGAAAATCAAGAAACATGACACCGTCACTGCGCTCCTGGAAAGGCGCTGAAGCACCTGCTGCTTCCAGGAGAGGATTAGTGCCGGCACCCGAAGACAGCGGCAACTCATGCTCTACTTGGGAAACAGTAAGAGCACTACAGGAGGAGAATTGGCGCTTACAACGCCAATTAGAAGAAGATTGGCGCTTACAACGTCAACAGGAAGAGATTCGGTACTTACAAAGCCGGGAAAAAGAGTGTACACCATCACTGCGCTCCTGGAAAGGCGACGAAGCACCTACATCCAGGGGAGGATTAGTGACGTCACATGACAACAGCGATAACTCACAATTTATAGAGGAAATCGCTAGACCGTTGGGGGCAGAGCTTCGGAGACAAGAGAGGTCATTCTATCGTGGACAAGAAGAGGCTGCACGACGTTTCCACTGCCTACTAGAAGAATCTACTCGGCGCTTTTGGCTTAATCAAGATGAGCAAGAAGAGTGCAAACGGCGCTTCCGTCGTCTACAAGAAGAGTCTACACGGCGCTTCCATAATCAACAAGACGAGGCTGCACAGGAAATGGGTGCAGTAATGGCAGCTTACCTTTGTAGCGTCCCGTTGCTCCCCCACTTAGTACCATCTGAGGAAAAACGGCAGACTTCGTTCTCACCTCAGCAGATTACGCCCGATGGATCCACGGCTGTGATGGACATTCCACAGTTACCGTCATCTTCTGAGCAGATGCTTCATAAAAATGAAGAAAATGAAAATGCACACGGTGCAACTCGTCAGGGTGGCTGGAAGTCCACCCTCACACTACTGCCTGAGGATAAACCGGAGACACCGTTCTCACTTCAGGATCCGCCAGAGGATTCCACGGCTGTGATAGAAAAGGCACAGCTACCGTTAACCCCTGTGCGGCAGCTTCATAAAAATGAAGAAAATGAAAATGCACACGGTGCAACTCGTCAGGGTGGCTGGAAGTCCACCCTCACACTACTGCCTGAGGATATACTGGAGACACCGTTCCCGCCTCAGGATCCGTCAGAGGATTCCACGGCTGTGATAGAAAAGCCACAGCTACCGTTAACCCCTGAGCGGCAGCTTCATAAAAATGAAGAAAATGAAAATGCACACGGTGCAACTCGTCAGGGTGGCTGGAAGTCCACCCTCACACTACAGCCTGAGGATATACCGGAAACAACCTTTGTGCAGCATCTTGATAAAAATGAAGAATATTACGAAACATTGTCGCTAAGTAATGTTGGCGAAAAGAAACGACTCGCAAGGAAAGGGGTCGACAACCAGGCACATAATATGGCGCTGATGGAAAGCGAAATTAATGATGCCGCATTATCATCCGGAGGCGTATGGAGCCCCGGAAACACCATTCACGAAGACGATTCAAGATTTGTAAAAATAGTGAAATCTGTGAAAATTGTGAAATCTTTGAAAAATGTGAAAATTATGAATCTGCCGAGTGACATTTATCAGCAAATTAATGTACGTGAAATCAGAACACCGGTGGAACAAGAAGTGTATCAACACCTAATATTAATCAAACGAGAGAATGGAAATGCCTTTGTTCCACAAGAAAAAAGTGAACAAACTGTTTATGTTAAGCCTATAACGACGCCCGAAGACACAAGCCATGAAAAAATAAACAATAATAACATGATTGCGCACGCGGCAGTTGTGCCTACAAAAAGTTTTGAAGAAATCTTCCAATATAAACAATGGAGAAAGTCAACTTGGTTCTTAGATACCGGACAAAGAATCGCCATTGCAGCGTAATTGAAATAAAGATTGGAATAAATAATAAGGAACCAGATAAGGTTCAGATAAACCCAATAAAAAGAGTCACATGAGAGACAGTAATAACAATAACACTGATTCACGAACTTGAACTACAAACGAAAGAATTGTTTATTATAAACAAATACCTCACATGTAAACACTTGACATGTGGGTCACATAACCGAAGGCCGCCCTTTACTTAACAGGCGATTCGTTCATTCATTCTGCTGAAATATGAAAGCTGATTACTTTAACGATCACTTCATGCCGTCAAAAGATACGGATTTTTAATTGAAATTGAAGACAACATAGCAGTACCTCTCAACGACAGAAACTTCAACGAATATCTACACTTGGAAAATACCAACACACCTGCTGTGAAAACCATTGTTCTTCACACCTTAAGAAGATACCTTGCTGTCCGAGGAAACTATTTGGTGAAAAATACTTTTTCACGTTGGGGGTGTACCGGACAGCAGGCGGATGGACATAATCATTAAAATAATTAAGGAAATGAATATTTACTGTTATCATGCAATTAACGATGCCGAATCCCTTTTGAAGCTTATCACCGGACACGTATCATGTTTCAAATGGGATTTAACCGTAGTAATTAAAATTTAGTTATTTTTTCTTGGTTCCTTAATGCTCTCATGCATCCTGTTTAGAGATAAGAATATTTGATGTTAATACACGTGTTGAATTCGAACTCAATAAATATGCAAACAACTGCCACAATCAGTCAGTTGTCCGACGACATTCGCAAGTTGTGTTTCTTTGAAAATCCTTACATAAGGTACCCCCGAGAGGAAACCGGCATTTACAGTCGATGTTACTGGCGTAGGTGTCCAGTACAAAAGGTTTAAAATTCTATAGCCCAATATTCAAGAGATATTTTGATGAGAGTTTAAGAGATGATTTTGGAGAGAGTTTTCCAAAAGTTTAAATTCTTGATTGAATTGATTTTAAATATGCTGAAACATGAATATTTTTTCAGCTGACATAAATAACAATATTTATTATTTTGAAAACAGGTACCTGTAAACCTGCTTATATCATTATTTGTTCCCTCCATCTGATACATAGGTATGTAAGCACCTACTTATCCACACCATCCATTTTTTTCCATTTTTCAAGGCTGTGGTGTAAAAAAATAAGGTTGTAGATAGAGGGAAGGTTTTAAAAGGGATCTTTATCACAACTCTCCTTGAATTTTCAAAACAACAACAAAGACTTTTACAGTTTGGCTCCTAGATCAGGATTTACCTGCCCTTTCGTGGAAAAAAAATACAGGTGCAAATACAGGTGCACTAGACAAACCGTGATGTTTAAAAGTTTTATTTTGTCAGTGGTCTTCAAACTTTATACTGACTGTGTTTTGGTAAAACACGTCAACCACATGTTTTGAGAATGTCAATTATGTTAATTTTTTTTTAAATACTAAACTAATGTTTATAAGACAAGGTTTTATGCATAGCACAAAGGATAACAAATAATTATAAGCAATAATTAGTCGCCTGAAATGTCAATACAAATTGAAAATATCTTCTCTTTATGCAAGCATAAAACCTTGTCTTATAAACATTAGTTTATTATTTAAAAAAATAAATAATAATATTTAACAAGTCAAATTATTTCCCTTAGGGCCTATGTCATCTCTGGGGATGCTGTATGGAGGGTATTTTAGAGAAGAGGTAGGAGTGAACATGGGTCTTGAAGAGACCCGTGTTGTAGGAGGGAGGAAACATAGAGGCCGTCAAAATGGCAAACTTGGTAAAGTAAGACATTTTTAATACTAAAAAAAGCATAGATTGGATTACTCAACCCTCAAATTTCTCAAAAGTATTAACTGAATTTCAATATTTTACATCAAAATTTTGAAAAACATTTTCATAAAAACTTCAAGATATCTAATTTTTCTTGTTAGAAACTTATATCCATAAATGGTGTTGTTATAAATAGAATTTACATATTTCCGCTAACTGGTTATTATTTATCTACGTTGTAAATTACAAAAATATAAACCTTTTTTTTTTTATTTATTCACATTTAAACCCGCTAAACTACTTATGTAGTTTGTCAGCAGGGACATAGAGACAACGTTTATACACTCATAAAATACAATTTGAACGTTACATAATTACATAAATTGGTTACATTGCAGAAAAGTTTAAATAGCAGCATAAAAGCCTTATATAATAAGCAAGTAAAAATAAATGTATGAACAAATTAGTATTATCAACAAGTACATCAATAGTTTCATAAATAGAGGTAGGTAGTCAAGAATATGAATTCCATTTCAGGGGCATCAGTATAGATCATTATTATCCAATAACCATTTCCTTAGATTATATTTAACATTAGCAGTATACATGTTATTATTTTTAATTGTCATTGGTAATAGGTTAAAAATTTTCGGTACTATTTAGTTTAAAGTTCTTTCACCATATTTATTAGTACATTTCGGAACTACCAGTCCTTCATTTTGAGTGAATCTTGTGTTATGTTTATGGCAAACTCTTTCCCTATATTATGAATCAGACAATATAACATGTTGACTTACAATATTATAAAACAATAATCCTCTGACAGGTAAAATATTCAGAGACTTGTATATTAATTTAATGTTACTTCTGTGTTGATTGTCATATTTATGGATTAACAATTTTATAATGGAGTTTTGTAATGTTTGTATATAGCTTATATTAGTTTTACAAGAATGTCCCCAAGAAGTAATTCCATAACGTATAGTGGATTCAGCCAGAGATAAGTAGATTAACTTTAAAGTACTTATAGGCACGAAATATTTTATTTTATAAATCCTACCCACAATAGCTCGAAGACGTTTACAAACATTAGCAATGTGTACATCCCATTTCATGTAGCAGTCAATAGTAACACCCAAATATACATAACTTTTGACAAAATCAATGGTTTCACATGAACAGGGCTGTGCAACATTTTTATGTATGCAGTCAAATGTGTGTGTATGTAATGAAGGAATTACATTACATCTGGCGTGTGGAGATCTGATGTGCATAATTTTAGTTTTTTTGGCGTTTATAAAGAGGCCTGCATCATGCGACCATTTCAGTATGGCAATAAAATCATGTTGCATAAGGTTCATTGCAGTAACCAGATCTTCGTGCGATATTACGAGCGCCGTATCGTCTGCATATACAAAATGTTTAACGAATGAAAACAATTTTCTCATAATTGAGACATAAATAATATAAAGGGTTGGCCCTAGAATTGATCCCTGTGCAACTCCTGTTGAGATATATTTTCTTTTGCTAAATTTTTTAAGAATTTTTACTCGTATTTGTCGATCAGTTAGTAAATTTTTTAATAAAACTAGCAGCTTTCCTCTAATTCCTATTGCCTCCAGTGTTTCTAATAGTTTATTTGTATCAATGGTATCAAATGCCTTAGAGTTATCTATGAATAAAACCAACACTTGTTTTTTTAGATTTAATTCATAATTTATGTGATTTGAAAATTCCTGAAGCAGCATTTCCGTACTTTTTTTCTTTTGAAATCCATATTGGTTGGGATCCAACAAAGAGAAAGATTCTAGATATTTATTAAGTTTTATGGAAATGTATTTTTCAAGTATTTTTTCTAGGGCTGGCAATATGCTTTGTAACGATTTGAAACTACTCGCCCCGTTGTCAAGCGCTTGGAAGAACTAATTAACTCAAGAAGCGTGCAATTGTGAACACAGCCACGGCCGGGTACTTAATCATAGACATCTGAGATTGCAAGCCAGTTCTAGGGAATTCGGACAACTGTCAGGACGTACGTCACGGAACAGATTCCAGAGAGATTTGCGCCGTTAAAAACGTGAGCGATTGTCATCATGCTAATTAGATTTTACAAAATGGTTTACTTTAAATAATATAAATTTGTTCTTCACAAGATATTTGGGAAGAGCTGGCGCCCTACATAATCAAGCGGGTTTAATATTTGAGATGTGAAACTTATCCTTTTAATTTTTACTACCCGCAGATTAACATTTTAGTATTGTATACTCTCATCACTAGTCAGATTTTGTTTAACGATCTGAACATGCCCTGATCTTAATAATGAACGTAGAGTCTCTTGCTATTTAACATGATATTAATGTAATTTAATAGATGAGTATTTTGATAATTAAACTCAATAAACTTTGTTCTTAGCATTCACGCAATTCTTTGATTTCTGATTCCCTTATTTAATATTGTGCAACACATGAGTTTTATGTTTACACACTTTTCAGAAATTACACACCAATAAATCTCGGTACATTTGGCCTCCCAACGTGGTTTAAACCTAGTGATGTGTTATTTTGTGGGTAGGATGTAAATTTGTGCTCAATGTTTTTTAGTGTAGTTAAAAATCTCAAGTGTTAATCTTGCTAATTTGTGAATTTATGATGACAGTCGCTCGCGGTTTTGATGCTCCGGGGATCTGTTTCGTGATGATATTCCATTAAATAATCATTCTACAAATTTTATATATTTGAGTGTCCCCTCTAGAACTCTAGCGCTCTGCGTTTTTCACTGTTTATTGACTTACAGTACGCTGTAGTCAAATTTTTTTTTTTTTTGGTACGAGGCAAGATTATTGTCGTCGTGTATATTTGGTACATGTGCTAATTATTTATTTCATACCTACAAAACCATAGTTTCTTCACGTCATGTCGGAACCGCAAATTGTTACGAGGAGTCAGGCCAAGATTCAGGATTCTGTGACAATGCTGAATAAAAATGAAGCTTCGCCGGAGGGACAGGCGGAAACGCAATCCTCTTCCTGCAAGCCATTCCCCGTGCACAAATGGAATCTGGTTTTTGACGGATCCACATGCGTACGCAATTTCATAGAACGTGTAGAAGAACTAGCAGATTCTCGTGGTGTAAGTACCAATAATCTATTTTCTAGCGCGATTGAATTTTTCACAGGCGATGCTTTGAACTGGTTCAGGGTGAACCGTTTTACTTTTAATTCATGGTCAGAGATTGTTGCGGGTTTGAAGGAGGAGTTCGAACTCTTGGACCATGAGAAACGTCTTGTAGCTCAGTTAAGAACTACATGTCAAAAACCCAAAGAAAACCTGGGTTCATTTATAACTACAGTCTTACTATTGAATAATCGCCTCTCTAAGAAATTGCCGGAAGAGGAAATATTAGAAATTCTAATGTGTAATATGTTGCCAAGATACATACATAAACTTTCTCTTACAGAGGTGACTAATATTACTGCTCTAAAGAAATTTGGAAAAATGATAGAATTGGCAGATAGTCGCACGGATACTAGAAACCATCCTGCAAATTCAAATTCTTACAATTCCAAAGCCAATAATTCTGCCAACAATACTCCATCTAATATTAATAACAGGGAGGCCTCTCGCAATAATAACAATTATAATCATAATGTCAAAAGAAATCAAAGGTATTTTTATAACAATAATCAAAGCGCTCAAAACGGGAATTTCAGAGAACCAGTGAGATGTTTCCGCTGTGGTCAACCTGGTGTAAAGACTCCTGACTGCAGATGCAAGAACCGAAAAAACTAGCAGCCCGGGTTACCTGTGCAGTGGGCGAGGAGACATCTTCATCTACTGTGCCGTGTGACCCGGAGTGGTCTAATTGGCTTGCTGTCGTGGAGAAATTCTACCAGGACCTTAGAACGTCAAAGGCGGAGAGAGCGGGTAATGATGGCCGTCCTCACATATCATTTCAGGTTCGAAATACTAAATTTTCTGGTTTGCTAGATTCAGGTTCTCACCTTTCTATTTTGGGAAATAACTTTCACACACATTTGGTGAGATTAGGATTTAGTTTGGCGATTTTAAAAAGAAAATTTTCTCTAACTTCTGCGACAGGTCACTCAGTACAATGTACACAACAGATAACAGTTCCGGTGCTGTATAAAAACATTGTCAAATATTTTACTTTTGTAGTTATGCCTGAGATCACTTCAAATGTAATTCTAGGTATAGACTTTTGGCAACATTTTAATATTTGTCCGGAAATTTGCAAATATATATCACCACGGGAATCAAAATCTGAGCCGAAATCAGTCACAGAGATAAAAGGATTAGAAAACAGCTTAAATTTATCGAATAGACAGAAGCATGAGCTTAAATGCGTTATAGACGAATTTAAAGATATCTCGGGAGACAGGTTAGGTAAAACCGATTTGGAATATCACGTCATTGACACAGGTGATGCTCAACCGGTAAAACAAAGATATTACCCAGTTTCACCACACTTGCTACCGGCGGTACATAAAGAATTAGATAGAATGTTAGAGTTAGGAGTCGTGGAACCAAGTCATAGTGCGTGGAACAGTCCGATCTTACTTGTTCCCAAGAAGGATGGGTCATTTAGGTTATGTTTGGACAGTAGAACTTTAAACTCGCTGTCGAAAAAAGACAGTTTTCCTATTCCTTATGTTTCAAGCATACTAGATTCCTTAGGCGGCCGACGTAAAATCATTCATTAGCAAATGTCACACTTGCTTGGGTCATAAGAGTACGAATCAGCTACCACCAGGTCTAATGGGTGATCCCAAATTGGTTCAACGTCCTTGGCAAATGATTGCCACAGATTTATTAGGTCCTTTCCCCAGCTCCTACAAAAAAGGCTATACATATTTGTTAGTAATCTCTGACTTCTTTACAAAATACTCTAAACTTTTCCCATTAAGAAAAGCTACTGGAAAGAATATTGTTGAGATCATGGAAAATGAGATATTTTACAAGTTTGGGGTGCCTGATACAATAATTCTGGATAATGGTCCCCAATATATTTCAAAAGACATGAAAGCGTTAGTTAGCAAGTTTCATATAAGACACCTCTTTTACAACTGTAGATACCATCCGCAAAATAATCCGGTTGAAAGGATTAACAGAGTGTTAGTGTCTGCTATTAGCTCGTACGTCGGTGGTGATCATCGGAGATGGGCAGATTGTCTACATGAAATTGAACTAGCTATTAACACGGCAGTACATGAGGTAACCGGATATACTCCCTTTTTCTTGAACTTTGGTAGGGAAATTATTATTTCAGGAAACGACTACAAGTCTTCAGACTTCAACCCCGAAGATATCAGATTTGCCGCACGGGATTCTTGGGCTTCGGATTTGGACGAATTGAACGATATTTTTTCACAGGTTCGTACGTCTCTAAGGCAGTCGTATGAAAAGAACAAAACTCAGTATAATCTACGTCGTAGGGACATACAATATGAAATTGGTGACATCGTTTGGCGCCGATCGTTCGTTCTTTCAGACGCTAGTAAGTATTTTTCAGCGAAATTAGCTCCCAAGTTTATTCGCAGCAAAATCATTAAGAAATTGTCTCCAGTTGCTTACATTTTAGCTGATTTAAATGGAAAACCTGTGGGAACCTTTCACATTAAGGATATAATCAAACATGAAATCTCAGATTAACGTCGGGTAGGTCAGGAGGGTATTTTAATTATTTTATATACTTTTGTTTCCATTATGCGCAATAGTGGAAGCGATTAAAAGATTCCATTTAACGTGAGAGCATGACTAAAACTTATGTTCTCACATTGAATGCAATTTTATATTTGTTTATGATGTTATTTTGTTTGTCCGTGTCCAGGTATTACTAATATATGTATTTTGCTATTTTTATACTTGTTCAGTGTGCAAGGGTGACCTACCCTTACCCTTGCGCATTGAATGTGTGCATATGAATGTACATAATACTAAATTTTGTAAATTTATATATTCAAGTCATCAAATATTAAGTTTGGATGTGTATGAGTACATTGTACATCCGTTTGGGATTTTGATGATTTTCATATGTACTTTTATAATATTCATTTTGAAATGGTTATGTAATTAACTGTTTTCAAGATGCGCTTGCTAGTCCGGAATGGTGGGCGTATCTTCAAGATAGTTTATAGTAGAATACGGTTGGGTTTTGTGTTTCGTTGTCTTGTTCTGTTTCTTTGTCTTGTTCTGTTTCATTATGCTATTATTAATAAGTTTTTTATGCCCTTTGGGGATGTCACATACTATAAGCTGGAGAAATAGTGCATTTTCAATTGCATGTGGTACAATACTGTGCCTATATTTTATCAAATTATTAATGTTAATTTGGGGTTATCCCATTCATTAATCTATAGTATCAAATGAGTATGTATATTCCTTGCAGGATCTGCTGGATATTAGTTACAATTTTCTTATAATAGATTAAATGATTTATAGTTAGTACTATTTATTATGTTGCTTTGAGTTAGAAGGCAAACCGAAGAGTTCATTAAGAATCTTTGGCATTGGGTTACTATTTTCATCACATGATAGCAATCAGATGCTTAGAATATCTATTTAGTAACTTTAGGAAGTTATGAAACCCTGCCAACGGTTTTCTATGTAATTTCTTTTGGTAGTGCTTATTTTATCCATTTGGGTTTTTTTTTCTTTTTGGATTCACATTTTATGTTGTTTTTTATCTTTACAAATTAGAATAAAAATAAATATAAATTAATTAAATAGAGAGATTTGAAATCCTCAACACAAAAAAATGCATGTGGCATATGCCAACGTCGGTTTACTTTTAATTTTATTTTAAAGATAATAAAGCTTCCTTCTTCGGGTTGCGGGGGCCATTCTTGAGCTCGGAATGACCTCAACAAGTCGAACTAGCATTCGATAATTCAATCAATACCTTGTTCTTGATCGAATCATGGAATGTTAATTGGTTCTTTATTCTTAGAGATTTACAAAATAGAATAAGAATAATTCAATCTTACTGCTAATTTCATCATCGGATTACATTTTAACTGAAAATTTAAATTTTGATTTATACTATACTACAATGGGGTATTACAGAATTTGTTTATTCACAAGCTAATTTATGTCTCAAATTTTATCAATATCAAAAACAAAACTTATTTTCACTCAGATCTATAGGAAAGATAATAATGTTCATCTTCATATAGAAATCTTAATATCTATTTCACAGTTAACAGCTTAAATTTTTAAACTTTGAAATAACTTGTTAGTAAAATTATAATAAAATTTATTTATAAAGATATTTAAAATATCATTCTATTTTAGAGGAGTGACATCTAGGTGGGCTGTTTTGAAACTTCAATTTATAACTTTATAACTAAACAATCAGTTCTAACTTAAATTTTTTTTTTCTAATTTTCATCAGTAAACCATTTTATAGTATAGCTTAGTCTTCGCAACATCAAGAATTAACATCAACGTTAAATCGCAATCATCACTACAAATTCAAGACCTTAACATATACTGCCCGGTGGAATTCATTGCTGCTTTTGGCCAAAACAATTACAATCTACATGGAAGGAAGAACTTCATATTCATATGGACATCTTTATACAAAATGGACCTGTCATCTGCACTGGACAATATCAAGAAGACTATCAAAATTGAACTTCAACTTTCTTCTTCTACATTGATCTTCGGCTTTCATCTGTACACTCTTTGGATGCTCATCCCAGCAGTTTCAAAATTCATCATGGCCAGATTAGGAGGAGGAGTTTCGCCTTCATACAATCACCAAACAAACCTCTAAGCTGATAATCACCACTTCTGCCTTCAAGACCTGGACCCTGTACGTGACCTTCATATTGGATACAAATTACCTGGTTTCAAGGATACATTCTGAAATCAATTCTTCCAGAGCATATCACCTATTGGCATGATCAGCAAGCTTCCTGTCTTGAGATGTGTAAAGGCGCCAGGAGGGCCTCAAATTTCCTTGGAAATTTTTTTTGGAGGGAAGGGAGTAATGTAACGATTTGAAACTACTCGCCCCGTTGTCAAGCGCTTGGAAGAACTAATTAACTCAAGAAGCGTGCAATTGTGAACACAGCCACGGCCGGGTACTTAATCATAGACATCTGAGATTGCAAGCCAGTTCTAGGGAATTCGGACAACTGTCAGGACGTACGTCACGGAACAGATTCCAGAGAGATTTGCGCCGTTAAAAACGTGAGCGATTGTCATCATGCTAATTAGATTTTACAAAATGGTTTACTTTAAATAATATAAATTTGTTCTTCACAAGATATTTGGGAAGAGCTGGCGCCCTACATAATCAAGCGGGTTTAATATTTGAGATGTGAAACTTATCCTTTTAATTTTTACTACCCGCAGATTAACATTTTAGTATTGTATACTCTCATCACTAGTCAGATTTTGTTTAACGATCTGAACATGCCCTGATCTTAATAATGAACGTAGAGTCTCTTGCTATTTAACATGATATTAATGTAATTTAATAGATGAGTATTTTGATAATTAAACTCAATAAACTTTGTTCTTAGCATTCACGCAATTCTTTGATTTCTGATTCCCTTATTTAATATTGTGCAACACATGAGTTTTATGTTTACACACTTTTCAGAAATTACACACCAATAAATCTCGGTACAGCTTATTGGCCTATAATTTTGAATATCTGTATGTTTGCCCCCTTTGTAAATTGGCCTTATGATGCTACTTTTTAGTTCATCTGGTATTACTGCTTGCGATAAAATTAAATTGATAAAGTGTGTTATAACAGGCCCTAAAATATTAATATGTGTCTTAATGTCAAACATTCGAATGTTGTCAATCCCTGGTGACTTTGAATTGTTTAATTTGCTAACAATAATATTGATTTCTTGGCAGGTAGCTCTGGGTAGGTACATACTATGTTGCACTTCATTCGGCCTGACGGTCGATGCTAAATAATCACATTTATCTATCATAGAGCTAACACTATTTGTAAAATATTCAACAAACTTATCTGCTACGGTTTCTTCATTATTCGTATTTAACATATATTTCGAGATTATTTCGTCACAACTACTTTTAGACTTGCGTCCTAATAATTTATTTATTTCATCCCAAGTTTTTTTTGTATTTCCAAAATAATTTTTGAATTTATTGTCAAAAAAGGTAGACTTACATTTAATAATTTCTTTTGTCACCTTATTTCTGAAAGTTTTATATTCCAATTCAAAGAATTGATTGCTAGGAAAATTCTTCCACTTTCTGTACAATGAATCTTTTTTTTTAATGTTTTCTAAGATATTAGAAGTTATCCAAGGTTTTATTGACAGAGGTCTTTTTTGGGTTTATAATTCATAACGATTTTACTCTGTTCATACAAATTCTTAAAGTTGTTTTTAATTTTACTATATAGTATATTGCAATCTTGTTCCTCAAGCAAGGAGTGCCACTTAAAATTATGAATGTTTTTGTCGATTTTGTTTTGCGATAAAAACGAAATTCTTTCCCCGTGTTCTGGGGCTTCTTTCCTTGCACTATATTTAATATTAACTGCAGTTAAAAAGTGATCCGCTATAGTAATATTATTACATACACATGAGGAAAGAGAATCGCTTTGTTTACATCCACTGTTAAATCGGACAAATGTGTGGTCTAAACAAGTACGAGTAACTTTTCCTGCTAAAACTGCTTCTCTAGTTACATCACAAATACATTTGATTAAATAATTATCCGACATTATATTTTCATATGCCATAATAATAGGGTTTTGACAATTTAACAAGTCTAGATTAATATCTCCTATAAGTAAAACATTTTCTTTGGGGCTTATAGTATGCAGAATGGCAGATATTTCATTAAGAAATTGTGGTTGGCTAGAGTTGGGGGGGCGGTATTTTGCTATGATGTTTAAAATACTCTTGTTTGGAAGTGTCATAGAGCCAAGCACACATTCAAAATGATTTGTTTCTATTGTTTTCTGTTGAAATGTGAATTCATTTCGAACATATAGCAATATACCTCCTCCAGATTTTTTAGTTCGGCAATAGTTGTAACAATTAAATCCAGGAATATTATACAGACAGACAAGATTCGGTGTTATAGCCGTTTCACATAACATTAACACATGAATATGCTTCCAACAAGTATTTAAGTAGACATTCAAAGTATCCCAGTATTTATAAATCGATCTAACATTCAACTGAACAATATTAATATTTTCCATATTGTAGTTGCTATGAAACTTTAGCCAATCACAGAAATTATGAGTATTTTCGTAATCTACCTCGTCATCTTCTTCAATGTAATTAGACGCCATAATCAATGGTTGCAAAGTCCTTGGCAAGGGCAGCCTTGTAGGCCGGGCAGGAGTCCTTGTCTCCAGTCGGATGTGCAGCGGGCTTCCCAAATCTTGTACAGGTGGCGCAGACAGGCTCGGCGGCGGCTTTTGGGCAGTTTATCCGGGCGTGACCTTCGCCTGCGCAGTGTCCACATCTTTGCTGGTCCTTGCAAAACTTGAAGGAATGTCCGATCATTTGGCACTTGGAGCACACTGTAAGTCCAATGAAGACACGAACACGGCACACATTCCAGTCCACAAAGACTTTCCCTTGCTCCACCAGCACGTGACGAATGTGGGCAGGAACCTCGAAGACCCGGTGGCAAGTTGATCCAGTTCGAGCGCCAGCAAGGTGACTTAGCTTGCAACTTTTTACTGCGAAATCTAGGCCTGCTTTGTCCTGGGCTCCTGCTAAGGCATTTTTCAGGAAGCACTCGTCCGTTAGGTCACGAGGAACGTTGAAGAAGATCACCCTTGGAAGCCGTTTTGTTGGTAATCGAGCGCTTAGAGTGTCCGAGTTTGCTAGACATGGGGTTTTCAGAATTTTGATTGGTGGTATCATCTTCTGTGGGCCATTTTTCACAATATCGGCAAACGAAAGGCTTGCTTCCGTGGCATCGGCTACTCTACGCATCACTGGTCCTAGATCCGACTCCAACTGCAATATTTTTTCTAACCTGTGTTGGTTTTCTGCTTTTTCAATCGCAATCTCTCCCTTTGCCACTATTAATTTGGCATTGACTGTTGCCAGATCAGCTTTGAAGCCCTCTCGTTCCAATAACAGCTGTGAAACTGATCTGAATACAGCGGATACATATGCGCTTATCCGCAGTTGTTGGTCCTTTGAGACTCTTGACTGCTTTTCAGCAAGGACATCTTGGAGTGCTCTTAGACTTGCTTCAGTGTCGTTCAGTATCTGAAATGAGGACACTGGGATTTCACTCACATTTTCAGACACGTCGGAACAGTCCGATGCTCCGTCAGATTCCTCATCTTCAACCACTGGAGAAATCATTCCTGAGGCCTTTTTTTGTAATGGGGACGTCATCATGTCCAGCATTCTTTTTTTACGCCGATGGCAGCATTCATCAGGCATCGGTGGGATGGACATTTCAATGAGAACAAACACACAATCTTAGGTTGTTGTAAAACTTTCGATAAAAATGTTTTCCGCTAGAATAGTATTATTTTATTACTGTTTTATCAAATAAACTTTTTTGGCAATATATACCTACATCATGTATACACGGAGTCCGGAAACTCGTAGTACAAGCGGGAAACTGGAGAATCTACACCACATGGGGAACCCAAATAAACATAAAGTTTTTTGATTTGAGCATTTTCACAAAAAAAAAAAAAAACCAAAAAAAAATATTATTCGGCTATTTTAGGGTTAAAGTTTTTTCTGGTGTTTAGGGTTGAACAACAGATGTTTTAACCCTGCAGAGCAGAAATATTTTATGATTACACCGGATTAAATGAAGGGTGATTTCAAAATAATGCTTCAAATCCGAGTTTCTTCATTTGTTTTACTTTCAAATAGTTTTAATTAGTTGGGTACTTTGATCTTCAGTAATAATTTATAAGAATTTGATTTAAAAAAATAAAAAAAAATCATCTTCTAACTCGATTTACTCGATAACGAAAGCTCAAATCAAAAAAAAATATACTACAAAATCGACTCCAAATGTGATGTAGATTCACCAGTTTCCCGCTTGTACTACGAGTTTCCGGACATCCTGTATATATATACTTTTTTTTTTGTATACCGTACAAGCGTCAACTGCTCCCAAACGCCTGAAGCCAATGAGATTATGGTATTCCCAATTGAGGTATGTTTATGTTGTGAGGCTAAAAGTTATGGGTAAAGGAAGGAGATGGAGAATAAGAAGTTTAGGAAGTGCCTGGCTATTCAGATCTGGTCACCAAACATGACCAAAGCCATTTCAAGCCACGTTTCAATTCTGAATGGTGGTCTTACAAAAGGACGATACTGATAGTATTATTTTAAATTTATTTAATTATACTGGGTTTTTCATCTTACTTACGTGAGAACAACCCTTTTATAAAAACTCAGTTAATATACAAAAAGGTACAACAATTACCAAAATCTACTCAGCCATAGGACACATTAATTTTCACATACCCAAATAAAGATTAAAATATAAAACAAATAAAAATAAAAATTTCAAATTAAAAATATATATGAAACACACATATTACAGAAAAGTAAGAGACGCAAGTAATACATAATATCTTCTTCTTCCTAGCACTATCCCAACTCATTGCCTAGGTAGGCTGTTGGGGTCGGCTCTTCTCGTTCTCAGGTTATAGCTTCTTCGGTTCTGAGTGTCGCTTTCATCTAGGCCGTTTCTTTGTAGGATTTTGGAGCATTGGGTCATCCAGGAGTTCTTTGGTCTACCTCTGGATGACTGTCTTTGAAGCTCTATAGACATTGCCTGCTTCACTGTGTGGTCTGGTGGTCTCCGTCTTATGTGCCCATACCATCTTAACTGTCGTTCCTCTAGCTTACTGTTTATGTCAGTGACACCCAGGCTACCACGAATGCGTGAGCTTTTAATTTTATCTTTTAATGATACTCCTGCCGTCCATCTAAGCATTCGCATTTCTGCTGATTCGAGTTGCCTAGAGTAGGAGTTGTACATAGTCCAGCATTCGGAGCCATACATTATTGCGGGTCTAACAATAGTCTGGTATGTCTTTCCTTTAAGTTTTATTGGCATTTTCGTGTCGCACAAAATTCCTGTTACGGATCTAAATTTCATCCATCCCACTCCTATCCTATGGTTGACATCCGCTGCACATCCTCCGTCTCTGTGGATGAGTGAGCCCAGATACTTAAATGAGTCACAGTTGGCTAATGTTACTCCATCCATTTGCATCGAAGGAGTTACAGCATTTGGGTCTTCAAATGGTAAATACAAATATTCCGTCTTTTTCCTGCTAATACATAATATAATCAGTGCAATATATTTTTTAACAATAGCAGTATTTTTTTCTGAATCCCTATAAATTATCGACTAAAATGTCTACTTCAGCACACTCAATCTTATTGTACAGTCGACACATTTGGGTCAGAGGGCTAAAATAGGCGATATTATTTTTGAAAATATTCAGGTGAAAAATCCTATGGTGTCTTAAACAGTGGGAATTGGGGACATATTCAAATAATTAAATAACACAAATCGATTAAATAAAATTTACTTGCGCACGCCAGGGTTTGAACCCGCAACTTCCAGATTACTAGTCGAGAGGTTTACCCCTCTTCAACGCAGAATATGTAAAAATATATTATGTAAGTGTGTTTATGTATCTCTTTGCTCATATATAAATCCTAGATTTATTATTACTAGCGCAGACTCGTGAAAAATCGCGGGATAGTCTGTATTCTTGATAAATGAATTACAATTCCGAAAATGAAAATTAATTTTCTTTTAAAAATATTATATTATAGGTATCACCGCTTTTGTTCACATAATCAGTTTGAATTTAAAAAATGACACTTAAATGCAAATCAAAATTGAGTTCATTGAACCAAAGTGACACAAGCCACTCTATTAACCTGATCACGAATGTCCGAGGGTATGTTTCTTATAATATTAATTCTATGAGTGACAGATTATTCAAACAGTTTGGTGACCACTGGTTTTTACCTGTGTTTATTATATTTTTGGTTATCTTTGAATATTTTTTGCTAAACAAGAACTTCACATGTTCAAAAATTAAAGGTTTTGAAGCATTGACTTATAAAACTACTAGAGGAACCCTAGCCATTAATTTATACCCCAGCAAGAAATCTTATATTGGTTACGTATTTTCCACGATAAGAAGAAAAATATTTTCACTGGAACTGAGTATTTTGACGTCGGGGAAAAATTGGAACGATAATAATAATAATAATAAAATGTTTGGCTTTTCCAGAAACTATAGAACATATTATATCAGGATATTCTATATTAGCACCGTCCGAGTATACATTTAGGCATAATCAAGTATTGAAAATAATTCACCAAAGTTTGGTAATTAAACATAACTTGATTGACTGCCGTAATAAAGTACCATATTATGAATACGAACCAAATTCATTTTTAGAAAATGAATTTTATAAAACATATTATGATAAAACTATACTAACAGACCGAACGATTAGTCATGATAGACTTGATATAGTTTTACATGACAAAATTAAAAAAAAAAAACTTATATCATTGATGTCTCTATTCCAAATTCCTGTAATATTCAAAAATCTGTTAATGAAAAAATAAGAAAATACACAGATTTATGAAATGAGATTAAAAGAATTTGGCATTCTCAGACTGTAAAAATATTACCATTTGTTATTTCGGCTACTGGCATTATTATACCTAGCTCTCTCATTCAAAATTTAGGCGTATTAGATCTATCAAAGAATTTATAGATAAAAATGCAAAAATCAGTCATTTTAAATACATGTAGGATTACGAAAGATTTTTTCAATATTTATATTGAGGGATCAGTAGGATTTATAGGTCCAATTAGAAGTCCTACCGAGTCGAACACTCTGATATGAAAATATCTGGAGTCGGTGAATTATTTTCCCATTTGATCTCTGGTGATTTGACGTATTGTTCTTGTATTGTTTTGTATTTATTACGCTTATATAATGCACTTGCATAATGTGGACTAGATGATTATTTGTGGAAAAGTGTGTGGAAAGTCTTAGTTTTTCCTGTGGGGAAGATTTAACCCGGTCATAAAGTCGGAAAATAAAGTATTGAAAGGATGAAAACTTATTCATTTAATAAAGTTATTTGTACAGCTACGTTGTTGTGAAAAATCACCTCAAAGGCGCTCTACAAATATATAATCTATTTATATAATGCTTCATATTATTACTAACTATAGACTAATCAAACTATTATCAACTTATGGCTAACATAAGACTAATGGCTAAGATTGCATCCACCACAGCTTCGTTGATCACCAATACGAAACTATATATACAATGCATTTGACCAATGAAGGCGATGCTGCGTTAGAATATACATATTTTATTATTTATTTTATATTCTGTACAGGAAGATAATATACAGGACCATACTTACCTCAGAGGTCACTTGAGATTAAAGGTGCTGCCACACGCAAAGCTCACATCAACAGATAATATAAAGCACAATAGCGCTCGCCATACAATCCCATACAGACCCGACACACGTAAAAAGATAACGCGCTATAAGTGTGGTTCTGAACTTCGCTAACCGAATTTATTTTACGTAACCGCTCCCGACGCGATATTTGAAAAGTTATGCGTCCCCCTCTCCGCCGTAAAAAGGAGAGGGGGTCATTTTAATTACGGAGCTACCAACTAAGTTCCGTGTTCCCTTTGACAGCAATGACATAAGCAGCCTAATAATGCATTTCTTATTTATTATGTTAGCTCATATCGTCATGTGTGCTAGTAAATTTAGAAACATTAAAAAAAAACTTTATTTGGCAAACACACTTAACATATATTTAAAATATAAATATAATCAATATTTGAATTTGAAGTAAACAAATTTTCGCCCTTTCAAAATTAATCATATTTTTAATCTCAGTATGTTTATATGGTAATATCATTCGGTTTTTTGATAAAAGTTGGACGGCTTGGACGAAAGTTGAGCTTATTTTACAATAATTTATTATATGTCGCTTTCGTCGATCGGCGTGCGAACTGCGAATTTCCTGATTCGACGGAGAGGTTATGTCAGGTTATGTGAAAATGCGCTATTTACGCGCTGATTGTTTAAAATCTAAAAAGTTTATAAATAGCATTTATAATTATATAGTTGGCGGCATCATCATCTGAGGATGAGCTGTCCAACAGATCCAGCAATAGGCGACAAGTATCATCCATTTCGAAAACGTGCTCAAGCTGTCAGTAAGTAAAGTTGTCACTTTGACAGATGAAATTATGTTCCTCGGCCGCTCTCGAATTCAACTGACCCCCTCTCCTACCATAGGAAGAAATATTTGATAGCGTCGTGTGTCGGTAGAAAAGATGATGCGCTGTACATTAACTTTTGATGTGAGCTTTGCGTGTGGCAGCAGCTTAACACTGCTTATTATTTATTAGAGAAATTTATATACAGTTCAACGCAGAGGAAATAATTTGAACACATGTAATTGGAAATTAAATTATTAATTCTAGTATTCATTTTAATAACACATATTATGGTTTAGGAAAGGAAAAGCAATATGTATGTTAGGTAGTACAACAGTACGAGGATTCGATTAGATTTATCTTCCTAAATGTGATTCGTCCCTTGGTAGGATAAAGATTAAAGGTGTAAGGCTTTGAATAATGTAAATCCAACGTAGTTTATTACCTGCGTAGACAGGTTACCTACATTTTTTGTGGACATATTACCCATTATTTGTTGTGAATACTATACAATAGTTCCAATTTCCAGGAGTCAGTGAAACTATTGCATCCTAAATTAGAAGTTTTGAGAGGCTGAAGGATGGGAAAGAAAAGACAAAGGATGGTAGACAAGTATAATTCAAATAATATAGAAAACATGGGGAATTTCTTGCACTGCTAATACCAGCCTTGTGTGCTGTTTTTTCAGTGTATTCAATACCTTTAAAGGTTTCCCTTATCGTTGAATACTTTACAGTACTCACTCAGACGTAAAACAAACCATATTAAGGGTCTACAAAGCCAAGTCTAGACGATTCTACTTATCTGTTAGCTGTAAAAAATGTACTTAGGCGCCCATCTAATGCACTTTTTTCGATGCACTTTCGTAGACTGTGTCACGTTCAACTAAACCCCATTTTTTACGTAGTTTTTTTTAAGCGCTTTAGGGATGATAACCTTGAATTTAAGTGGATACAAAGGGATCCAGGTAATTTTTTTTTGGTTTGTTGTTTAGGATTTAAGACACTATTTTGTTATGATTTTTTATGTAATTCTACGAGTCCTTTTGGGGAACCAGCTGTTCCGAGGTAATGCAGGTAACAAGGACTACCTTGGACATAAACAGCTGAGATACAGCCTTGAAAACAGTTTCAAAATAAAGAAAAAATAATATTGACTTGAAATTATGAGAGTTTTTTTAGTTTCTTTCAATTTCGTGACTTTCTCTAAAGGAATAAAAAAATTGAGTGGGAACTAATTTTTAATATTCTTACATCTTATACTTGTGTATTACATGATATCCATAAATGTTTTTTTAATAGAGGATTTATTAAAACAATTATTTCAATACAGATTTAGTTTTCTTCACTTCCCGACATTCCATCTAGCTGAAACTCAGCAGATAAAGTCGTTGTCGATGACAATGCATTAAGTCAAGTCGATTAAGTCAATGCGAAGTCAAGTCGAATATAACTCCTCGATATGGTCCCCCCATTATAAAATACATTCAGATTCAAAAGAAAAAATTCAACACAAATTTTTAAGACACATTAATTTTAAACTCGGTATTCCCATTGAAAGTATAAATTACTATAATTACTTCATGAAAAAATTAAATTTACTATAACTCTCAGATCGAAGAATTATATCCGACTTAATATTTATTTTCAAAATTGTAAATGGTAGTGTAGACAGCCTTAATTTAATTAACCTCATTGAATTTCATGTACCCATAAGAGCTACTCATTTTAAAACCATGTTTAATTGTATCTGTTCAACATCAGTTCTTAAGGCGATGCAATACGTAGTAATGCAAAATCATGTGTTTTTGGTTTGAAAATTTGGTCGCCTAGAAATGTTTCAGATCCTTCAATTAAATACTGCGAGTAGAATACATCTTGGCCTTTGAAATAATCGAGTATTTTTTAGATAAGTCTTTTTATAAGCCCAGAAAAAAATAATGTATAAGGCCTATGAAAACTGCTTTAAAGTTCAAAATCTATTACTTACGAACCCATTTACGGTTATGATTTTAATGTATAATGTGGACAATTAAGTTATTTGTAAAATTATCGAAAAAAAAATATATTTATGCCTGAACATCAACAAAATAAAATAAAAGGCACTTTTTGGCCATGTTTTTTTTTCTTGCATAAATCAAAACAGGTGGATGGTGTTAAGCGGGAATTTAAACCTTATCGCCATCTACGTAAGGGGTGTTACCGATAGCGGCTCGATTTAAAATATTATACGACGTAGTGCATCGCCTTAAGAGGGATTGCTAGGAGGCTAGGATTAGAAAAAGGCAAATACTCATATGATGAAATTGAACTAACTCTAAACCTCTCTCCTTTGGAAGTCCGTCGGGAAAGAAATGACCTAATTTGCTTCTTCAAAATTATAAATGGTATTATTGATTCACCTTCTCTACTGCAACTCATTCCCTTCAATATCCCCTCGCAAAGACTCATAAATAATGAACTGCTCTTCCTCAACCATCATTCGACAAATTATGGATATTATTCACCATTGTCCAGAATGTGTAGACTGGTCAACTCAAGTCAAAACTTAACTTTTTTGGGATAAGTCTGAATGATTTTTGCCAGTCGCTAAACAAGTGACGGAATATTATAAGTGTCCTGTGGTCCTGACCCACGGCGTAGTCTTGACTTGATTCGACTTGTCACTTTATTTTCTTATATTATATCTGCCTTATGTCTTTGCTTTCATGTACCTTTGTCTACTCCTGTATGTTTCATTTTACTGTATTCGTGTTATTATTTTGTAATTTGGACGATGTCCGTTAATAAATAAATAAATAAGTAATTCATTTAAATAAGTAACAATTCCAAGAGTGAGCATTTCAAACACTTGCTTGTGTACCTAGATTATAATGAAGTTCTAAATCATTACTAATACAATGAAAGTCTACTCATACTTGTTGACAATATTTTGTATGTATTTGTATCTCCTTCTAGTATTAATTTTATACTTTCTGTCATCATTTTATGATCAAATTCCACAGTTAATTGTTATTCTGTGACATGAATTATGATGTATGGAATATTTATACCGTTGATATTCAATAAATATCATTGTACTCATGCACGCACGTATTTGCTGAAATTGGATGACATTATATTTATTGAATATAAATTTACAGCAGTTAATATACGAAATAAATGTCGATACTATTCAATTAGAATTTGGCCGAGGTGTCAGTGGTGTTGACTCCAGTTCGTGGGGAGGATGGTTTAATCCTCAGTCAATTTTTTATTTTTTTTATGTCAAAAGTTATTTTTTTAAAGTTTACTACAGTTCAGCCCGTCCATTGGGAGGAAAGTTAGAGGGTAGGGAGGAAGGAAGTGCATATATTAAAAAAGGGCATCCCATAAAAAAACTTTGTTTCATATCCTTATATACTTATTTTCGTGAGTATTGCATTTATGATAAAACCATGTATGATCGTATGAGAAATGAGTAAAATTAAGAAAAGGAAGCTTAGATGGTTTGGGTATGTAGAGCGAATGAGCGAAGAAAGGAGTTTAAGGAGAATATATAACCCAAATGTGAATGGTAGCATGAGTCGGGGAAGACATGGCACGATCAAGGGAATCAGATACTCGAGTCGGGTAAGAATAATAGAAGAGTATGTATGAGACGATGTTTGAATGTGGATGAGGCAAGGAGTGTGTGCCAAGACGCCCAAGACCGAGTTGTTTCGTGGTCCGTTCTCCCTGTCGTCCTACGTGTCTGTAACAATCTTTCGCATATAATAACACTGAAGCGAGGGATTACTAGACTTGATTTGTTTAAACTTCTTGGTTCTGAAAATTCGTACGATTCATGACTCGACGATTATTTTTTTATTATATTTTACACACTTTACAAATATAAGGCAAAAAAAGTCCCGTTAAACTGCTTTTAGCAGTTTTTTTCTAACGGGTTCTTTACATTATAAATCTTATTAAAGTGAGTTTACAGTTAATGTTTACAATTATATGTATAACAAAAAAAAATTACTGAAATATAACAAAAAAAATTATGAAAAACATAAATAACAATTATAAAAGTCTTTAGAAAAATATATCATTGTAAGCTAATACAAATTAATTCTTTCAGTAAGCCTAGTCTTCAGTAAGTTCACCAATTGTTTGTTTTGGGCACAGTTTTTAATTTCAGCAGGTAACATATTAACAACTGGGAATCATATAGTTTAACATTCTTTGTCCATATTTATCTGTGCGCTTAGGTACAATAAGTCCTTCAACGAGTATTAAGATTGTGTTATAGCCTGTTTATATATAAGGGGTTATTTATATGCTGAAATATAATTTTGTACTACAGAATTGCTCTCACTGAAAGAATTTTGAGACTCTGATAGAAGTATGGAATATTATGCTTTTCTCTGTATAATTTTTTTTCAGCTAATAATTTAACCAGTGAATTTTGCACGGATCGAACATGGTCGATATTAGTTTTACAGGAAAATCCCCAAGCTTTTATTCCATACCTTATAACAGATTCAGCTAGAGATAAATAAATTATTCGAAGTGTGCAGATAGGAACAAAAACTTTAGTGTATACAATCTGCTTACAATTGATCTTAGTCGTGCACAAACTTTGTTTATTTGCATATCCCACTTGAAAAAGCAATCAATATTGACACCTAAATAAACATATTTTTATTTAGTTACTTTTTTAAATAATGAGGTACATTTTTGTATGGCACATGAAAAAAAATATATATATATAAAATTAAAACAGATCATTGAAGTCCTCCTCACTAGGAGATCCTGTGCTGAGGGGGACTATATATATGTTAGTATACGTTTTCAGCGACTAAGATGATGTTTTTAATATATTAGCTAGTTCTTCTTCCGATATTTCCTTAAGCCAAGATTTGATGTCTTTAATGTAGTTATTTTTCGTTTTCCTTTGTTTGATGTTGAGAGGGAGTTTATTATATAATTTTATTGCTAAAAATTCAGAGCTTCTTTGTCCAAAGGTAGAATTACATTTAGGAATATTTAGTATGTCTGTTTGCTTGGCTCTGGTTTTATGATCGCGAGAGGGGTTTGCCTCTGGTTTATGTTATAGGTGATGAACTAGAATATTTTTAGCATAGATTTTTTGTAAACTTGGAACATCAAACAGATTAAAAATATCAGTAGTTGGCGTCCTTACGGGGAGCTTTAATATGGTCTTTATGAACCAATTTTGAGTTTTCTTTAATTGTTTAAGATGGGTTGATGATGCTGAGCCCCATCCTATTATTCCATATTCCAATAGAGAGTGGCATAGAGCATAATATACACTCTTTAGATCTGTAGTTGACAAGATATTTCGTAATTTTTTGAAGAAATAGATGAGTTTTGTTAGCTTTTTTCAGGTTCCTTCGATGTGTGCATCCCAATGAAGTTTGTCGTCAATTACGATCCCAAGATATTTAATTGTTTTAGTTTGGACTATATGCGGGCAAGAACATTGCGGATATTTGTTTAGACGTTTACCTAATTTGAGTGTATGCTCATTCGTTGGTTGACCTCTTTTGTTTTTAAAGAATGTAAGATATTTAGTTTTACTCAAATTTAATGTTAACCAGTTTTGGAGTACAGTCAGACCTAGTTCCATATTTTTACATGTACACATGCAGGAATACCACCGTGTAAGCAATCTGAGGTATGGGTCTGTATTTCCGGTGTAATATATACCTTAACATTAGGGGATCTTATGTGTAACAATTTAGTTTCTTTGGCATTTATGATTAAGCCAGAATCATGAGACCATTTTAAAAGTTCAATGTAGTCTAGTAAAAGGTCTATAGAAGTTTGCAAATCACCGTTAGAAATCACTAAAGCAGTATCATCCGCATATACAAATTGCTTTACATGTCTAAAAATGTCAATTACACATTTACGTAACACAGAAAACTTAGACAGACAACAACAGTTGGTATCTTTCATAGCAAAAAAATAATAGTCAATAAGTGTAACGATGGTTCAATGTGTTGGAAGTTCAACGATTTGCAGGGGAGTTCAATTTACTAAAAAATATGCTTTTAATATCATGTTTAATCTCTTGTTCAAGCGAAATCAAGTTTTAACTCAACAATTTAGCATTTCATCTGTCTTTAAATTGGTTTCTAACGTTCCGTTCCGGTTCAAGGTGGTTGCCTTGTTGGATACAACCTTTTATATCACGCAAGAGTTCGCATAACGTGGTTCTTACTGATTAATCACTATTATGGTATAACCTGAAAAAATAATAGTCATTGAGATGGTGACGTTTCTTTTGAAAAAATGTATTATTCCTTTTTTGAAATAAAATAAAACTGATTGTTTAGAACGTTTGAGAATATTTAGAATTTGAGGTAAAAAAAACTCTTCTCTCTCTCTCTCTTCTAAATATAACACATCAAAGGGGATCAGTTCCAATTTTTAAAAAAGCAAATAAAATAATTTTCTGTTAAAAACTTATATTTTACGTACGTACTTTATCGCTTGGTTGGATTCTCTAAACAAATACTTAAAATTAAGCTAAAAATCAAAGCAAAATCTCTACAGTTCATTGAACCGAGGTTACAGACAGAGGCACAACCGAAATTAGTATTTTGAATGAAATTGATATGACATTAATTTGCAGAGTTTCCTCGGTGTTATAAAACACTTACTTTTTTAATGTGTAATGTGAATACTGTGCAAGAGTCCCAACTGATCGCAACTGTCGGGAGCGACAAGTACTAGTAATGATAGAAGATGGAAAATAGGAAATTGTGGAAGTACATGGTTATTGGAAGTAAATTTCAAAATGGTGTTTTTCCTGGGTGATACTGAGAGTGTGATCTACTCTATTTTTTCTAATTGAACTTCTAAGAACAATTGAAAACCTGCGGCACAAACACATATTAGATGAGGAAAAGAAACGATATAAGACTCACATTCAGAAAAAAACCACTGAGTCAAAAGTCATCGATGTACGAAGCATATATCTTCATAAAAATAATTATTATGATAATAATATTTGCGGAATTAATAAACAATGCAATCA
Source organism: Hesperophylax consimilis (assembly GCF_061612785.1). Lineage (NCBI taxonomy): Eukaryota > Metazoa > Arthropoda > Insecta > Trichoptera > Limnephilidae > Hesperophylax > Hesperophylax consimilis. The sequence goes on along the minus strand of NC_142857.1, from coordinate 23,008,682 downwards.
CTAATAATTAAATGCTTAACTCTCCATATAATATATATTGTCATAAAAACTCACATTTATAATATAAACATTAGACTATTTATAATCAGATAAACTAATAATAGGTACTTTATCGGCATAAGATATTAATATGTGAGCTGCTGTTTTCTCAGTACCAGACATAGTATATATCAAACTATTCTTAGGATTATTTGTCAACGTATCTCGTAAGAAGGTACGAGAAAGAAGCTGACTGAACCAGTTAAAACTATAACTGAAGCCAACGGATTTCTCTGATCACAAGCAACCTCCGATAGGAAAGGGCACCGGAAGAAGATGAATTATCGAGAATAAACTACACACACCATTCACTATTCATTCATTCCATTCACGCTATTCCGAAGAACATGCACGAAATGCATAAACATTCGCTTTTTTGAAGAAAATTCATCAACATTCACGTTTCCGAAGAACATGCACAAAACGCGTCAACTTCAGTTTTCCAAAGAATTTGCACGAAATGCATAAACATTCACTTTTCTGAAGAACATGCACGAAAGTCCTCAACATTCACTTTTCCTAAGAATATGCACGAAGAGCATAAATATTCACGATTCCGAAGAACATTCACGAAATGCATCAACATTCACGTTTCCAAAGAACATGCACAAAATGCATAAACATTCACTTTTCTGAAGAACATGCACAAAATGCATAAACATTCACTTTTCTGAAGAACATGCTTGAAACCCCTCAACATTCACGATTCCGAAGAACATTCACGAAATGCATCAACATTCACGTTTCCGAAGAACATGCACAAAATGCATAAACATTCACTTTTCTGAAAAACATGCACGAAATGCATCAATATTCTCTTTCCGAAGAACATGCACGAAATTCTACAACATTTTTTCAGAAAACGCATTTTTCTACTACTCACACTGGAGGACCTGAGGAAAATATTTTCTCTCAGGGGTCTGTCATTCTGAGTCGAGGACCTTTTAAGGAAAGGAAGGATTGGAAGATCTGAGAAAGGGTATGAGGTATGGGTTTTAGTTAACAATACTTTTAATCCCTCCTTTTCCCTCTCACTGCGGTGCAAGCCGTTGGGTCGAGAGAGCCTGGCTGGAGAGGTCAAAGAGCCACGTAGTTGGTCGGCAGACGCATCTGCCGTCAAGACCTGGACAAACCTCATCCCATGAACCCGGGCACTCCTGTTAAGTCATCGAACGTAACTTGGAGGTGGTTATGGCAGAGGATTTGGTTATCCTATGCATGTTTCCCGGGGCAGCGGTACCCATACATCCCCCCTAAATTAAAGTCAAACACATCTGTCTTCAAATAAAAAAATACTAAAATCACAACAATAACTTACTATTTTTCAATTTCAATTCAATACAGTTTTTTCATTTTAAAAATATTACAAAATTGTTAATTTTAATGCGTTTTTTAAAATACATTTGGTAATAAGAATTTTTACATTAATATTAACAGTGTGTATATCAACTATACCAGTAATAATAGAGCTTGCCTTTTAAAGGAAGCTTCATTGCTTTTATGTTTAATGTCCACCTATTATATAATATTTTAATTTTTTCCTGTTTTATATAATATTTTAATTTTAAAGTTCTTATTTTTCGTGCACTGTCACTGTCTTTTATTGTTATCCTCTACTAAAATAGCACTGTTATTGTTAAATTTTATTCTCTGCTTTTGTGTAAACCGTTTATTCTTTATTTCATATTATGTAATTAATTTTTTTTAAAAGGAACACAATAGGAAATTTTATTTTAAGTTTATTATAGTTAAGCGCACTTGAAGTGAAACAACACAAAACTGCGCTATATAAATGTTATGTTATTATTATTATTATTGATGCTAAAAATGTCGATATCCGAATCGATTCTGTTCAACAGCAAGATTGCTCTCCCCACAGGGATGACCAGCGCCCCTGAGGTGATATCTCACAAAAGCGGCGCTTTACAAATTATTATTTATTATTTTATTATTTATTATTATTATTATTATTTATTATTATTTTTTTTTTTTTAAACTTCTGATTTAGTTGTCCGGGTTAAATCTTCCCCAAAGGAAAAACTTAACCCTTCCACTCACTTTTCCACAAATGATCATCTAGTCAATCAACATTATGTAAGTGCATTATATAAGCAAAAAAATACAAAAAAATACAAGAACAACATGTCAACTCTCCAGAGATCAAATGGGAAAAAAAAAATTCACCGACTCCAGATATTTTCATATCTGAGCGTTCGGCTCGGTAGTACTTCTAACAGGGCCTATAAATCCTACTGATCCCTCAACATAAATATTTAAAAAATCTTTCGTTATCCTACATGTATTCATCAAATCAACATCAAAATGACCGACTTTTGCATCTTTATATATAATTTTTTTGATAGATCTAATACGCCTAAATTTTTAATTAGAGAGCTAGGTATAATGCCAGTAGCCGAAATAACGAATGGTAATATTTTTATAGTCTGAGAATGCCAAATTCTTTTTATTTCATTTCCTAAATCTGCGTATTTTCTTAATTTTTCACTAACAGATTTTTGAATATTACAGGAATTTGGAATAGCGACATCAATGATATAAGTTATTTTTTTAATTTTGTCATGTAAAACTATATCGGGTCTATTATGACTAATCGCTCGGTCTGTTAGTATAGTTTTATCATAATATATTTTATAAAATTCGTTTTCTAAAAATGTTTTCTAAAAATTTTCTATTATTATTATTAAATAATAAATATTAATATTATTTGGTCCAAATATTATTATTATTATTATTATTATCATTGGCAAGTTAGTCCTGCAGGCTGGGAGATAGAACAGTCTATGTTGTCGGTGACGGAGATAACCATCGGGAACATAGAAATGAATGCGCGCGTCCTTCCTGACCCGTGGATAGTTCATTCCGAGCATCCCCATCAGATAGATCCACGGGTAGTAGCCATACTCCGTAGAGAAATCTCAAGAATTTCTTCTGAACTCTCTCCAACATGAGAGAATACTTTACCTGTTGTGGACTCAAGTCTACTCCTTACTAAGGAATTAAATAAAACTAAAAGCACCCGATTATCTCTAAAATTCCTTGCAGTGCGTAGAACAAAGCCCAAAATTCTCAGTGAAGTGCTACAAGCCGTCTCAATATGAGCATGAAATGTTAGCCTACTATCAAACATGATTATAAGATCCTTCATTGTCGAGACACGTTTTAAACTTCGGGCGTCCATTGTATACCGGTAATCCCAGGTATGACTCGCCCTAGTGAATGACAAAATTAAACATTTAGAAATATTAAACTCATTCCGATTTATTTTACACCAGTCAACAATTCTATTGGAGTTGATTGCAGGCTTCTAAAGTTAATTTTTCTAAGAAAAGTTTTAGGTCATCTGCAAAGAGAAGAAACCTAGAGTGCAGAATTACTTCTGAAATTTCGTTATATTT